>NW_008341888.1:2921300-2950128 GCF_000622305.1 Nannospalax galili | reverse complement strand
ATCAAGTCAAATTAGTGCTCCCAAATGGCCTTCCATGTGAGGCCATCCATTGGAGCCTGGGTAACCTTTCTAATGTTAAGCCCTTAAAGAAAACTTACTCTTCTTCACCCAGTGGCTGTCCAATGCCAGTAGTTCCTCAGCTAAATTTGGGGCTTCTTACCCACTTCCCCACATATATATATGGCTATCAAGTCAAATTAGTGCTCCCAAATGGCCTTCCATGTGAGGCCATCCATTGGAGCCTGGGTAACCTTTCTAATGTTAACCCCTTAAAGAAAACTTACTCTTCTTCACCCAGTGGCTGTCCAATGCCAGTAGTTCCTCAGCTAAATTTGGGGCTTCTTACCCACTTCCCCACTTCTATGCTCAGATTTTCTCTCTCTGGAGATTACATGGGTCTTGTGCTTGTTGTCACTATTGATGTGAGTTTATACGAAGAACTGACAAGCTATCTGAAAAACTCTGCTCCCTTATGGTTATCTACAATGTCTGGCTTTCACAATCTTTCTGCTCCCCCTTCTACAAGGATCCCTGAGTCTTGGGTGGTATCCTATTTAGGGATAAGCACTATGAAGACTCTTATTATCTGCATTTTGGCCAGTTGTGGGTTTCTGGGTTAATCACCTTCTATTGTATGAGGAGGCTTCTCTGTAAGAGTTGAGAGATGCATTAATATTCTTTATACCTCCTGTTCTGCTATGATCCCTGAACCTTAGATATAGAGGTTGCATTGTAGATGTGTGGTTAGTGTTGGGCACCTCACAGACATTATCTGCATTTGATCAGCTGTGGAACATCATAATTTTCTCAATTTGTTGTAAAAGAAATTTTTTTGATGAATGATGAGAAGTACACTTGTCTGTAAATATTATATTAAGGAGAGGAAACATATTAAGGAATACAGTAAGAAATTATGCTGGTATAGGGATGTTGTTAAAGCTGATTTTTCTCTAGGGTTTATGCCATCTCCAGTCAGGAGTATTTGGCTATGTTTACAGTGCCCCACATGAATTCTTTCCCACTGAGTGGGCCTGAAGTCCAATCACACAGTTGTTGATTACCACAGGACAAAAAAAGTGCCTCTATTGTGTGAATAGAAATTATTTTCTGGGCTGGTCATTGTTGTTCATAGGATTTACAGCTGGGTAGGATCATTGATTTGTTTTCTCCCTTAGCAGTTTGTGTAATACTGAGTGTGAGGCACAAAGGAATGTCACATAGTGATGGTTCAGTTAGGAGTCCGTTATTAATAGCTGACAGTTGAGAGGGGGCTAGTGCCCAAAAGAACTCTCAACCCCAAGGAGAGGAATAGTGGCGGTTTTATAAAGACAAAAACCATAATTACATCATGCCACGAGCAAAACCAATGACCATAGTTACATCATATCACCCTAGTAACACCAGACCAGGGCCAGGTCAGTTAACAAACAGGTTTTCATTTAACACAAAGTTTTGGTTAAGAAAAACAAGTTTCTCAGAATTGCAGAAACAATGGGCTCCATGGAGATGCTGGGAGGGGATGTGCTGTCTGTCTAGTAAGTTTCCCAATGTTGTAGAAACTATGCATTCCCTGAAACTTGCAGCCTGTATAGGATGTTCTGGCTGGCTGGCTGCAGTTAAACCTATGTGGGGTGAGGGGGGCAGAAACACAGGGTGAACAAAAGTCAGCTAAAATGAAATGGACTCAGTTTTGCCATTTCATCCCCCCCCCCCCGGTCTTGGGGTAGAGTCAAAGCATTGACTCAACATCCTTGGGTGACCGAGGGTTGTACTGGGTTCTCAGATACATTAATTTAACAGAGGCAATGCATTGTTTGACAGAGTTCAACAACCAGTTAATTAGGCAAGGCCCAATCATTAGACTCAGGAAGAGAAGGATGAGAGGATGTTTGAGGCCTGTAATCAAGGTGATTAGCCATGGATTCCAATCAAACCAGAGATAGAACCAAGAACTGTTGACCCTTCTTCTTTTGGAACTCTTTGATGTATACCAGATCCCTGAGATGAATAGGTGGCAGAGTATAGAGGAGGGAACCAAGAGGATGTCTCATAAATTAGAATGGATTGGAGAGACTGGAGATACTTAAAGAGAGACTGATCAGTAGTTTTTCAGAATAGGGTACTTTAGTCTAGGCAATAGGGGAGGCAGCCTTCTGAACATATTATATGGGGTAAAATCTTCCTCATAAAGAATACATCTAACCCAGAGGATGACCAGGGACAGGAGGTTGTGTCAGTTTTCACTGGTCTCTAAGATTAATTTAGCATTATCTGAGCCAATTGACAGAGGCGGCCAAAACCTAGGAATTAACTCATGTAGGAGGCTCTTTACCATTGTGGGGGAAAGGCCTTCACCCAATTGGACAATGTGTCCAAAAATACCAGAAAGTAGTTCAGTTAATTTGGAGGCATCCAGGTGGGTAGTCTGATGAAGCTTGTCCACAAGAAAGCATCTAAGGGATGCAGAAGGATGATTCTGAATTCTAGCAGAGTTTATCATCCCATGGGGTTAGCCTTCTGGGCCATTTGGCTTTTGGTCATGGGAGTTTCAGAGTCTGATTTCTTGTATATTAAAGAATGTACATGAAAGAGTGGCAAAGGCATATCTGCTGTCTGTGAAGATGTTCACCTGTTTATCCTTTTCCCCAATGTACATCCTGAGTGAGGGCAGTCAGTTTAGTTTTTTCTGTGGAGGTGCCCTGGGGCAAGACTTGGGTCCAGGTGACATTTTGTTGCATGGTCACAGTGGCTGCAGCCTTCCAGGTCCCCTTTGTCTTCCATCCATGAACAAATAGGCATCTGCTTCAGGTAAGGAGGTGTCTTGGGGGTCTGGGCAACTGACCTTGGAGATGTCCAGTAAAATTTCACAGTCACTATGTTGAGGCTGTAATGGCTGAGAAGGTGAGATGGGGCTGACAGTTAGTCAGCCTCCTTCACCAATAGGGCAGTAGCCAGCATGGCACATAGACAGGAAGACCATCCTGAAGCCACTGGTTCCAGGTGCTTGGGGAATATCAGGACCAGGGATGGGGCTTGGTTTAGGGGCTTGTATTAGTTACTTTTCTGTTGCTGTGATAAAATACCATTACCAAGAGACTTACAAAAGGTAGATTTTATTTATCTTGCAGTTCCAAAGGGTCAAGAGTCCAGCAAGGCATGGTAGCATAGGTGGCTGGAGTAGGAGCAGGGGCTAAGTGCTCACATCTTCAAGCGGGCACAGGAAGCAGAGATCCAGCAAGGCTTGAGAATTCTCTAAGCCTGCCCCCAGTGACATGCTTCCTTCAGGAAGGCCACACCTTCTAGACCTCCCAAAAGAGTGCCACCAACTGGGGACAAAATGTCCAAATACTTGGAGCAGATGGGTGACATCCTCATCAAACCACCACAGGGCATTTTAAGTTTTGAAAATTCTATTCCTAAATCTCTGTCCATTTTAAGGTCTAGTCCTTGGCTGTGGCTCAGCAGAGGTACCTTGCTATTTCAGCAAGCCTGGGATTCCAAGTTGGCAAAATCCCATTGCCCCTAGGAATTCACATAACTGCAACTTAATATGGGACATGGTGATTTGAAGGATGGCTTCTTTCTGGGCCACAGGAATGGTCCTCTTACCTTGAGAGAATTTGTGCCCAACGTAGGAGACTTCCATCTGTCAAAGTTGAGTTTTCTTCATAGAGACATGGTACCTCAGGGCCTGGAGCAGCTGGAGCAGGTCTTGAGTAGCTTATAGGCAGATGACTGTCAGCAGCAGCTAACAGGAGGTTGTTCACATATCAATTCAGAATAAGAGGCCCTGAAGCTTGTCAAGTTCTTCTGAAGGACTTTCTGGAGCAGTGGGAGGAGAAGGGGAGGAAATATCACCAGATAACAATCACTCGGTTTTTTTCTTTTAAAGTCCCCCAGATCCATTTATGGGACATGTGTAGAGGATTGGGAGAGCTACCAGAATGGAAGGGGGAGACAATAAGGGTGGTATTGAGGTCTGCTACGTCATTCCATTTTATAGTTTCTTATTAGTTTACTCAGTCAGTCCTGATCAAGCCAACAGGGCTACTAGGTGAGAAACTCTATGACATAGAACAGATCCAGTCCCCAAGATCAGAAGATGATGTGGGTACAGGAAGGCAGAAACTTCACTGTTCCATGCCTCAACTTCTGGTAAGGAAACTTATTTACAGCTTTTTTCAATTTTCATTTCCATTGGCAGACATTTCATGTAATGGTTAACATTGGCGTGAATTAACCACTATTATAAACTTGGAATGATGCAAGGCATTTGTCCTCCTTCCCCTCTCCTTTGAAGACTGTAACCTTATTTTAAACAAAAATGTTTTTCAATAAAGAATTATCATCCTTTCATCTTATGAAGAAATTTAACCAAAATTAAACCAAAGCAAATAAAGTTCACATTTTCTCTGGCTGTTCTTTTACTATTTAGAACACATCCTCAACTTGAACTTTTTTGTTTCAATTAATATTATGGTACAACCAGGCATTTTTATTTTACACAAAACTGTATTTCCCCTTGTGTTTTTTAAACACCTTTAAAACTTGAGACCTCATATGAGGGAG
The DNA here is from genome assembly GCF_000622305.1 of Nannospalax galili. Lineage (NCBI taxonomy): Eukaryota > Metazoa > Chordata > Mammalia > Rodentia > Spalacidae > Nannospalax > Nannospalax galili. Next base: position 2,945,559 of record NW_008341888.1, on the reverse strand, counting down.
AATATACGTCAATTTTTTTTCTGAGTCTGTGTTACTTCAGTTAGTAGAACAGTTTCTAGTTCCATCCATTTACCTGCAAATTTCATGATTTCATCTTTCTTTACTGCTCAGTAAAACTCCATCTTATGAATGAACCACATTTTCATTATCCATTTGTCAATTGAGGGACACTTAGGTTGCTTCCATCTCTTAGCCATTGTGAAAAGAGCAGCAACAAACATGGTTGTACAAGTGTCTCTGCAATAGGATGAGTTCTTTGGGTATATGCCAAGGAGTGGTATAACTGGGTCAAATGGTAGGTTCATTTATAGTTTTTTAAGAGTTCTCCACACTGCTTTCCATAGGGGTTGAACAAGTTTGCAGCCCCACGAGCAATGGATAGTGTCCCCCTTTCCCCACATCCTCTCCAACATTTGGTATCATTTGTTCTCTTGATCTTAGCCAGTGTGACTGGGGTAAGATGAAATCCTAAAGTGGTTTTATTTTGCATTTCCCTATCCAGGCATAACGATAGGAATGAGGATAATGGAAAGAAACCTGGGAGGTAAAGGAAAAGAAAGAACCTGAAAGAGAAGAACAGTAGGGAGATATGGATAAAAATTGGGTTAGTTTAAGGGAGGGGGGAGGGAAGGGTATACAAGGAACCTAGGGGATAAAGGAAAAGAAGGGGCTCAAGAGAGGTAAGACCATAGGAGAAGGGTATTATTCAGAGAGAAAGGTGGAAAATGGGGGCACTTTAATTGGGGGAACCATGATGGAGGGGTGAGACAAGATGAGAGATAAATAATGCCCAGCTAGTTTTCAAAACCATAGGGAACCATATTAGTCCAACAACCTACTGACAAATTATACATAGCAGATCAAGAAATATATGTCTAGGTAAGGTCTGTCTGAGAACAGTTGGTCTTTGCCCAAAATTTATCTACATGGCACCCAGTAATTAAAACTACCAGACTGGTGGAACTAACCTTCTTGGGTATTTAACAGGCATACTTTGAGTCCTATACTAATTTGGTCAGAGGGACATAAAGGACAGTTTTTGCTCCTTGCCCTCCTAGGTCGACTAGTTCCAGGGGACTATAAGCATGTCCCAAAATGTCCTGTAATTGTGGTGGGTCACCTGTCCTCTTGATCAAGGAGGCCGAGGAGACCCCACAAGATGGACATGAACCAGTGTCCAGTCTACAAAGAGGAGGGTCAACACAGAGGAAACATTTCCTCCATGCTTCCAAGAGAAGTTAGCCATGGTGGACCAGGCCTGTGACTTATCTTCACGTAGGCAGAACTGGTAAAAGAAAGGAGCCAGGGACTCCTCCCAAGTCCATGTGACCCCTAAGGAACAGATCCTCAAACGACCTAAGAGTAAAACTAAATCGGTTTATCTGGGCCAACTGTATGGCCTTAAACATCAAAAAGGAAAATATAACCAAAGATTAAAGGGGTCAATATAATTTTTAAGAGTCCATATATATAGCTAAAGGCTACGTAACAAGCAACAATGCCATATAAGAGATATTTCCTTTTGAGTTGTTGGCCAGGGTTGCCCAAGGGACTCCCAGCACAGAGCTGGGAAAATAAACAGCAGACCCCAGTCTTATCTAAAGGAATATTGACAACTGATTGCTGCTAGATGAGGAACAGCTGACCTTCCTAAAACAAAGACCTCTAGATAAGCTGACTAGATTCACCAGATGGACAAGTAAAGGGGAATGGCTGGGGGTGCCGACAACACAGTGGACAGTAGCAGGGATATCAGAGTATAAGGGCTTTAGTGCGGGGAGGGAGGCTATGGGAGGGTGCCATCTGGGAAGTGGGTGCATAGTTGATTAAGATGTTTTGGGATGTTCTGTGTGATATACACACACAGAAAAAAAATCAACAATTTTAAAAAATGTTGACTTCAGGCTTTTGCCACAGGCAGCTCTGACTGAAGCCCAGAAAAAAGCCCAGAGAAAAGTGCAGGGCAGAGAGAAACCTTGGACAAATGTCATGCAGCTGAAGGTGGAGTGAGGACAAGCCACCCTTAGCATAGCCTTTCTTAGGAGAGAAATGTACCTTAGAGTAACCCAAATGGACCATTTCTTCTGTCTGGCCTTTTTTATAGCTCTGGTAGGGTATTCTTTTATTTTTCAGACATGTTTTGCACACTGGTCTGAGTCAATTAGATCTGTTAAAGCTTCTCTCACTTTACAAATATCCTGTCCTATTAAAGGACTTAGCAAAACGGTTAAAGCTCTATATCATCCTTGAGGTCCCAGTTGAATTAAGTTTTCCTTTATATCACTGGTGAACACAGTCTTATCTGGCCTAGTGAACTGGGCATCATATATGTCTTTTCTCATACCTAGGTTTCTCAGTAATACTTGTCCCTCCTTTATAGTTCTCTAGCCTCTGCTAATCATGGGAGTATCCTTTTGTGATGATCATGTATCTCTCATAACTTGCACACACCTTTCCATTAGGGACTGCTCCTTCCTGTATTGGCCTAGGTTGAACAGCTTATTGTCCTTGCAAGGACTGATGGGTGGTTATATAACTCAGGTGTGATGCTTCTGAAGAAATTAGAATGACATTATCTGCTCCCATGTCCCATACCCTCATGAGCCATGTGGTAAGGGGCTCTCTGATCACTTGTTTGTAAATCTTTCCTAGTTTCAACAGCTCCAGTGTGGAGTATTTCCAGCTACAGCACTGTTAGCTATTTCTCCTTTTGTATCAAAAGTTGAATCTGAGGGGCAGCTTTAGCTACTTTTATTTTTAGGTCATTTCTTTTCTCATTATTATCTGTCATTTTTCCTGGGCCCTTGGACCCCTGATCCTCTAACTTTACACAAGTTAAAATGTCCCTTTTTTTCTCTCTCAATCTCTGAGGCTGAAACTGAATCTGCCAATAACTCCCTAGCCTTTGCAACTTCCTCTGCCTTGAGCAAATCTTTTATTATGCAAAGTGGCCACGCCCCCTCTCTGGGTTCCTCTCTTGCTTGTAAAATTTTTTTCCAGGATCTCTATAATCTTTTCAGATCCACGAGGTGATGGACTCCTTTTTTTTTTTTTTTTAGCAACTGAGCTATTTCCCCACATTTACAGCACAGCTGTGGCCCTGGGATATGTCCCTTTGAGTCCGTCCATGTCTGCATGGCCTGCGTCATTCTAATTACATATTTCATGTTCCGTTGTGTGATCCATGTCAGTACTGCCACTTATTCCCTTGCTTTTCCCAAACCCCCATAGTTTGTCTTTCCTGTGCCATCCTGCCAGCTAAGCCAATTTGTTACACTAAATTTTCCCCTTCCTGCTCTTGGTTTGACCTACCCTCACTCAGTCAGGGTTTCCTGGTCCTGACGTGGATCAACAACACTAGTATAACACATTTTTATCTTGGGTTTCGTATGGTTTACATGACAGGGAGGAAGCACCTTACAAAGATGGCTTTTCATAACTCAAGGTCATTTAAGCCCTGCCCACACCTTCCATTAGCTTTCACCCACTCCCCTTGGGCATGCTGTCCCATCCCAAGGTCAGTGAGTGCCCCATCTTATGTCCATGCCCCATAGGACGCCTCCACCATTTGCCCTGGCAGTCACACACTTCTCAGTCTCGGCTCTGGACCCAGTGCACCCTTGGCTCTCTCTCTCTCTCTCTCTTCCAATCTTGCCCCACTAGCTCTGACGGCAGCTAGGCTCCACCCCTCTTTCCAGGGTGCCCCCACACTTGTCCATTGCCCATGCTTTTGGGAGGAATGAGTAATTTCAGGGCTACAGTATGCATATTCATTCTACTGGTTCTGTGTCTTTAGAGAACCCTGAATGATACACCCACTTTCCAGATTTCCTCCTTAATAACACCAATATTCTATTCCCCTTTATTGTACTCCTTCTTCCCTTTTCCCACCTTGGTTACTTTCCATTTTCCTAGTCCCTGAGAATATATATATATTCACATCTAAGAAATTAAAGCTTGGATCCCCACTTGAAGGAGCATGTACATTTGTTGTTTTTCTGAGTCTGTTGCTTGCCTTATTATAACAGTTTCTATTTCCATCCATATACCTGAAAATTTAATGATGTTGTCTTTTTGTTACTACTGAGTAGAACTTCATTGTTTAAATTAATCACATTTTCATTATCCATTCATCGATTGAGGGGTATTTTGGTTGTTTCCATTTCCTAGCTGTTGTGAAATATGCAGTAACATACATACCTCAACAGGTTTCTCTGTAGTAGGATATTGAGTTCTTTCAGTTTATGCCAAGGAATAGTATATCTGGATCACATGGCAGATCTATTTTTAGTTTTTGAGTTCTCCACACTAATTTCCACAGTGCTTACGCCAGTTTACAATCTCACCAGCACTGAATGAGTGTTCTCATTTCCCCACATCATTGCCAGCATTTGGTGCCATTTTTTCTCTTGATCTTACCCATTCTGACTGGAGTAAGATTAAACCTTAAAGTACTTTTGATTGGCATTTCCCTAGCTACCAAGAATGTTGAACATTTTTTCAAGGTTTCTTAACCATTTTTATTTCTTCTTTTGAGGGCTTCCTGTTCAGAACCATAGTTCATTTTCTAATTGGGTCATTTGTTTTCTTGATTTTTCTTTTCTTTTTTTTTCAAGTTCTTTATATATTCTGCATATTAACCAACTATCAGATGTATAGCTGGTAAAATTTTTTTCCCACTCAGTAGGTTTCCTCTTCACTCAATTGTTTATTTCGTTTTCTGTACAGAAGCTTTTTGTTTTAATGAAGTCCCATATGTCAATTATTGACCTTAATTCCTAAAGGACTGAAATCTGGTTCAGAAAGTCCTTTCTTGTACCTGTAGCTTATGGGGTACTGCCTATGTTTTCTTCTAAGTGTTTAAGCATTTCGGGTTTCACATTGAGGTCTTTGATCCATTTGGAGTTTATTTTTCTTCAAGGTAAAGATATGGATCTAGTTTCATTCTTCCACACAGGTATCCAGTTTCCCCGCCAACATTTGATGAACATGCTGTTTATTCTTGGCAACTTTGTCAAATATCAGGTGGCTAAAATCCCATATCTTCCTGTTTCTGTGTCCTGTTTTATTTCATTAATCTACATACCTGTGTTTCTGTCAACACTATGCTATTTTTATGACTACAGCCCTGAAATATGGTTCAAAATCTGGTATGGCATTCCCTCTAACATTGGTCTTTGTGCTCAGGATTGCTTTGGCTATTCCTGGTCTTTTGTTCTTCTTAATGAATTTTAGCATTCTTTTTATATTTAAGTGAAAAAGTCATGGGTATTTGATTGTGATTGCACTGAATCTATAAAATGCTTTTGGTAGGATGGTCATTTTCACAATATTAGTTCTACCAACCCATGAGAATCAAACGTCTTCCTATCTTTTTTGTATTTTCCTCAATCTCTTTCTTCAAATATTTAAAGTTTTCATTGTAGAGATCCTTCATGTCTACAATAGCACTCACATGCTATTGTGAATGGGAATCTTTCCATGATCTCTTTCTCTGATTGTTATTGGTATATAGAAAATCAAGTGATTTCTGCAAATTGATTTTGTATCCTGCCACTATGCTGATAGTGTTGATAATTTTCTAGCAGTCTTCTGGTGGAACATTTAGGATCACTTCTGTATAGCATCATATCATCTGCAAATAGAGATAATTTGATCTCTTCTTTTTAAATTAGTGCCCATTTAATTTCCCTCTTTTTTATTGTTATAGCTAGAGTTTCAAATACTATATTGAAAAGAAGTGGGGATAGTAGACAGCCTTGTCTGGTTGCTGATTTTAATGTGAATGCAACAAATTTTTCTCCTTTTAGAATGATGTTGGCTGTGGGTTTGTTGCATATAAATTTAATTCTGTTGAAGTATATTCCCTCCAGTCTAACCCCTCTAGGACTTTTATGATTGAATGCATGTTTGATTTTTATCAACGGCATTTTCTGCATTTATTGAAATGATCATGTGATTTTTTTCTTTAAATACACTTATATGATTTATTATATTTATTGACTTACATTTATTGAACTGTCCCTGCAGCTCTGGAATAAAGCTGACTTGATCATGGTGGATGATGTTTTCGATAAGTATCTACATACTATTTTTGAGTATTTTATTGAGAATTTTTGCATCTAAGTTCATTAGAAATATGGGCCTATAATTTTCATTTTTGGCTAGTTTTTGTATTAGAGAAATACTGGCTTCATAGAAGGAATATGGGGGTTCTCCCTCTGTTTTCTATCTTTTTGAATAATTTAAGGAATATTGGTTGCAGATCTTCTGTGATGCTTTCATAAAATTCTGTTGAGAATCTAGTTGCACCTGAGCTATTTTTTTAGGTGGGAGGTTTTGTATTTCTCTCAGTCACCTAATTTGTTGTGTGTTTAAGTTGTGAATCTCTTCTTCGTTTCACTTTGGTGGGTTCATTGAATTTAGAAATTCATATCATTTAGATTTTCTTATTTAGTAGATTATAGGTTTTTAAAATATTCCTTTACAATGTTCTGAATTTCATTGTTGCCTGTTGTAATGTTTCCCCTTTCATCTCTGATTTTCTTGATTTGTATTTGGTCTTTCTTTTGGTTAGCTGGGTTAAGGTTCTGTATATCTTGTTTATCTTTTCAAAGAACCCACTCTTCGATTGATTCTTTGTATTGTCTTATTTGTTTCTATTTCATTGATTTCTGCTCTGATTTTTATTTTTTCTTCTCATTTGCTTGATTTTGGTTTGGTTTGTTCTTGGTTTTCCACATTCTTGAATTGTATCATTAAGCTTTTTATTTTTGCTCTTTCTGATTGTTTTAACGTAGGTGCTTAGTGATCTAAACTTCCCTGTTAGGACTGTTTTCAGTGTGTCCCAGAGGTTTTGTTGTGTTGTGTATTCATTTTCATTTAGTTCCAAGAATAATTTTATTTATTTCTGGATTTCTTCTTGACCCATTCATCAGTTAGGAGTGTGTTGTTTAATCTCCATGAGTTCATGTAGTTACTAGAGCCTCTTTTGCTGTTGATTTATTTTAAGTTTTGTTGCACTGTGGTCTGATAGAGTACATGGAATTAATTCAATTTTTTGTATTTTTTGAAGTTTGTTTTGTGTCCTAGGATGTGGTCTATTTTAGAAAAATTTCCATGGGCTGTTAATTAGAATATACATTTTTTCATGCTTGGATGGAATATTCTACAGATGTCTATTAGGTCCATTAGAGGTATGATATTCTTTCATTCAGGTGTTTCTGTTTACTCTTTGTCCAGATGACCTATTCACTTGTCAAAGTAGTGTACTGAAGTTGTTTACTTTTACTGAATTGGTGTTAATCAGTGTCTCGAAGTCCAGTAACACTCTTTTAATGAAATTCGGTGCACCAGATTTTGGTGCATATGCACTCATGATTGTAAAGTCTTTTTAGTCAAATTGACTTATTGAATTTTTCAATTCTATTTCATTTGGCCTTGGGTTTTCTTCAATACTTTTGTCTGTTTTGTGAATTCCCTTTTCAAATCCTGAGCTGTCTTTGTCATTTCAATCAGCCATATATTTGTATTTTCTTGAATTTGACTCAGGAGTTGATCCCTTTTCTTTCTCTGAGTTGTTTGCGTGTTCTTTAAAATCCTTAAATTTTCTTTATCATGTTTATGACTATTCTTTTAAATTCTTTGTCCTGGGGTTTCTCTAGGTAGTTCTCATTCTAGAATACTTCTATAGAACTGGTGGTATGTGGTGGGAGCATATTATACTTGTTTTTAATAGTATTTTTGTTTTTGCATTGTGACCTGGGCATATGGACTTATTTTGTTATTTGTGCATCTGATATGAAATTCTAGCCTCTCTGTGTTGAGTTGAAGTTCTTTTATTATTGTTGCTTTAGCTTGGTTGCTTTCTGATCAGGTTTGAATAATTAGTTGAGCTGTATTTCAGATTCTTGCTTTTGACTTTTATATTGGAGGAATGAGATGGTTCCATTCTATTCCAGTGTGCAAAGTGAACAGTAACAGCTAGGACTGGGAGTGTGGAGATGTTGGTGGGGTGGACTGGTTCTAGCTAGCTCATCATGCTAGTCTGGAACTGGAGCAGAACATTCCAGGCCTAGTTCCCAAATCAGAAGATGGGTTTTGATTTGCTAAGCAAGGCAAATTTGAGCATGCACAGGAGCACTGTGAACTTGGCCTGTTACTGGAGCAGGAAAATGGAGACCAAGTTCTGACTACCTAGGTAAGGTAAATGGGAGTCCCGGAGCAATGCTAACCTGGCCTATTTCCAGATCAGGATGATAGTGACCAAGTATGTATGTTCTGGCTCTTACCAGGCTTGTCAGTGTAGTGGCAGTAAAAGAACATAAAATGGTTGCTAAAACCTTTGGCAATGTGATGTTGATGAAACCCTTAGATTGCTTGCTAAGAATTTTGGATGATTGCTAAGAACTGTGAACTGTGAAAGGCCCCGAGATAAAATAAGAAATAAGAATGAGGAAGGTAAATAAGAATCTTCCCTCCTCCTGTGGTTACCCACAATTGAAGTCTTTGTTAGCCAAATTGGTACATTATTGTAACCTTTGTGACCATATGTTTATGTATGCAATCATTTGCTTAATTATCATGTCTGTGCTATTTGCTTTTTTACTTGCATTCTTCACATAAGAATTCACTAACAAAGAAAACTTGAGCTGAGGACTGGCATCATTACAGAGTGATCAGGGTGTCAGCCCATGAGCATGAATAAACTCACCCTCCTTCACTTGACTTGGCTGCTGATCTCTTGTATCCTGGAGGCTTCTATAACATTCCTGGATGCCCCAGTGGGATCAAGCTGCCGTACCCCCACTGGTGATAGGGGCTGCTGCTCCTGGGCCCTGCGGCCCCTGGAAAAGACAAGTGTGCAACCCCAAAGAGTTTTGGGGTCTCCTTCCAGGAGGCCAAAGAGTACTGCAGAGCCCTGGACTGGACCTCTCAACAGGTGAAGAGAGACAGAAAATCAAAGTGAATGTCCAATGTCATGGCTCCTGGGGTAGACAGATAGGAACTGGCACGGGCTGATCCCCTGCAGGTTACAAACAAAGCCTGAAAGTAATTCTGAGGTGGCACTGACCTCCAAACCAGGCAGGAAACAGGGTCACAATTGAACCTCAATGTGATTCTGAAGTGATATTGGCCCCATTTAGGTAGAACAGGAATTTACTGGGAATAACTAGGGCACAACTGTCTTAAACTCTGAGTGATTGTGTATTAATGTGAGAATGAAATTGATGGTTCCATAGCTCTGTGGCTACAAAATCCTACTGGGCCTTACCCTGTGGTTTCTCTGAGATCAGTTCACCTAAACAGGCACTCAGGTCCTGTAATAGGAGGTGACCAAGCACAGGATTTATATGTGCGGACCTAAGGTTAGACTTCTTAAGTCACTGAGAGGTCACCAGCCAGGCAGGCATCTGAGTGAGGGAGAAATTAGCACTCTTTTCCCTCTCCTGTGCACACATTACATACATCCTAGGCACATATAAAATTTCAAATGGGTTCGTTCCTCGCAGTCCCAGTGTCAGACCCATACTGTCCTTCAGATGATGCTGGACAACTTTAAACTAGACTATGCAGGAGATTATGACATTCAGATGACCCCCCCCCCAAATTGAGAACTTTCTGCACAGTTGAGTGGCTTTCTTTTGATGTGGACTGGTTGCCAGATGGCACAAATAGACCTGCCTACCATTAAAAGCGTGAAAGAAGTCTGCATCAACAGCCCAGGACATCCTGATCCATTCCCCTATATAGACTCCTGGTATGGACTGGCACTCCACCCACCTGACTCACTCAGATACCATGTCCTCAGAGGTCCCCAACAATGACTATCCTGGCCACCCACAAGTCTACACTAACCAAGAGGGCCCCAGGTCCTCCCATTCATCAAAGACATGAACAGGCCCCTAAACTGCCCCCATTCTTGCCACTCATGAATTCATTGGCCCAATCGGAAGGCTCTGCTCCAGCCACAGAGCTCATACAACCTGAAATCCCTGGAGTAAAAATTTTCCCATATTCCAGTCTCTAACCACCTTTACCTAAGACACCAATACCTCTTGAAAAAGCACCACGCTGGCTCACCAGAGCCAAGGCAGCCCCACATTCTAATCTCTACCCACCTTTACTTGAGACCCCACTGCTTCCTGAGGAACAAGCACCACCACCATTGTGTGCTTTGCTCCCGCTGTCTGAAAAATGGGGGCATTCTCCTAATTCAGGCCACCTCACTACTGAGTATGGCTTGGTGCCTTTTTCCCCACTCCACCAGGCTTCAGGGCCATCCATCCTTTGAGAAGACGGACTTGTCTTGCTGCCTGCCTCCCAGCTTGATATACCAACCATTCACTACGACTAACCTCCTCAACTGGCACCAACATGCCCTGTCTTATTCAGAAAAGCCCCAAACCATGATAGATCTGATGAATTCCATCATGCAGACTCATTAACCTACTTGGGACGATTTCCCAGTTCCTTAGCACTCTGTTTGACTCAAACAAGCAGTGGTGCATTCTCCAGGTGGCCAGGGTATTGCTCATTGTCCAGGCCCCTGAAGGGTCACTAAATCCAGAACGTTTTGCCAACACAGCTTTCAACACCCAGGAGGAGGCTCAGTATCTCAATCATATGTGACATGCCATCCTCAAAGGGGGATGAGAGGGAGCTCATGGGGCTCCCAACTTAACTCAAGTGAGTGAATTCATCCAAGGGGAAAAGGAAACTCCCAGTCAGTTTTACAGGAGACTCTGTGATGCCTCTTGTGGCCTTACCCCCTTCAACCCAGGTCCCCCAGAGAACTGTTCAATGGTTAACACAGCCTTCTACCAGCAGTCAGCTTATGGTGTACACCAAAAGCTGCAGAAACTTGAAGGGTTTGCTCTGATGACCATAAGTTAACTTCTTGACATTGCCTCTAAGCTGGTAGCCATTCAAGAAGTAGCTGCTAAAAGGGGAAAAGAAAAATGACAAGAAAATAAAAAAGCCAGAACCATGGCGGTGGCCCTCCAGGAGCAGGAAACCCAAGAAGGTCACATTCAATCACAAGGGAGGGAAACTCCCAAACCCCCAAGAGAAAGGTCAATGTGCATAGTGCAAGAAGAAAAGACACTGGAAGAATGAGTGCCCCAAGTGGAAAGGTGGAACAAAGGGGACTGAAAGAGGATTCCAAAGACAAAAAGCATTCTGACCTGCATCGGTTGCTGTTTCCATACAAACACTATAGACACTGAGAAACCTATGTGGGACTCTGGATCAGATTGAATGTGACCAGGCTCAATTACAATCGGCCTCTGTGAACCCATGGTAAGAGTCAAATTAGGGGCCCAAACTATGGACTTTATACTGGACACTAGTGCAGCTATATCCACGGTGATGACCCCCCCCCCCAAAGCTCACTAAAGCCTCTGTCAAAACCATAGATGCCACCGGAACCCATAAGACTACATAGTGGGAGGCCACCTGGGCCAGCATTGCTTCCTGTATGTACCTGAGGCCCCAGGGTCCCTACTAGGGAGAGAAATGCTATCCAAGCTCAGTACCATGGCAACCATGGACTAAGACCCCACAACCACTCCTGGTCCCTTGCCTGGGTTGATTCTGGACATCTACCAAAGAGTGGTGGCTCCACAAGAGGCACCAGGGGAAAAAGAACAAGCCTCTCAGACATTAACTGGTACCTGGAGCATTTTCTCCAAGTCTGGCACACACAAGGAGAAATTGGCCCCACAAAATGGCATCCTTCAGTAATGGTGGTGCTAAAACCTAGTGCTACCCCAGTGAGGCAGAGACAATCCCCATCTCCTTGGAAGCCCAAGGGATAGTGCCCCACATCAAAGACTCAAGGATGCAGGATTCCTCCTACAAGAAATCTAATCTCCATGGAACACCTCCTTGCCAGGAACCAATGATTACCAGACAGTCCAAGACCTCTGCATAGTCAGCACTGCCACATATTTACCAGAAGAGGAAGGAGAACATCCACATAGCTTCAAGGAGATTATGGAGTAAGTGTTCTTCTCCAGCACAAATTTAAAAGATGAACTCAGAATAGGAACACTTTACTGATGTGAGCTAAAGTTTACAACAGGGAGAGTATTGCACCTGGTACTCAGTAACTACCACAGATAAAATCATGGAGGAAGGCTGACTCCCCAGTTATTAGTCTGCCCAGAAGGCTGAGCTACATGCCCTCAAGAGAGCACTCTCTCTCTCAGAAGGAAAATTGGCCACCATCTGTACTAACTCCTAGTATGTCTTTATCACCCTGCACACACTGAGAAAGGGGATTGCTTACCTCAAGGGGAAAAGAAATGAAAAACAGTGACCAAATCCTCCAACTCCTAGAAGCAGTCTGGGCCCCCAGCCCCTGTCCATGTGGTGCATTGCCAAGCCCACACAAAAACAAGGACCAACTAAGCCAGGGAAATCAGCTAGCTGACCAGGTGGCCAAATGTGCAAGCCTCCATGAAAGTATAGACTTGAATCTGCCTCTCACGATCTCCTGGAAGGTGTGTTTTGCTCTTCCAGTGCTCCTGGAGTCACCCAGACATCATCCAGAGGAGAGAAAAATGACCACAGACCAAGGTACAACTGAAGACTGGAGGGACTGGCTGATCACCTTTGAAGGTAAACTCATAGTCCCTGAGGAAGCTGCGCCCAGTCTCATCCAACAAGCACACGAAATGACTTACCAGGAAAAAAACAACTATAGGTGACTTGTTACAGAGATATCTGACAGTGCTATAGCTGAGGACACTAGCTCAAAAAACTAGCAAAGCTTGCCTGTGGTGTGCACTAAACAACCAAAGAAGGGCCCCTAGGTCCCATTATTACCATAGAAATGGGGATCCTACCCATTTGAACATTTGAAAGATTTCACTGACATCCAGCCCAGTAAAGGGTAGAGGTACCTACTGGTTATTGTTTGCAGCTTCTTGGGCTGGGTAGAAGCTTTCCCCACCCACACTGAAAAGGGCCAGGAAGTGTCTCAAGCCTTGGTCAGGGAGTTCATTCCACGCTATGGGGTCCTGACTAACACCAAGTCAGACAATGGCCTGGCCTTCATCAGCAAAATTATTTAACAAGTGTCTAAAACAGTGGGACTGACTTGGACTCTACATACACAGCATCACCCACAGTCTTCAAGCAGTTTTGAGAGGATAAACGGAACCCTAAATCTCTGATAGCCAAGCACTTTCAGGAAACAAGTCTCCCCTGGCAGGAGATCCTGCCACTTGTTCTCTTCAGGGTGCGATGTTCACCATACAGGTGTGGATTTTCTCCTTTTGATATTCTGTGTGGGCACCCTCCCCAACTCCTCCTAAGAGACTCTGGAGATCTCTGAGAGTATGATAAAACTTGCCTCCCGCAGTTTTAAAAAGATTCAGTTAACACTATATAGGAGACCACTGAGCACCTGAACCTGCCCTCTTCCCCCAGTAGTACATGGCCCCTTGCATTCCAGGGGGCTGTATTTAGATCAAGGTCCTGGTACATGGAAACTTAGGCCCAAGATGGGAAGGGTCATATCAAATCATACTGACCACCCCTTCAGCTGCCAAAGTTTCAGGCATCAAGCCCTGGATACATCACATCCATGTCAAGGGAACCATGGTCCTGAGACAGGAGCTGACTGCAAGAGCTTCCCCAGACCAACCTTGGAACAACTCTGTGTCCACCCTATATCCTGATGTCCTTACTGATCCTGTGGAGGCTCAGTCTGACTAGCTCCCACCCGGCCTCCATGGCCCTGATGACTGAACTGGTTTGGTAGGCCACCCTGTCCCAAAGTGGCCCTGAGTCCTGGGTACAACTAATGCATCTAATTGCCATCCCCCAAGGGATATGATTTGTCTGCTTTAGATGGTGTTTCCATCCAGGTTGGGGTCAGCAGATCATTTGTGCTATGACTGCAATGCCCAGACCAGGGGAGTGGGCTGCACTGTCTTCTCAAGATCACCCCCGCAAGATTGCTTCATATTGACGTATCCCCAGAGGACTGGATAATGGATATGGAAACCCCTACTGGTCTTTCCTAAAACACTGATGATGCATGGATTTCACCACCAAGGAAGCATGACAGGGAGCTCCCAATTTGAGGTAGGGGATTAAAGCTGTGGCAGGTCTTGAGGGAGGAAACCAAGGGCGTATAATGTGGGAATTAACTATAGAAAAACCTTCCCTTATGAGGAAGTCAAAACTTGGGATGGACTGGCATGTCATGGGAATGAGAAGCCCCCTTATCAACTTTATGGCTTGTAATTGTAGCAACCAACTTGATGGTACCAGGCAGGGGGATTAATACTTTAAACCCTTGAGCCCTGAAACTGAATGACAATTTAGGACTCATCTAAGCTTTACCCCAATGTCTTTCTAATGAAGACACTCAAACTCATAAACATCAGCCAGGGACTGCTAAACCATGTCAACTCTGACATGGGTTGCTGGATATGCTTAAGGGCAAAACAAATGACCTACACCGGGGTAGGAGTCATGAACTTAACTGTAGTCAATAAAAGAACAACAGGCTCCTGCTTAGTTGGCCCTGGGTTCAGTCCCAAGGGGAAGACTCGTGTATTGGGAAACAAGAAAATTATACCCATCTCTCCCACAAGTCCCCAGCCACTGAGGGAATTTATTTCACCTGCCCAAGTAGTAACCACACTTGCTACCCAAGAGAGGATTGTCTTCTGGCTTTACTCATCCCTGATTTAGTTCTCCCCCACGAGGAAGTGCAAACCTATCATCATAGACAAAAAAGAAATTTCACCGAGCTCCTAATCCTTTTGGAGGCAGCCTTGGTGGGAACAGCAGCCGTGGGGGCCACGGTGATTGGCTTCCAACAGGTCCAACATGGCCAATTGTCCAACCTAATACCAGAAGAACTAAATCTATTTCAGCAAAACATTGTTACCTTACAAAATCAAATAGATTTCCTGGCAGCAGAAACCACAGAGGCTGTTGTTTGGCAAATCAATCCAGCATAGAGAGAATGCAAGGCAACTGATAGGAAGAATAAAAGTCGGAGGAAAGGGAAATGAGTATTGCTGGAAAAATACCTGGAAATCTTGGGGCTCTTGCCTGGCCCCACTAACAGGACCTCTAGTCATGATTCTATTAACCCTACTATTAGGGTCTTGTATAATAAACTTACCAGGTTTATCAGAACCTGGATAGAGGCCATCAGACTCCAGGTGATATACCAATACTATCAAAGATTTCCTCTAGAATAAACATAAGGAGGAAATGGTAGTAAAAGAACATAAAATGCTTGCTAAAAGCTTTAGCAATTCGATGTTAATGAAACACTTAGGATGGATGCTTAGAACTTTGAATGGTTGCCAAAAACTTTGGACTGTGAAATGACCCAAGATTAGATAAATAAGATTGAGGAAGATAAATAGGAATACCTCCCGCAATTACCCATGATTGAAGTCTTTGTTTGCCAAACTACTACATTTTTGCAACCTTTTGACCATTTGTTCATGTGTGTAACCACTTGCTTATCATGTCTGTGCTATTTGCTTTTTACTTGCATTCTTCATGTATGAATTAACTATAAATTTCTCCAAAAACTTGAGTAGGGGGCTGGCACCATTATAGAGTGATCTGGGTGTCAGTTCATCAGTATGAATAAACTTTCTCTCCACCTGACTTTTTTGGTGGCCTCTTGACTCCTGGAGTTTTCTGTATCAGGATCTCTCCAGTTGATTATACCAGCCTAATCCTGGAGCAGGAAAATGGTGACCAAGTGGGCAGGTTCTGAGTAGGTAGGTAGGATAAATGGGAGCCCAAGAGAAATACAATCTTGGCCTAGTCGTGAAACAGGAAGATGGTGACAAAGTGTAGGGGTTCTGACTAATTACAAGGATCATTGGGAGCTCATACCAGCCAAGACCTGGAACAAGAAGATGATGACTGAGTGGGTGGGTACTGAATAGATACACATGGTAATTGGAGACCAGTTGCAGCACACACTTGAACTAGTCCCAGAGCTGGAAGGTGCTGACCAAGATGGTGGGTTCTGACTAACTAGGCAGGGTAGAAGCATTATTCTTAATAGCCAAAAGTTGGAAACAACATTATTGTCCAACAGACAAATGAACATAAAAAAATTTAATGTATATATACAACGGCATAACGCCTTAATAAAAAAGGAAATTCAGGTCTAGACCACAACCTAAATGAACTTTGAAAACATTATGCTTGATGAAATAAACTAGTCAAAAAAGGGACACATATTCTATGAATCCACTCGTATGAAATAAGTAGAATAGGAAAATGCAGAGACAAAATGTGGGTAAGAGTTTACCAGATACTTGGAGAGGAGGAGTAACTCTTTAACAAATAAGAGATCCTGTTTGGAGCAATTAAACAATTCTGGAAAAAAGTATGGGAATGATTTCATAGCAATAAGAACATACTTAATGCCAATGAATGGTAGATTTAAAATGATTTAAACAGTAAATCTTGGGGCTAGGGTTATGGCTCAGTGGATAAAGTACTTGGTATACAAGTGTGAGAACCTGAGTTATGATCTCCAGCATTCACACAAATGTCTTGAAAATATGAGGAACCACCTGCAGTCCCAGTGTTAGAGTAGCAAATAGCCCCATTAAATTTAACTGGTCAAGACTATAAAGTCTCTAGTCTATCTGTTGGAATGCCCACCTTTCCAGTTTCACTGGTCAGTCATCTGGTCACAAGACCACTCTTATAAGTTCACATTAAGTTATGGTAAATAGATGGGCAGAATACCTAGTGTGCTAATGAGATAGTGAACTTTTCCTGCCTGGAATCCTGTGTCCTAGGGCAGAGCTTCTGGACTCAGCAACAGACATGTAGGTCTCTGTAAGTCTGCCCACTTTTCTGAATTCTTTAGAAAGCCATAATCTCTCCTTTTCTTCATATCCCTTTTCTAAACATGCCTTCTCTAATGCCTTGGGCTACCCTAGCATCTTATATTTCTTTACTTTTTCTCTAAAGCTTCATTCTCCCAGCCATGTGGCTGCAAGTCAGCCATGTCTGACCTCCATGCAGGCTCTAATTGATGAATTTCTTTCCTTCTCTCCTCCATTCTACTCCTCAAGGCAGCTGTAGAGATTACTAGCCCTCATACCCTGAGAATTTTCCTTACAATTTTAATAAAATTGTCCTAAAAGCTTCCATTTGGATCCATTCTTAAATTCTTTTATGAACGAAACTAAGAACCCTCTAGGAGATTCTCTTTCTCCTGCATTTCATATTGGCAACCACAAAGGGATCCCAAAATTTCTAATAACTTATTTATTTGGTGATCATGCAGAGATTTTCTAAGATGTGCTGAATGTAGCTCAAAGCAGGTGAACTCTTTTATCTATCTTACTATCTTGCCTCAGGGCTTTTGAGACTGAAAACTGCTTGCCTTGTAGATAAAAGAAAAAAAAAACAGTTTTAAAAGCCATTTCTTTCCTGGACTTTTTCTCATGTTTATGTTTTCTGGAAATTTTTCTCCACCATGGTTCTCTCCATGGTTGGGGGAAAGAAGGACACTCAGACGGACCTGGAATTTGAACCTCAGGCTCAACTGGGCACCAAGCAAACAGTACTTAGACCATAAGGTCCCAAGACAAGCTGTTTTTCTAACTAGATGTAAACATTTTAAATTTCAGTGAATAATAAGAGCCATACACCATTCCCTGGAGAGACATGTACTCTTAGAGCAACAGCTTATATTTAGGAAGGACAAGATCCAGAGGCCATTGCTTCACATTCACAGCTGCGGTGGGTTGTGAGAGACAAGCACTCCCTTCCTTGGTTTAAGTCCATGAATTCCTTTGCTTTGCTTTCCTATTTGGGGCCTATATATCCGAGGGCAATTTCTCTTGTTATATCAAATTTAACTTAACTGCATGGTCTTAAACACCCAAAATGAAAGTATAACCAAAGATTAAACTGATACGTATATTTCTTTAAGAGTCCAAGAGATTGGCCTTCCCAGACATTAGGCTTAAGTTCATATGAGATGTTATTTGGACAGTTTTTTGTCATTGATGATTTTGTTTCTAATAAGAAAATGCTACTCAGATGAAAGGCTTGAAATCTTGGTCACAGTCCCTGCAGCCAAGAAAGACAATCCCACTATTGGCTAGACTAAAAATTAAACGATGAGTAAACTTGTTTTCTTTCCCTGTTTAGAAGTCATTTGGGAGGGAACTCACATTGATTCTAGCTACTTCAACAGCTATCAAAGTGCCTGAAAACAAATCCTGAGTTTATCACTCTTGAGTCCAGCCTTGGCAGCCAAAACAAAAATGAGGAGGAACCCAATAGATGGATGCTTCTGGAAGCCCTTGTCAAGAAATTTTAATGGACTTTGATTTGGACATTTGAAATTTTCCCTGTTCTGACTTTTTTCTTTTCTGGTTCCTTGTCTAGAACTTGTAACTACTACTAACTACTACTAGTACTAAATAATCTTGCCTTTACTTCTCCTTCACATCTCCTAGGTACCAGGGAAGGACTTTCTTTTCTCTCTACACTTAAGAGTTATGCAATTTGGGAATCTTTTAGATAGAACCACTGGAGGGGTGCCCCAATTGCCACACCCTGTGCCTCTGCGCATGGAAGAAACCAGAGCATTTTGCGCCCTGATTCCCTATTGGCAATTTGAGTAACCTCTACAGAAGGTGGTGTGATGAGAACAGGAGGTAGAAATTGGCTAGGCAGTTAGGGTAAAAAGACCTCAAAGAAAAGTAGCCAGTTTCTTTCTTATCTGAAATTCAAGATGTCCTTGGGCCTTTTGGCAGCATACTAAGCTCCAAAGGCCAAAAATGTCAAAAGTATTTGGAGCTCTTATCCAATTCCTAAAAGTTTTTAGGGTTACCTCTTCAGAGGGAGGAATGTTAGAGTAGCAAATATCTCCATAATTTTAACTGGGCAAGAATATAAAATCTGTAGTCTATCTGTTGGAAGACTCACCTTTCCAGTTTCACTGGTCAATCATCTGGTCATAGGACCACCCCTAGGAAGATAGGTTCACGCTAAGTTATGCTAAATAGATGGGGAGAATGCTTGGCATGCTAATGAGATAGTGAATTTTTCCTGCCTAGAATCCTGTCTTCTAGTGCAGAGCTTCTGGACCTGGCAACAGGCATGTAGGTCTCTGTAAATCTGCCCACTTTTCTGAATTCTTCAGAAAACCGTAATCTCTCCTTTTCTTCATATCCATTTTCTAAACATGCTTTCTCTAATGCTTTGGGCTACCCTAGCATCTTGTAATCTTTACTTTTTCTCTGAAGCTTCCTTCTCCCAGCCACATGGCTGGGAGTCAGCCACATGTCTGACCTCTATGCAGGCTCTAAACCTGCATGACTTCATGAATTTCTTTCCTTCTCTCCTCCATTCTACTCCTCAAGGCAACTGTAGAGATTACTAGCCCTCCTGCCTTGAGAATTTTCCTTAAAATTCTAATAAAATTGTCCTAAAACTTCCTTTTGTATCCATCCTTATATTATTTTATGAATGAGACTAAGAATCCTCTAGAGGTCACTCTTTCTCCCCTGTTTCACCAGTGCTTAAAGAAGCAGTGACAGAATTTTTGCCATAAGCTCGCTAGGTAGACTGGCAAATTCTCAAGCTCTGATTTCAGGCGAGAGATCCTGCCTCAGTTTACAAGGTAGAGAGTGATTAAGGAAGACATTGTCAACCTCTTGCCTGCACACGTAAATATGCAAGTACACTGGTACATATACACATACACATACACACACACACGCACACACACACACACACACACATGCAAATACGTATACACACATGGATGCATACAATAAGCACACAAATGTTTATGATTTTAAATCTCATATTCTATTTTTATCTCTGTGTGGTGCTGGGAATTGAATGCCATGCCTCATATATGATATGCAAGTACTCTACCACTGAGCCATTCCTCAAGTATTTTGTATATTTATTGAAGTCATAAAAAGAAAGAGCAAAGATATTTAGAGTAAGGGAATGTGTGTTGAAATAGAAAATTTGGGTCAGAGAATAGAACTTTGGAGTATAAGATTTGGAGGCATTCTAGATTATAGTGTAATGCAAGCTACGAACATAATTGTATGCTAAAGTATATTGAGGTCAAGATGACTAACAACAAGGACAATGAATAAAAGCACATGATGTTGTTATTGACAATGATGTCTCTACAGATCATGGACATAGACAGGAATGTGATAGACAGTTAAGTTCTAAAATTCATAATGGGAGTGAAGTTCAGCTGAGTGGTACAGTTCTTGCCTACTATGCATGAAACCGTGAGCAAAAACAAACAGGCTAGAAGAAAAAAAATTAAGATTTTTTTCATTGGATTTTTGAAATTTTCAAATATAATTTGATAATATTTACATGCCCTGCCCAATCCACACCTTCCCTTAATTCTTCCCATGCAATTTATTGTACTCTATTTTGTATGTGTATACACATACACACACACATATATATATATATATGATTTTATAGAGTCTTATTTGTGTCCCCAAATATCCTTCAGTTTGTGTTCATCAACTTGAGTCTGATGAGCCTCATAAAAGAATTTTTTTTATTTTATTAATTTTTTGAAAATTTCATACTATATTTTTTTACATGTATTGCAGTATTTACTTTGCTAATCTGTGGCTTGACCTTCCTTTTGTTTTTAATATGTTTTTACTGCAATTGTTAAGAAATTTAATGAAATGAAATTTTAAATATAGTTTGATATTTTATGACTTGGTTTTAACAATCCTTTCCAAATCCAAGGCCATTGGGCATTCTTTGACATTTTCTAATTGCTTTAAAGTTTTATTCAAATACTACGGTGTGTTTGACCTCCTAATTCCCACTAACATCTATGTGGCGTCTTCCTGGCTGCATTTTGCTTAGTTTTCTGCTCAAATGTTACCTTTTTATGTGAACTCTCAATCAAAAAGTATCTATACATTATAAATTAGCTATTTCAAATTATTGAATATTTCAAAATATTCTCTTCACAGTAGTCTTTATTTTCTCCACGGATACAGATCATCTATCTGTTTACATATTTAATGTTTCCTCTAAGAACTAAGAACTTAGTCTAAGAACTAAGGAAGGTCTTGTTTACCAGAGCATCCCTATCATCTAGACAATAGACATGTTTCTTAGGAAGCAAACACTGAGACAAGGTGTTTGTGAAGGATGCTCAGTAGAGTGTTAGAGTACTTTTAGATGTCATTCTAATTGGTGCTTTAAGGTTATCTTGAGAAGTGGTAAAGAATTATTCCTAGTGTGCCTCATATCACTCTAGAGGAGACTGGTGTATGAGACAATGGCCTGAGATCCTACTTCAGGGTGAACTGGGAGCCTGGATGAACAAAATGTTGTTTCCCCTATTTCCAGGACCTGGGATACATTCTGCTGTCCTATTCTAGACTCTCCCAGTAGTTCTCCAGGTTCTTAAGCCTTCAGCTTCTTAATAATAGTGACACAATCAGCTTCCCTTGTTCTGAGGTCTTTGGATTAAGTTGGCCCATACTGCCATAGTCCCAAGCCCATCAGCTTCCAGCCTAGTATGGGATGTCCCATAATCATGTGAATCAATTTTCTTAATGAATCCCCCATTAAATCTCTCAGCCCACTCATTGTGGTTCTCTGGAGAACCCTGATTAAAACAGTACTCTTTGAACTGATAACTGTGGAAGGGAAGTGGCTGAAGCAAGATTAAGCAGAAGCAGGTTGAGCTGCAGTGCTGGTCCCAGTGCTTTAGCTCTTGAGGTAAAGTAGCCTGAAACTCCTCCCACATGGGTGGGAGTGGCTGGGCCCTCATACTTCATCTCCATTAGAGATTGGGATTACCGGCCTGGGCAAGATGCCTTTATACCTGAGGCTGATAGATGAAGACCACAAGTCCTTTCCTGAAAGGTGATCTAAGTGACTCATTTCTATGTCCATCATAAGTACCTGGCACATAGCAATTAATGGATATGTCTTAAAGAATAAAATCATGTTCTCTTGAGCACAAAGTATAATTTCTAAATAAGAGTATTTAAAACATCCTAATGTGAGGGCTGGAGAGATGGCTCAGAGGTTCAGAGCACTGAATGCTCTTGCAGAGGACCCGGGTTCAATTTCCAGTATCCACATGGCGGCTATGAACCATCCTTAACTCCAGTTCCAGGGGAATCTGAAGCCCTCTTCTGATCTCTGTGGCATTGCATGACATGGGTGCACTCACATACATGCAGGCAATACACTCATACACATAAAATAAAAATAATAAATATTTTTTTTAAAAAAAACCATCCTAATGTGAATACACAGAACTTTAGAAAATTTTGTGACAAGTTACATTCTCCATGTCCCTTTTCCTCTTTTGGGCTTAGCTCACAAATAGCATAGTGTATACTTTTGTTATCTTTTTTTCAGCCTTTAAGTGATTAGTAATAAAAATATATAACCTAGGATCATTGTTTGCTGCTCTTAATTTTCATAAAATACATTCTGATCATATTCAGACTCCCTCCCCTATCTGGCACCTTCCTACCTCCTATCTTATTTCATGTCCTCTATTATTTTACTAATTCCTATTGAGTCCCAAAATGTTCTTCAAAAATGTTCTTCAGTGTGGCTCCATCCCCTTGAGTACCATCAGACTAGCCAGCATCACATCCTTAAAGAAAAATGACTCTCCCTCTCCCAGAAGCTATTAGCTGCCAATAGTTTCTCAGCCATTGTTGGGGCTCTTACCCACCTCCCCCTCTCCATGCTCGGATTCTGTCTGGCTTGTGCATGCTTTCATAATTGCTGTGAGCTCATATGAGTAACTGCATAGCTGTCCGAAAAACAGCATTTCCATACAGTATTCTCCACTTCTGGCAATTACAATCTTTCTGTTCCTTCTTCTGCAATGATCCCTGAACCTTGGGAGGAAAGGATGTGAAAGAGGCGCTCCATTCAGGAAGAAGTATTCCATGGTCTCTTATTCTCTGCACTTGTGGATCTCTGTGTTAATCACCATAGCTGGAAGAAGAAGTTTCTCTGATGGGAGCTGAGAGATGCATTAATCTATGGGTATAACAATAAGTCTTTATGAGTCAATTGAATATTGTGTTCATTTAGCAGATAACAGTAGTAGGCTCACCCCTATGGCCTGTGATATGTCTAGCCATAGGTTTCTATGCCTGATAACAGTGTACCAGCTTGATTGCTCATTATTTTTTCAGTGACTAACATATTAAAATGTCTTCAGCAAAAGAGTCCTACTGTCGATCTCTGGCAGGTAACAGAGAGCAGTGACAATACGAATATTGTTTAATGGTTTATGGGACATGATCCCTGGTCAACAACTCCAAAATGGGGAGTCAATTTCTGGCATTGGGCTTTTTTGGCTAAACTATGGTGTCCAGTAGGGGCATTATCCCTCTGTTACAGGATAAGTCCATTTAAACCCTTTGTATTTTATCTATATATTTTAAGAAGTTCTACAGTAGTAGTTTTCTGTATGACATTTTTAAAAGGTTGTTAGTGTTACCTATCCCTCCCCACACTACCTCCTCTGCATGCTTTCCCATTCCCCACCCATTTAACCCTTCCTATTCTATTATTTCACATCTCCCCCTTTTATCAGCGTATTCTGTCTTCCCTCTGATGGAACACCAAACCCCTTGGCCACTTACTAATTTTCTGATGATTTTGCAATTGAAACACATATCTAAAGATTCAAATTTAGCACCAACTTATGAGAGGGAACATGCTGGGTTTCTTTGAAGTACGTAATTTCATTTTTCTTTTTAAAACTTTTGTTGATTTGAGAATTTCATACAGTGATTATATATATATATGTATTTATATTAAAGGGGATTTATTAAATTAGCTTATGGTATAGAGTCTGAGTAGTCCAACATATCTCCACCATACTGGAAAGCCTGAGAATCTGGTAGTTGCTCAGTCCAAAAGACTGGATGTCCTAATCTGGTGCTGAAGGCCTGGAGGATTCCTAGAGATCTGCCAACCTTCATTCTATGTTGGAACCTAAAGAACATGGTTCTAATACTGGCAAATGAATTACAAACAATGCAGAAAGGAGGGTGCCATCTGGGAAGTGGGCGTATAGTTGAATAAGATGGTTTAGAATTTTCTGTGTGATACACACACACACACACACACACACACACACAAATCAACAAATTTTTTAAATGTATTAATATTTGAGGAGGAAGCATGGAAATTTATGTCATGTTCATTAGTCAAGGTGATAAACATTGCTACC
>NW_008341888.1:2920072-2920842 GCF_000622305.1 Nannospalax galili | reverse complement strand
TAGACAGCCTTCCTCTCCCACTAGAGCCTCCATACTCTGTCATCCCTGCCACTGTCCACTGTGTTGTCAGGACCCCCATCTATTGCCCCCTATCTGCCCTTCTGGTAAATCTAGTCAGCCAGAGGTCCCTGTTCCAGGAGGATCAGCTATTCCTTATCAACGACAATCCATTGTCAGTATTCCTTTGGATAGAATTGGGGTCTGCTGTTCATTTTTCCAGTAGTGTGTTGGGTTACTATCTGGAAGAGCCTTTATCCATCCTGGCCAAGAACTCGACTGAAGGTATCGCCTGTCTGGCTTTCCTGTTTGTCAGGTAACTTTTAGTTATATATATGTGTGCTCTTATGAAATTGTATTGGCCCCTTTAATCTTTGGTTATACTTCCCTTTTGGGTGTTTAAGGACATACAATTGGACCAGATAAACTGATTTGTTTTTACTCTTGAGGTCGTTAGAGGATTTGTTCCTCAGGAGTCCCATGGGGTTGGGAGGAGCCCCTGGCTCCTTTCTTTTACCAGCTCCATCCATGTAAGGATAAGTCAAAGGTCCTGCTCGACAATTGTTGGCTTCTCTTGGAAGCATGGAGGAAATGATTCCTACGTGTTGACCCTCCTCTTTATAGACTGGACACTGGCTCAAGTCCATCTGGTGGGGCCTCCTCAGCTTCCTTGATCAAGAGGCCAAATGACCCACCACCATTACAGGACATTTGCGCGATGCTCATAGTCCCTGGGAACTAATAGACCCAGGAGGGCAAGGAGCAAAAAGTGT
>NW_008341888.1:2912740-2915134 GCF_000622305.1 Nannospalax galili | reverse complement strand
TGGGTCAGAAGTTTTCAGACTTTCTCCTTAGGTCTGGAATCTTCTAAGAATGATTTTGGCCTCAGGAACTTGGGTGTTGGACTGACCTGAGATCCTGGTCATGGCCGTGCCACGCAGGGATGCAAAGGCAGATGGGGTCGGAAGAAGGCCCAAGATTTCCCAAGGAGTGGATTGAGTAACTGGGTTGTACTGGATGCAAAGGATCAGGGAGAGGCAAGGTAAGCCTCAGAGCCCCAGAAAGGGGCTGTTAGCCCCAGAAAGAGGCTGGCAGGTGTTGTAGGACCAGGGAAGCAGAGAGAGGATGAGGGTGGGCCAGGTCCAGAGGCAGTACTCCTGGGGCCCAAGCTGGTTGGGGTGAACAGGGTCAGGAGTCAGCACTGGCTCCCCAGGTGTCTGGGGCCCCAAGACTAGGAATGGCACAGGGCCCAAGCTAAGAGTAGAGAACAGCGGGGGAGATGGAAGGGTGAGCACGGCTGGCGGAGTCAAGGTGCGGAGGGCTGCATGGTAGACTTACCCCCAGAGAGGCCTGAGGGCGGGAGAGTGGGCCAGGAGGAAATGGAGATCTTTTTTAAGGGTTAAAAACTCATTCAATTTATCTCTTATAGGACTTATACTGAGTTCAATATTGTGTAACTCTATTAATTCAACTGTGAACCTAGAAACTTACAGCCACTTGTGAAAGAGATGTACTCTTGTTCTGGAGTGTGTTACTGGATATGTTAAAACTGTAATGAAATGCTTCTTCTAATCATGTAGTTATTAAAAATTTATATATATTTAAAAAACAAGGCAGAAAATCTCATGAGTGAGAGTGAAGACAAGCAGGTAAAAAACAAAAGCTCTCTTCTACCAGGTGTTGGGCTGCCATGAGAAGGTACTGTCCACATTTAGGGTGGGTCTTCTGGGTTCAAATAATCAGATCAAGAAAAGTCCTCCATATTTTAATTAATTCAGGATCCATTCAAGTTGACAACCAAACTCAGTCATCATAGATCATATTCAGAACCTCTCCCCCAATTAACCATCCCCTTAACTTCATGTCCTCCATTATTATTTTTGTTTCAAGTCTGCTGTGTTTCCCAAGTGCTTTTGGATTTGGATCGGTCCCTTTGAGTCTGGTCAACCTGCCAGGTGTCATACAAGTAAGGAAAACTGACTCTCCCTACCTAGAAGCTATTTGTGGGGAAATGGGCTGGTAAATACTTCCATTATTCAGGCTAACCTAAAACCTGCCATAAAGCACAACATCAAATGACACAGAGGACAGCATGCCACACCAATGAAAGGAGACACATAGCCAAATGAACCAATGAGGATCAGGCAAGGGGGTATAAAAGAAAGCCCTAACGGCACAATAAATGAGCTTGCTTGCTAACTGCCGTGTGAGCCTCCCGGTCTGCGCCACTGACTTCGCGCCTGCTCATTCCCTGCCCCCAACGGAGAGTCCTCTAGCAGCTAGCACACTAAGGCAGGCAACAACAACATCTGGCACCCAACGTGGCCTTCATGGACCTTCCTGGTCATCGTGGTGCTTGCTTCTGTCATTTTCTGGGGCGCGATTTTTGCACTCTTCTTCCACTGTTGCCTCCACAGGTCCTGAGTTGATTTCTCTGTTTTCTCTGTTGACTGGTCTTGGTCCCCTTCAGCTGTTTTTCGGTGAGTAGGCCCCTTCTGTGTGTTTGTGATCTTTTGTCTGTTCATTTGTCTGTCCTTGATAGGGAGGCACGTACCTTCCTTTTCGGTCTGCCTGGCGTTTCCACATAAGGGCCGATCACCCAGGAAATGGGACCGACCAGGAGCTTCCGGACAGGCTCCTGTCCTCCAGAGACACCATGTGGGCATACGGCCAAGGCCTAATGAACCACGGAAGTTCTCCACTAAGCAGGAGACATCTTGGTCCTAAACACTCCTCTATGTCCTCTCGCTTCTATTCTGAGTGGTTAACTGTCCTACTGTGCTTCATCTGCATGTTAGTCATCGTTTTCTTAGCCTTCTATTTCTGTGGAAATTTTCTTTCACTTCATTTGCTTTTAATTCCTCCACTAATTCCCCCCCTTGAAATGGGTGGTTTCCCCTCACATTGCAAGGACCAACAAGTAGACAAAAAAGAGACTTTGGGATCTCAGCAGCAATTGCTCTCGCTATTACCAGAGCTGTGGCCACAGGGGCAGCATCTGCTGTGACTATAACACACACAATACAAACAGCTACAGCCTTAAATGGTGCAGTTAAGGCATCTGCCGAGGTTTTCCATACTCAAACACTTATCAATGCCCACTTTTATTCAGCTGTTCAAAATCTACAACAAATCGACCTCTTAGGTGAAGAGGTCCAAACATTATATATGCTTCTCTCTGCAAATTGTGATCCAAGATATAGTAATCTATGCCTAAC
>NW_008341888.1:2910152-2912460 GCF_000622305.1 Nannospalax galili | reverse complement strand
ATGACAACGGAAAACTAATAAAATGACGGCACAGGTTCTATTGGCAATTATAAATAAAGATCATGCTCCACCAAAGGTGGTTCTACAAGCATGGATAGTGGAAGTTTCAAAAGCCTAAAAAGCACCCCGATATCCTGACAGACCCACCTTGGTGATCCTCCTTCAAGGACTGATAGTCAGTGACGGGTAAGGACCTACTGAGTAGGCCAACCTAAGACAGGCACAGTCCAAAATGCTGGAGCACCCATGAGGTGGGGCCAGCAAGGTCAGGGCAAGGCATCCCGGCTCCCACTGGGCTGTCTAAAATAAAATAAAAAGGATGGATATATGGAGAAATAGGCTGGTAAATACTTCCGTTATTCAAGCTAACCTAAAACCTGCCATAAAGCACAACATCAAATGACGCAAACAGAGGACAGCGTGCTGCACCAATGAAGAGGAGACACATAGCCAAATGAACCAATGAGGATCTGGCAGAGGGTATAAAAGAAAGCCCTAATGGCACAATAAATGAGCTTGCTTGCTAACTGCCGAGTGAGTCTCCCAAACTGACTTCACGCCTACTCATCCCCTGCCCCCAATGGAGAGTCCTCTAGTAGCTAGCACACTAAGGCAGGCAACAACAGCAGCTATTAATTGCACATAGATCCAATGCTAGGGGTGGGGCTTCCTGCCCAACTCCCCCACACATGCTGGGCCCCCTGTCTGGCTTGGGTTTGCACAAATCTTGCATGCACTATCATAGGCACTCTGGGTTCACATATGCAACTAAACTGTGGTGTGCAGACAGCAAGTTCTTGTATTCATCTACCTCATCTGACTCTTAGAATGTTTCCACCCCCTCTTCCACAATTTTCCCTGAGCCTTGAGAGGAAAGGATGTGATATAGGTATTTTATTTAGGGCTGCTCATTCTTCAAGCTCTTATTCTCTGTACATTGACCATTTGTGTGTCTCTGTGTTAGTCACCATCTGCTGCAAGAAGAACTTTCTCTGGTCAGAGTTGAGAGATGCATTGATTTATGAGTATGAAAATAAATCATTATGAGTCAGTTTAATATGTCTATTTAGCAGAATGATAGTAGTAGGTTTCTCACTATTGTCTGTAACCTATCTAGACAGGTTCTTGGCCCAGATAAGAGTGTCAAGTATGGACTATATTTTGTGAAGGTGGCTTTAAACCCACTTAGAAGGTGGTTGGTTACTCCCATGGTATTTGTGCTATTATTGAACAAGGGAGATATTTTGTCAAGGCAGTTATTATAGCATTCAATATTCAAAGCTGGGTAAAGTTGATTACGTTTCTTTGCCAATAACATGCATAGTATTTGTGCTGTTATTGAACTCGGAGGATATTTTGTCAAGGCAGTTATTGTGGCATTCAAGATTCAAAGCTAGGTAAAGTTGATGATAGCTTTTCTTTGCCAAAAACATGCATAGCACCTTCTAGTACTTTGAAAGCTAGCCAGCAAAGATGCTTCAAAGTCGGTACTGGCTTCATTTCTCCTTGTTTGTTCTGGGAGTCAGGTATGTCTTTATTGGTTTTACCATAAAGTTCTGATAAGTATCCAACTGCAGTGGTAATAGCCAGCATTGTTTGAGGAGCCGTATGAGATCTCTGGTAACAATTCCAAAACAGGAAGTCTGGCATTGGGCTTTTCATTTGCTAACCCGTGTTGTAACTACATAAAAACTCTGTTTATGTTGTAAATGTATATATTGAAGGAATCTTCTATAGTTATGTTTCCATGTGACTCTTTCAAAAGGCCTTTAGTGTTATCCTTTCTTTGTTCTGCCTTACCCTCCCATCCTATCAATTATACCATTTCCCATTTATATCATTGCATTCTATCTTTCCTCACATGAACCACCCCCATGGTCATTTATTAGTTCCTTGACCTGTAAGGATTTTCCAATTTGAACACACTTATATAAAGATTGAAAAGCTACCCCTCCCTCCAAATCAGTCAACTTTAGCTGCATGTGGAGGAGGGTCTAAGGATATATAACCCGAAAAATCCATGAGGCACCTCTCTCGCCATTTTGTGCAGCTGTCTGGAAGTCATAGGATCTATATTTGAATGTGGACTTTCCAGTGCAGCCTTAAATGAGAGTGTGCCCACTCTTCTTTAAATAAGCCCTCACCCTATGCTCTGTTAGCAAACCCAATAAACTTATTAGGATTAAAAAAAAAAAGGAACAGAGCTAATGGAAACCTTCATTATTCCACCAAAGTTGACCCCATTTTGGCAAATCCTTTGGTCTTTGATTTCTTATTCTTATTTTTTCCCCCCTTAAACTTCATTGTG
>NW_008341888.1:2859318-2909958 GCF_000622305.1 Nannospalax galili | reverse complement strand
ATATATATATATATATATATATATATATAACCTACTTCAAGTTATTTTTGGAAAAAGTGTGTTAAAATTGACTCTCTTTGGAATAATAATAATAATAATAATAATAATAATAATGTTGAAAAGGTAGCATCCATGTTTGAGAGAGAACATAGGACATCTGTCTTTCTGGGTCTGGATTACCTCACTTAGAATTATGGTGTCCAGTTCCATCCATTTTTCTGTGAATTTCATAATTTTGGTTTTTTAACAGCTAAATAATATTCCATTCTATAAATGCACCACACTTTTGTTATCCATATTTCTGTATTAGGATAGAGTCCTTTGGGTATATGCCCAAGAACGGTATTGCTGGAACATGTGGGAGATTTACTTTTAGCTTTTGGAGGAACCTCCACACTGATTTCTATACTGTCTTCATGAGTTTAAATTCAGACCAGAAGCATATGTGTTCCTGTTTCCACGTATCCTTGCCAGCATTTGTTATCATTTGATTTTTGGATCATAGTCATTCTGACTGGAGTAAGAAGAAATCTCAAAGAAGTTTTCATTTGTATTTCCATGATGAGTAAAGATGTTGAACATTTTTTTCAAAATTTTGTTTCTATTTTGTGTATATCGGTCCCTTGCCTGATCCATTTCTCCAGCTCCTTGAATGTATTAAAAATATTTCTTGGTCATTTGTGTCTCATCATTTGAGAACTCTCTCTTTAGTTCTTTGCATTGATTTTTAATTGGGTTATTTTTTTTTCCTTTTGAGTACTGTGTATATTCTATATGCTAAACTACTGTCAGATGTATAGCTGGTAAAGTTTTTTTTTTCTCATTATATAAGTTGCCTCTTCACTCAAAGGATGTCCTTTCATGTACAAAGGATTTTTAGTTTCATGAACTCCCATTTGTCAAGGGGTGGTCTTAATGCCTGAGCTACCAATCTTCTGTTCAGAAAGTTCTTTCCTATACTTATACGTTCCAATATATTCCCTGTTTCTCTACTATTAGATTCCAGGTATCAGGTCTTTTATTGAAGTCCTTCACTCATTTGGAGTTGAGTTTTGTGCAGGGTGAATATAAGGATCAAGTTTCATTCTTCTACAAGTAGTTATCAAGTTTGAAAAGCACTATTTGCTGAATGTGCTATCTTTTTTTTAATGTGTGTTTTGGGCCTTTTTGACAAAAATCAGGTGCATGGAATTAAATCTGGTTCCTTGATTCTATTCCACTGATCAATGAGTCTGGTTTTATGCCTATACCATGCTGTTTTTATTATTATACCTCTGTAGTGTAACTTGAAATCTGAGATAGTGATACATCCAGCAGGTTTGTTGTTGTAGTTCAGGGCTGTCTTGGTTATTCTGTTTTTTATGTTTGCAAAAGATATTTGAGATTATTTTTCAAATTTCTGTGAATAATTCTATTGGAATTTTAATGAGGACTGCAAGACACCTATAGACTGCTTTTGGCAGAATCTGACTTTTCACAATAGTAATCATACTGATCCATGAGCATAGGAGAACTGTACGTCTTCTAGTATCTTCTTCAATGTCTTCCTTTAATATCTTAAAATATTTACTGTACAAGTATTTCACTTCACTTCCCTGGTTAGTTTATTCCAAGATAGTTTGTTTTTGAGGCTGTTATTAATACCATCATGTCTCTGATTTCTTTCTCAGAAAATTTGTTGTAGTTATATTGGAAGGCTACTGATTTTGTATGTTAATTCCATATTCTGCTATCTTACTGAGTATGTTTACAAGGCCTAGGCATTTTCTGGAGGAGTCTTTGGCGTCTTTTATGCATACAATCATATCATCTGCAAATAAGAATAGTTTTGCTTCTCCCTTTCAAATATGTATCCTTTTTATCTCCTTCATTTGTCTTGTTGCTCCAGCTAAGATTTCAAGAACTATATTGAACAAGAATGAAGAAAGTGGACATCCTAGTCTTGCTCCTGATTTTGCTTTGAGTTTTTCTTTGTTTACTATGATGTTTGCTGTGGGCTTGTTGTATAATTACTTTATTATGTAGAGATAAGTCCCCTATATCCCTAAATTCTCCTTGGTTTTTTCCATGAATGGATGGTGGATTTTACCAAAGGCTTTTTCTGCTTCTAATAAGATGATCATGTGGTTTCTGTCCTGGACTCTGTTTATGTGATGAATTACATTTATTGATTTATATAAGTTCAAAACATTCCTGTATCTTTGTGATGAAGCCAACTTGATTATGTTAGATAATCTTTTCAATGTACGCTTACATTAGGTTTGCCAGTATTTTACGGAAAATTTTGGCATCTATGATCATCAGACAGATTGGCCTATATTTTCTTTATTCATTGAGTCTATGTCTGGTTTTAGTATCAGAATACTACTGGGTTTATAGAAAGAATTTGGGAGTATTTCTTCATTTTCTATTTTATGGAATAATTTAAGGAACATTGATATTTGCTCTTCTTTAAAGGTTTTGTAGAACTGTGAGCTCAACCTGTTTAGTCATGGTCTCTTTTTAGTAGGAAAAGTTTTAATTGCTGTATCTCTTACTGGTTGTGTGGGTCTGTTAAAATTATATATTTCAATTTGATTTAATTTGCTTGGCTGTACATATCTAGAAATTTATCCATTTTTCCAATTTATTGAAATATAGATTTTTTGATGTTACTTATTTTTTAAATTTTTATTGAATTTTTGTGTATTTCATTCAGAATATCTTAATCATCTTTATACCCTGTTCTGCACTGACTCCCTGCCATAGACCCCTACTTGAATTCATACATTCTGTCATTTGCATTAAGGCCTATCATGTCAGGTTAGTGTCCCCAAATGTCCCTCAATGCAAGTTCATCCACTGAGATCTAGGCAGCCTATCTAGAGTCCCTCCTTTAAGAAGATCAGCTCTTCCTCACCCAGCAGTAATTTGTTGCCAATAATTCTTTGACTAAATTTGAAGCCTGCTGTCCATTTCCACAGTTCTGTGCTGGGTTTTTGTCTGCTTGACTTTGCATGGGTCTTGCGCATGCTGACACCATTGCTGTAGGTTCGTATGAGAAGGGTCCCAGGAGCCTGTGGAACTCTATTACTGTGTGGTCATGCACCTCCTCCCTGACTCTTACAGTTTTTCCACCCTCTCTTCCTAAAAGGTCCCTGACCCTGGGAGGGTGGATTTTAATAAAGGAGTCTTGTCTAAGGACCCACACTCTGTAGACTCTTATTCCCTGTTTTGGTCATTTGTGACCTTTTGCTTTCCTGGCCCTCTTTTGCATGGGCGGGGCGTTTAATTGATGAGAACTGAAAGATGCATTAGTGTTCTCTTTTCCCTTGTTCTACATTCTGTGACATTTCAGTGTAGAGGTTGCATCATAGATGTGCCACTTATGCTTGAGCAATTAAGAGACAATCTCCATGTGTGACCAGTTGTGGAGCTCTGTAATAATCTCTGTCTGTTGAAAAATAAGTTTCTTTGATGGGTAATGACTGGGATGCTTCTCTGTAAATTTAAGGCTCCATATTTTGCACACAGTAAGAAATTACATTTGTCTGGGGATGTGACAGCCTTGGGGTTTTTTCTAAGATCTATGACTTCTCCGGCTATGTATATTTGACTAGGTTTACAGTAACACACGTGAGTTTCCTCCTATTGAGTGGGCTTTAAGTCCAATTGGGTAAGTGTTGATTATCCCCAAGATTAAAGTGCAACTACTGCACCAATGTTGTTCACTGTGCTGGTCACTGGTGTGTTTTTTAGGCCTAGAAGCTGGGGCTGGACAACTGATTGATGTTCTCCCTTACCAGCTTGCATAGTGATCTCCAAAGCTATGAGAGCTAGCCTTCAACGAAGGTGGTTTCCAGGTGAGTTTCAGCTCCATTGCTACAAATCCTGTGTCCGAAGTAAGTCATGTCTTCAGCAATAGGTTCTTAACTTCAAGTTCTGGGAGGCAATCAAGGCCTGGGACAACAGCCTGTGTAATTTGGGGAGTCTCTCGGACTATCCTGGCCAACAACTCAAAGAAAGCTTTCTCCAGTGTAGTACTGTTTCCTTCAGCTATACACATGGACTCATGTAGAGATATTGTATGTGTAATTTTTCAGTAGGTTTTTGGACTAATATGATTCCCTATGTTTTTTATACTAGCTAGACATTCTCTCTCCCTGTCTTATCTGCCTTCCCTGCCCTCCCCATTTAAAGTCTTCCTATTTTCCCATTTCTTCCTTGATAAATTCTGTCTGCTATGGGCCCACCTCTCTTGAGCTCCTTCTTCCCTTTTATGCCCAAAGTTCCTTGTATAGTTCCCCCTCTCCACTCCCATTTAACTACCCCCCACTTTACACATTTCTCCCTTAGTAATAGCCATCTCCTACTGTTATTCTCTCTCAGGCTCCGTTTTCACTTTGCCTCCCTGGTTCTCTTCCATCTTCCTGCCTCCTGCAGTGAAATCAAGATATATACTCACATATAAGGATTTGCTGCTAGGATCCACAAATGAGGGAAAACATATATCTTTTGTTTTTCTGAGTATGCATTACTTCACTTAGTATAACAGTTTCAAGTTCCATTCATTTGCCTGCAAATTTCATTATTTCATCTTTATTTACTGCTGAGGAGAACTCCATTGTGTAAATGTACCTCTTTTTTTGTTATCTACTCATCAGTTGAGGGACACATAGCTATTGTGAAAAGAACAGTAACAAACATGGTTGTACAAGTATCTCTGCAATAGGATGAGTCCTTATGGTATATGACAAGGACTGCTATAATTAGGTCATATGGTAGTTTCATTTTTAGGGGGTTTTTGAAAATTTTTTATTGAACTTCTGTAATTTCATACAATGGTTCTTACAGTTTCATACAATGGTTCATCAAGTTTAGAACTCCTCCCCCATCCATGCCCCCATCCCCTTACTGGATCTCAGAAAACTAATGTGCTTTTAGTTGTTTAAGAGTTTACCACACCATTTTACATAGGGGTTACAAAAGTTTGCAATCCCACCAGCAATAAATGAGCAATCTCTTTTCTCCACATTCTCTCCAACATTCAGTATCATTTGTTCTCTTGTTCTTAACCAGTCTGATGGGTAAAGTGAACTCTTACAGTGATTTTAATTTGCATTTCTCTAATTACTAACAATGTTGACCACTTTTTAAGAATTTTCTTTAACATTTTAAAAAATATTTTTATTATTTTTAGTTTATGTGCATGCATGTATTGCCTACATGTAGGTAAGTGCACCCTTATCATGCAATGCCCACAGGCAGAAGAGTCTGTCAGATGCCCTGGAACTGGAGTTATGGACAGTTGCTGGCTGCCACGTTGGTACTGGGATTCGAACCCAGTGTTCTTAACCACTGAGCCATCTCTCCAGGCTCTCATTTGTTTTCTTGATTCTTTGGTTTTTAGTTCTTTATATATTCTGGATGTTAAAGCTCTGTCATATGTGTCACTGGTGAAGATTCTCTCCCATTCTACAGGTTTTCTATCCACTTTTTTGGTTGTTTCTTTTGTTGTACAAAAGCTTTTTAGTTTAATGAGGTCTCATTTGTTGATTGTTGACCTTAATTCCTGAGCAACTGACATCTGATTTAGAAAGTCCTTTCCTATACTTATGTTCTGTAGGTTACTACCAATGTTTTATTCTAACAGTTTCAGAGTTCTGAGTTTCATATTGAGGTCTTTGATACATTTGGAGTTGACTTTTGTGCAAGGTGAAGGATAAGGATCTAGTTTCATTATTCTACAGGTGGAGATCCTGTTTTTCCAGTACCATTTGTTGAAGATGCCATCTTTCCTCCATTGTGTGTTCTTGGCACGTTTGTCAAATAACAAGTGGCTGAAATTGCATGTACTCATATTTGGGTCTTCAATTATGTTCCATTGATCTATGTGTCTATTTTTGTGCCAGCACCATGCTGTTTTTATGACTATAGTTCTGTAATATAGTTTGAGATCCAGTATAGCAATCCCCCGGCATTTCTCTTTATGCTCAGGGTTGCTTTGGCTATCCAGGGTCTTTTGTGCTTCCATATAAATTTTAGGCTGTTTTTTATTCTAATTCTGCAAAGTATATCATGGGAATTTTGATTGGGATTGCATTGAATCTATGAATGGCTTTTGGTAGAATGGTCATTTTCACAATATTAATTCTTAAAACCCATTAGCATGAGTCCTTTTTTTTTGAGGCCATTATGAATGGGAGGGTTTTCCTGTA
The DNA here is from genome assembly GCF_000622305.1 of Nannospalax galili. Classification (NCBI taxonomy): domain Eukaryota; kingdom Metazoa; phylum Chordata; class Mammalia; order Rodentia; family Spalacidae; genus Nannospalax; species Nannospalax galili. Next base: position 2,903,761 of record NW_008341888.1, on the reverse strand, counting down.
CTCTTTCTCTACTACTAGTTATTGGTATATAGAAAGGTCACTGATTTTTGTAGATTAATTTTGTAACCTGCCACTTTACTGAAAGTGTTAATCAGTTCTAGGAGTTTTCTGGTGGAATATTTGGGATCCCTTAGGTATAGTATCATATCATCTGCAAAAAGAGATAATTTGTCTTTTTTTTCCAGCTAGTACTCCTTTAATTTCCTTCTCTTGTCTTAACTGCTCTAGCAAGAGTTTCAAGCACTATCTTTTAAGGAGTGGAGATAGTGGGTATTCTTATCTGGTTCCTGATTTGAATTATTGTATGTTCTAATGGTTTTCTGAATTTCCTCAGAATCTTTTATAATGTTTCCCACTTCATCTCTGAGTTTATTACTTTGAGTCCTCTCTTTCTTTTTACTAGTTTGGTCAAGTTTTACCAATATTGTTAATCTTTTCAAAGAAGCAATTCTTTGTTGCATTAATTCTTTTTATTGTTTTATTTCTCTTTATTTCACTAAATCCAGTCGATTTTATTTATCTCTTCCCATATATTCAAATTAGGTATTATTTGTTTTGGATTTTGCAAGACCCTTAGGTGCTTCATCAAGTTATTGCTAATTTTCTGATAGAGGTTCTAAGTGGAATAAATGTTCCTTTTAAGACTGCTTTCATTATGTCCCATAAATTTTGATATGTTGTATTTTCATTTTCATTGAAGTCTAGGAATTTTGGTATTTTCTTGTTGATCTTTCCCCTGACCCAATTTTCATTCAGTAGTCATTTGTTTCATTTCCATTACTTTGTGTACATTTTACATTTCTATTGTTGTTGAAATCTATCTTTATTCTTTTGTGGACAGATAGAATGCAAATATGATTTCAATTTACCTAAATTTGTGAAGACTTGTTTTGTGCTCTAATATTTGGTTAATCTTGGAGAAAGTTCCATGGGCTACTGAGAAGAAAATGAATTCCTTGGTGTTTGGGTGAAATTTTCTGTAAATGTCTGTTAGGTCTATTTTATTCATGTCATTCATTTCATTTATTATTTCCAGTGTCGTCATTTATTTCCAGTGTTTGTCTATTTCATACTTTCCCAGATGACCTGTCCATTGGTTAGAATGTAGTATTGAACATCACTATCGCTCCACTATCACTATGTTGGAGTCAACATGTGATTTATACCTAAAAGAGTTTCTGTTATGAAATTGGGTGTCCCCATTCTTCATGCACATATGTTTTGGATTGCAATATCCTCTTGGAGGATTTTTTCTTTAATGACTATGATATGACTTTCTCTATAGGAGTGACTGCTATTACAACATAGACATAATCTGGCCTAATGTCTTTTACTTAACCTTGCAACCAAAATGTTCCTGTTTATAATGTAAACAAGCTCACTGATTTTTCTCTTGTTACCTGGGCACCTAACCTTAATCTCTCAGCATGTGCAATCTTTCCCTCTACCCAAGATGGTGATGGATATAAGTATGCTTGATTAGTATATCAAAATGCTGCAAACCACATGTCTTTCTCATTGCAAACAATCTGATGAATTAAGAAGTTTATCTGTAATTTTGTGTGAGAAAGATTTTATGCCTAGGGATCAAAGGGCATGATTCTCTGATGAGATAGGTGTGAAACCTAGCTTCAGCTTCCAAATTGATACTGTAAAGACTGCTTAAATAAATATGTTAGGGAAGCCTGGCTCAAGAGCAGTTCTGTGAGACATTTGAAGGAATGGTTGTTCTCATAGTTCCAGTACACTCTTGCCATTAAAATGAATGCTAAGAGTTGGGCTGTTTCTTTCTTCAGGTATGTCTGTAATGTGGCTTAGAAATGCCACATTGTGGTGTCCCATGTGAGGAAGAGACTCAACTCTGAACTCACAGATCAGCAGCTGAAGAAGTCCTGAGGGAAAAGGGACATATGGAATATCTAAGAAATACGTTGTCAGTTGAATGACATCAAGTGCAAGAGTTTCCTTGATAGTTCATGCAAAAGTGTTAACTCATGGATCAGCACCTGGAGAATTTCCAAGGAAAAGGGGAATTATTAGGTGTTCTCAGTCATATGCATGGGTAAATGATATGGCAATAAGCACTTGGCTTTCTTGACAGCTTGCACTGGAGAACTTTAATAGTTCTTCACTCACTTTTTGCATTTAACTCCTTCTATACCAAGTGTGAACTTCAGGAACTGTGCTCAAAATTACACTTTCATTTTTACCTTTCCAATTTTTTTCTGTTTCCTAAATATAGTGCACATGCCCAACAATAAATGAACTTGATTTTAAAAATTGGATTAAAAGCATCATCCTAGCAAATTTGGGAACGGTTATTTAAATGTTATTCAGAAATATTTTCCATGATATTTGAACCCTGGTACATTTAATTTAGAATCTGGGGGGAGGGGTTGATGACTGATTAAGCTACCACTTATTAATGATCAAATTGAACATTTAACTCTTTGGAACCAAATTATAGTAGGTAAACCACCTTATCAAAAAAAAGGTGTATTCCAAAGGAACTACATCTTACAGAACTGCATGGTAACCCTCCACCAAACTTTCATCCTTCCATGGTACTCCCTTCTCTGAGGGGAAAGGCAATGGAATAAATTAAGTTAGAAAAGTAGTTTACCTGGTTTGATGGCCATAGATACTGATAACATTGGCTTTTTCTACCATGCAACTCTGAGCCTGTGTTTTTCTGAGGTAAAATATTCTTTCCTCACCCAAAGCTACCTTACTGTCTGTCTGTTTTGTTTCCATGTCACCATGTACTTTTTCAACACATTTTCCATTTTAAATGACATGAAAAACATAAAGAGAGCAAACATTTCTGATAATCACCTTTTTGTCAAGTTACTTTTGGTATTATTTTCTGTGTTCTTCATTCTCTAAATTATCAGTACTTAATGAAATATTACATGTGGTAAATTATAATGTGGCTTTATAAAGTAGACAGCTAGACTGATAGCCATCTTCAGAAGAGGAATTCACCTATGTTCTGTCATGCTTGCCTACAAAAATTACAAATTAAAAACTAAAAATTAAGGGAATGATTAAGGAGATATAGATATAGATATAGATTAAAAACTGAACCCACCAGGGAACTGAGACCCTCCTTAACACATAATTATTGGATGTGTTGAATGATTTCTGCAATTTCCTTTTTTCATCAGTGCATATTTTTATTGAACTTTCGTGCATTTCATATAATACATACTAATGATATGCAAACTGACTCCCTTGTCTGCAGTCCCCTTTTGCCCCCCAGTGGGTTTCATGCATTCTGTCATACATGTCAAGAGCTATCTAGTCAAGTTTGTGTACCTAGATGCCCCTTAGTTTAAGTTTATCCAGCGGAATTCAGTCAGAATATCTAGAGTAAATCCCCCAAAGAATATCAATTCTCCCTCACCAAGTATTAATCAGTTGTCTATAGTCCCCTGGCTAAGATTGGGGCCTCCTGACCATTTCTCCCATTCCGTATTGGGTTTTTGTCTGAGTCTGCATGGGTCTTGTGTGTGCTGTCAACATTGTTGCAAGTTCATGTGAAAAAGTTTCCAGTGGCCTGAAATTCTGTTTCTTTATGTTCATGACCAACCCTGCCTCTTACAATCTATCTGCAGTGTTCCCTGAACTGTGAGTGGGTGAGGTTTAATATAGGAGTCCTATCCAGGAACACGTACTCTGTAATCTCTTGTTCTCTAAAACTTAGCCAGTTGTGGCCTTCTGTGTGCATTGTACTGTGTTGTACTGGTGAGAGTTGATATATTAGTATTCTCTCTACCCCCTATTCGGCTATATTCCATGAACCTTAGGTATAGAGGTTCCATTGTAGATGGGTCACTTAGGACTGGGCATTTCTCAGACATATATTCTCTGTGTGATCAGTTATGGAACTCTGTAATAGCCTGCATCTGTTGCAAAAAGAAGTTTCTTTCGGAGCTGGAGAGATGGTTCAGTGGTTAAGAGCACTGACTGGTCTTGCAGAGGACCTGGGTTCTATTCCCAGCACCCACATGGCAGCTATGAACCATCCTTAACTCCAGTTCCAGGGGAATCCAACGCCCTCTTCTGACCTCTGTGGCACTGCAGGACACAGGTGCACTCATATATATGCAGGCAATACACTCATACATATAAAATAAAAATGATAAACAAAATATTTAATGAAGAAGTTTCTTTTATTAATAATGTACAGTACATTTGTCTGTAAATATAAGGATCCATATTTAGCGTACAGTAAGAAATTTCATTTATCTAGGGATAGGACAGAGACAGGGTTTGGCTGTGTTCACAGTGTCACCCATGAATTCCTTCCCATTAAGAGGGCTTTAAATCCAATTAGATACTTTTGATTACCCCCTAGACAGTAGTGACACTACTGCATCAATCGAGATGGTTTTCTGTGCCAGTCATTATGACTATTAGACTTTAGAGCTGGGCTGGGCCATTGACTGATTTTTCTCCCTTAGCAGCTTATAGTTAGTATCCTTTAAACTATGAGAGCTAGTCTTCAAAGAGAATGCTTTCAGGAGAGTTCCAGCTCCATTGCTCCAAAACTTGTGTCAAAAGTATGTCCTGTCCTCAGCAGTAGGGTCTTACCTTCAAATTCTGGGAGGTAATCAAGGGCTGTGGCAATAGCCTGTGTTATTTTGGGAGTCTCTTGGTTTACTTTGACCAAAACTCAAAGGGAGGCTTCTCCTATTTGGCACTGTGTTCCTTTTCATATAGCCTTCAGGTATATGCATACACTAATGTTCAGATATTGTACGTGTATTTTTCAGGAGGTTTTTGAGTTAATTTCCCTCTGGATTTTTATGCCACCTAAGCTTTATTTATTTATCCTCTCCCTGTCCAACCTCCCTCCTCCCTCCCCACTTTAAGTGCTCCCATTTTCCTCTTGATAATACCTATCTCGTAGTATCCCCCCTTCTTGTGAGTTCCTTTTTCACCCTTACCCCCAGTGTTCTCTCTGTGTCTTTTCCTCCTCCCCAGTTGAATATCACCATTTTCCCTATCTCCTCCTTGGAAACATCCACTCCCTGCTATCCTCTTCTTTGGGGGGGCTCCCTCCCTCAATGGAGGAGAGGGGGGGAAATGAATAAAACAAAGTATGTGTAAAATTTCCATAAAGAAATCCATTGAATTGTGTGCTAATAAAATATTAATTTCTGTATCTAAGAAACTCAACAAATTTCAAGTCAAATAAATGCAGAGACCAACATCCAGCTACATCATAATGAAAGGAAAAGCACAAAGAACTTTAAAAAATTTTTATTATCTCTTTGATAGTTTCATCTATTGTATTTTGATCATAAACAGCCTCCTCCTCCAATTCCTCCAAAATCCAACCCCCTTCCCTACCCACCCAATTTTATGTGTTTTTTCTGAACCTATCAAGTCAAATCTGTGCTACCCATCTACTCTTGGGTGTATTGCCATTCACTAGAACATGGTTGATCTACCAGGGGACATACTCTTAAAGAAAACTGACTGCCCCATTCCCAGAAGCTGTCAAATGCCAGTAGCTCTTCAGCTAGAGGCGGTATGGTGTGTCCACTTCCCTGCTCCATGATGAGATTTTGTCTGACTTGACCTTATGCAGGTCTTGTGCATACTGTCACAACCATTGTGTGTTCATATGTACACCTGCCCTGTTGTGTCCAGAAAACTCTATTACCTTATTGTCATCCATAGCCTCTAGACCTTACAAACTTTCTGTCCCCTCCCTGCAATGATAGCTTACCCTTACAGAAGAGGTGTGATATAACACTTCACAATCTCTTTTTCTCTGTCTTTTGACCAGTTGTGAGTCTCTGTGTTAATTACCTTCTGCTGCAAAAAGAAACTTCTCTGATGAGGACTGTGGGATCTACAGGCATAACAATAAGTCACTAGGAATTGGTTCAATATTATGTTAATTTGGAAGATTAATAGGAGCAGTTTCCCTTAGGGCCTGTGATCTATCTATGCATAACTTCTTAGCTCTTATAATGGTGCCAAATATGGGTTTCACCCTGTGGGATGGGCCTTAATTCCAATGAGAATATAGTTTGTTATGACAATGACATTTGTGTTGCTATTTAATCAGTGGGCATGTCTTGCCAGGTCAGTCTTTGTAGCTTGAAAGAAGAAAGGAAAAAACTACTCATCAAATATAAAATAAGTGCCTGATAAATAGCTAATTTCTCATTAGTAACTATATAGGACAAAGCAGTAAGATGATGTATCTAAAGTGTTAAAGAAAATGAAAACTGTCAACTAAGAACTTATTTGCTAGCAGATACATTTACCAGGAAGTACTAAAGCTATCATGCTCTCATATTATTGAATTTTAATTTTTAAAAAAGTTTTAATGTAAATTTTCTAGCAAAGTTGGAAGAATATTTGAAAAATGTTAGCAAATACCCACATACTTAGGATGTAAGTTTGAATCATCAGCATTTTACTTATTTTTCTATTTTAGGCAGTACTTTGCTGTGTATCTTTGAACTTACAATCTTGCTGTGTCAATGTGATGGTTTGAATGAGAATGTCCCTCACAGGCTCCAAGTATTTGGACATTTTGTCCCCAGTTGGTGGCACTGTTTTTGGAGGTCTTAGAAGGTGTGACCATGCTGGAGGAAACACATCACTGAGGGCAGGCTCAGAGAGTTCTTAAGCCTTGCCAAATCTCCAGTCACTCTCTTGCTTCCTGTGCCTGCTTGGAGATGTGAAAATTTAGGTTCTTCTGCTCCTGCTCTAGCCACCTCCAGCCACCATGCCTTCCCCCCACATGACAGACTGTAATTTCCCTGGAACCATAAGCTCAAATAAACTCTTTCTTCTATAAGTTGCTTTGATCAGTGTTTCTATCACAGCAACAGAAAAGTGACTAATACTGTCAGTATCAAGTACTAGAATTACAGGTATGCACACCATATGTGACAAAAATGCATACATTTCTAGAAACACAGACAGAAAGCAGTTAAACTGACTCAAATGGAGTACTGAGAATATGGCTCAGTGGTAGTGTGCTTGCCTAGCATGCATAATAATACACTGGGTTCAGTTCACCACGACAAAAAAAGAAGAACGAGGGCTGCAGAGATGGCTCTTGAAGAGGATCTGGGTTGAGTTCCCAGAATCCACATGGTGGCTGGCAACAATTCATAACTCCAGTTCCAGGGGATCCAACACCCTCCTCTTGCCTCTGTGGGCATTGCATACACATGTACACTTAAATACATGCAGTCAAAACACTCATACACATAGCATTTTAAAAAAATAAAATAAAATAAAATAAAGAAGAAGGAGGAGGAGCAACAGGAGATGAAGAAGAAGTGGAAAATTGAAAAAGACCTATAGAACATTGGATTACTAATTTTAACCTGCATGACTTCTTTGGTAAATTGTACTAAGCATTTAAAAGAGAGTTAATAGCTGTGTACTCCTAATGAATATCAATGCAAAATGATCAACAAAATAATGGTTAAGTGAAAAGTCATATATACAAAAATATTATGAGCCATGACCAAGTAGAGTTTATCTCAGAAATGCAAAATTGCCTCATTCTATGAAAATAAATTAATGTAATACACAACTCAAAGGGAAAACAACTTTATAAAGCTACAGTAATCAATACTGAGTCATTCTGGCTAGACATATGGATCAATGTATTGTATTTGATAGTTTATAATTAAATCTTCACATTATAATTAATTGATTTTCAATTAATTGATTTCCAAGGCAATACAATGGAATAAAAGTTTTTTTTCAGCAAATGCTGCTGCAAAATTTGTTACATGTCAAAGAACAAAATCAGCCTCTCTTCTTCCTTACACCAGTAATACACAAAATTTAAATCAAAATGATGAAAAATTTAAATGTAAGCACTAAAACTATAAAAGCTTTAGAAGAAAAAGTAAGAATAAATCTTCCTGGCCTGGGCCTATGCAATGGTTTCTTAGTGAAAACACCAGAAGTTCAACAACAAGTTAAAAAAAAAACCATGACTGAAATGTACCCAAACGGACTGTTACCCCCTTAAATACCACATTCCCTCCAGGACCATGTTTTTCCCCAAGCCTTGTGGTTCTGGGCAGGGGCTGTCTCTTAGATAAAATGATAGATAATGGAGCTATTTTCTGAAGAGCATAGCTGGGGCTCAAGTTCAAATGAGTCTTCTTTTTCTTCTGCTTTTTTCTTCAGTGAAGGCAAAATGTTATTTGTGGGACATGGACTGTGACAGATAGAGAAAGAATCTCTGGCCTTCTGGAAGCCTGCTGTGCTTTTGTCCCACAGCTTTCTACCCCTTGTTTCTTACTAGTTTCTTGAATTGTTCTTGTGGACTCTCTTAGGGGATACATTGGCTTGCAGGTCCTAATCCCCAATTCCCACTGGAGAGTCGGCTCACTTGCTCTCTAGAGATATTGCATAGGTAAACAGACCATGCTTCAGTAACTCTGACTTGAGCAGCTTGGATTTGGTCACTTCTATTGCCAGACCTTTCCCTGGGCTCTTCAACACAGAATGTGGAGATGGCCAACCATGTCATAGACCTACCAAATTTCTGCATTACTGGGAGTGCAGCTCCTTTCTCCTGGGACTTTGAGGTGGCCAGACTTAAGGCTCCTCTGATCACCCAGCTCCCTCTACACTGGTACTCCCAATCAAAGAACTTCAAACTTTAAGCTAATGTGGATGAGAATTTGGGAATTGGGTTGGGGGTGGAAGGATGAAAAGGAGAAATCACTGTGCTTTCTTCAGACTGATGTGAAGGATGATTGGTGTTTTTCCTACATTGTATTTCTTCTTAGTGCTTCTTTAACAAATAGGAAGAGAGAAAAAAGAAAAAATCCAGAACTGAATTATATCAACATTAAAATATTTGTGCTTTGAAGGATTCTATAAAGTGAAAGAATGGTAAAATGCCATTACCTAAAATTTACTTTGTAACCATTTTTAAAATATAATATCCCATGGTGTTAAATATATCCATAATGTTATATAGCTATCACTGACATCTACCTCCACAACATCTATCTTATAAACTGAAACAATGTACCAAATAAAGAGTAATCACACTCCCACTCCAACTTCTGGTAACTACTTTGTCTCTACGAATTTGATTACTGTATTTCATCTGAGTAGCTTGCCTTTTGGGGCTTATTTCACATAGCAAGATAACTTCAAGGTTTATACATGATGTAGCACGGTCAGAGCATTCTTCCTTTCAAGTCTGGGAATTATTTCATTGTGTCGTATATACTACATTTTGATGAATTCTCTGTTGATGGAAACTTGAAATACTTCTGTCTCAGCTGTTTTGAGTGATGCTGCTGTGAACATGGGTGTGCACACGTCTCCTTGAGGTATTGATTTCACTGGGCATGGTAATACATGCCTTTGAGCCCAGCACTCAGGAGGCAGAGGCAGGCAGATCTCTGTGAGTTCAAGACCAGTGTGGTCTACATTGTGAGTTCCAGGCTAGCTGGGGCTACAGGGAGACCCTGTCTCAAAAAGACCAAAAAGAAAACCAAGAAAGAAAGAAAGAGACAGAGAGAGAGAGAGAGAGAAAGAAAGAAAGAAAGAAAGAAAGAAAGAAAGAAAGAAAGAAAGAAAGAAAGAAAGAAAGAAAGAGAGAGAGAAAGTGGATTTCATTTCTTTTGTATATAAAGCCCCAAATAAATTTTGTTCGTTATGGGGTATTTTGAGTTGGAGAATTTTGAGGAGCCACCATGCTGTTTTCCACAGTGTGTAAACCACTTTACATTTTTACCAATGATGTACAAAGTTTCTAATTTAGTCATACCTCCACCACTTGTTATTGTTTTATGTATTTTTAAATATTTTTATTGATTCTTTGATAATTTCATGCAATGTACTTTGATCATGTTCAGACCCCCTAGCCCATATTCATGCCCACCCTAGTACCCCCACAGACATTTTTAGAAGTTGCTTTTTATCTTTGTTTTAAATCTAAGAGATAGAATTTATTTAGAAAACTTAGTTTCCAAGAAGTATGGAAATTTACTTAGTTGTAACTAGTAAATCTGAAAAGCAAACATTTTTTAGACAGCAGAGTCTGTTTGAATGGTCAATATATTTACACATGCTTAGGTAGATATATATGAATTCTCTATCTACTCCAACACCTGAAATACTGGTAAAGAATAATGAGATAAATAAACAGAACAGATTTCATTCCAAAAGAAAAAGAATGATGTGAAACAAGAATTCCCCTGAAATACTGGCAAAGAATAATGAGATAAATAAACAGAACAGATTTCATTCCAAAAGAAAAAGAATGATGTGAAACAAGAATTCCCCTGAAATACTGGCAAAGAATAATGAGATAAATAAACAGAACAGATTTCATTCCAAAAGAAAAAGAATGATGTGAAACAAGAATTCCCCTGAAATACTGGCAAAGAATAATGAGATAAATAAACAGAACAGATTTCATTCCAAAAGAAAAAGAATGATGTGAAACAAGAATCCCACAGAAAGAAGAGAATGTTTTCAAATCCTTCCTCTAATTAGGGACACATATCCAGAATATGTAGACCCTTTATAACTCAATAATAAGAACATAATTCACGTCGAAGATACTAAAGAATTTAAGCAATTCTTTTAAAAAATTTATTGATTTTTTAAAATTCCATACAATGTATATTGATCATATTCGGACCCTTTCCTTGTATCTATCCTCTTTACTACACCCCACCTTATTTCAAGATATCTATTATTTGGTTCTTAAATACCTATCTATTCTAATTTATGTTCCCAAATGTTCTGTAGTGTGGGTCCATCCCCCGGAGCCTGGTCAACCTATCTGGTGTCACACTCTTAAAGAAAACTGACTCTCTTTCTCCCAGTTTTATCCATATTAAAAAATCAGAAAGAACACAGAAATAATTTAATGGTATAACTCAGTGATGTGGAAAAACAACAAACTAAACACAAACTAGCAGATAAGAAGAAATATTGCAAATGAGAGCAAAAATTAATGAACTAGAAAGAAAGAAAACAATACAAAGGATCAATGAATTTAAGAGCTGATTCTTTGAAAATATAAAAAAGATAGACAGATCCTTAGCCCAGCTAACCAAAAGAATGAAAGAGCAAGTTCAAATCAACCATATCATAAACAAAAGGGGAAACATCACAACAGACTCCAAAGAGATTCAGAAAACTATAAAGTGGCACTCTAAAAATCTATACTCTATTAAATTAGAATATCTAAAAGAAATGGACAAATTCCTAAATTCAATGGAAACACCAAAATTAAACCAAGAAGAGATTAACAATTTAAACAGACCCATAACAAATAAATAATGCAAAACTGTAATAAAAAGCCCCCCAACTAAAAAATCCCAGGTCCATATGGATTCACAGCAGAATTTTACTAGGCCTTCAAAGTACAACCAATACTACTTAAATTATGAAAAATGTTAAAAACAGAAGGAGAACTCCTAAACTCTTTCTGTGTAAACCAATATTACTCTAATACCCAAATGAGGTAAAGACAACAGAAAAAGAAAATTATAGGCCTATATCCATAATGACTATAGATGCAAAAATTTTCAACAAAACATTTTCAAATCACACACAGGCACTTATCAAAAAGATCATTCACCATGATCAAGTTGGCTTTATTCTAGTGATACAAAGATGGTTCAATATACACAAGTCAATAAATTCAATAAATTATATAAATGGACTTAAAAACAAAAATCACATGATCATCTCAATAGATTCAGAAAAAGTCAGACGAAGTCCATCATGTCTTTAAGGAAAAGTCCTATCAGTAGTTGGACTGGATAGAACTTTCCTCAACATAATTTGCTATATACGCAGAAAAGGCATTTGACAAAATCCAACATGGATTTGTGTTAAAGATCCTGTATGGAAATGGACTAAATGGAACCATAATTAATGCTATATACAACAAACCCACAGCCAACATCATTCTAAATGGTGAAAAACTGAAAGAATTCTCGTTAAAATCAAGAACTAGACAAGGCTGCCCACTATCTCCAGTCCTTTTAAATATACTGCTTGAAACTCTTGCTAGAGCAATAACAAAAAGAAAGTAAATTAAAGGGATACTCATTGGAAAAGAAGAGTTCACATTATCCCTATTTTCACATGATATGAGATTTCAAAAATTCTACTAGAAAACTTCTAGAAATGATCAACACTTTCAAAGAAGCGGCAGAATAGAGATCAATTTACAAAAATCACTAGCTTTCAATACCAACGAAAAGCAATCAGAGGAAGACATTGTGGAAACACTCCCATTCACAATAGCCTCATAAAATATTTAAGAATAAACTTAACCAAAGATGATATTAAAGATCTCTAAAATGGAAACTTTAAATCTTTGAAGAAATGGATTTGGGAAGACACAAAATGCTGGAAAGACCTCTCTTGTTCATGGATTGATATAATTAATATTGTGAAAATGGTCATCCTGCCAAAAGCAATTTATGGATTCAGTGTAATTAAAATCAAAATCCCTAAGGGCTGGAGAGATGGCTTAGCAGTTAAAAGCACTGTCTGTTCTTGCAGAAGACCCAAGTTTGAATCAGCACCAACATGATGGCTAATAACTGTCCATAACTCCATTTCCAGTGGCTCTGACATCTCTCTTCTGTCCTCCATGAATGACACAGGTGTACTTACACACATGCACTCATAATACTCATACACAGAAATAAAAATAAAAAATAAATAAAACAATCAAAATCTCCATGTTACTCTTCATAGAAAAGAATTTTTTAAATCCTAAAATGCATATGGAATATCAAAAGACTCTTGGTAGCCAATGTATTCCTGAGCTCAAAGAATAATGCTGAAGAGATTATCATACCTAATTTTAAACTATATTATACAGCTTGTAATAATAAAAACAGCAAGTTATTGGCAGTGAAAGAGACATGTAGATCAACGGAACAAAAATGAATAGCTAAAGGTGAGTGTATGCAATTTCAGTCACTTGATATTTTCTCCTTTTTCAAGTTATTAATTTGATATTTTTATATTTATGTACTTATTTTTAAATTAACCTATTGTGATTTTCATGAAATATAATTTGATGGTATTTAGATCCCCCAATCCACACCTCCCATTATTGTCCCCCACACAATGTACTACACATTCTTTTAAGTTCTGTGTCTTCATGTTCCCCTGGGTATTTCTCATTGTTGAACACTTCTATAGGACTGGTGAGACTTGGTGTGAATATATTGTTTCCATCATATTATTTGTGTTTTCCATTGTAACCTGGGCATATAGACTTCTTTTGTTGATAGTTTTTCTGATAAAAAATTCTAGCCTGCCTTTGTTGAGTTCAAATTTGGTTCTTGTTGTTATAATTAGGTTGCTTTCTGATCACTTATGGATACTTTGCTGGTCTATGCTTCAGGTTCTCACTTTTGATTTTTTTATTGGAAGAACAGGATGGTTCCAGGCAAACTAGTCAAGAGATCTCTGGAAAGGTGAACAAGCCTCATCCCAAATCAGGATGATGATGACCAAGTGGGTGCATAAAGACTAGTTATGCCTGGTACATGAGAGCCCTGGAGCAGTACAAACATGCCTAGTACCAAAGCAGGATGATGTTGACCAAGTAGGCAAGTTCTACCTAGCTAACCAGGGTAGATTTGAGCTCTAGGACAGCACAAGTGAGCCTAGTCCCAAAGCAGGCTGCTTAATCTTTTTGAGGTGCTCCTGCTTATGATTTGAAAATTTATTGAGAAGTTTTGCATCTACAGTCTTAAGTGAGATTTGCATATAAGTTCTTTTTTCCATTGGCTTATTGTCTCATTTTGGTACCAGGATAATGCTGGCTTCATAAAAATAATTTGAACATGTTCTTTCATTCTGTTTTACTTGATAATTTGAGGAATGTTGGTAGTAGTTCATCTTTGAAGATTTGGTAGAATTCTATCCCATAGACATCTAGTCTTATGTCGTATTTTTTTTTGCTTGTTTGTTTCTAGATTTTTTTAAATTACTGATTTGAACTTATATGGGGGCCTTTATAACTGACATTACAGTTCTATTTGAATAAAGAATCAGCCTGAATCTTAGCTTTTACTTTTAAGGCCAAGAGTGGACCTGAATTATTAGTGTTTGTTCCTTCCGATGTATCATAGAACTTGCACTCTCAAACCAGGTTTCACCCATACTCTTTTTGAAGCAGTCTTTCCAGAAACTATTTGGGAAGTAGAAGCTAGGATATACCCTTGTCTTATCAGAGAATCTTGCTCTTTGATCCCTAGGTTTAAAGTATTTCAGACATACAATATCAAGCAGATTTCTCATTTAGTCTCACTGTTTTCAGTGAGAGTAGCACACTGCTTCAGCGCTTTGGTATGTTAAACAAGCGCACTCACTTTCATTCTCTGTCTTGGGCTGGGGCAAAGTGCGGTTTAGAGGGATTAAGATTATATACCCAAATCCCAAGAACACATGTTTCAGTGAACTTGGTAACATTATAAACAGCAGATTTCTGGTGCAAGATTAAGTAAAAGTAATTACTCCAGATTCTGTTCATATTGTAAAAGGCATTCCTACAGTTCCCCCACTTTTATTTTATAAGTGTAGATGCATGCCCATATTGTAAAAGAAGGCATTCTTAGAAAAGTCACTTCCACAGTTTCCTTGTTTGTTAAATCAAGGAAGCATGTCCATGAGGATGGTCACTGGTGGTACACTGGTTAGGGTGTGGTGTGCTAGAAGTGTGGAATAGGTCAGTATGATGGCATTTAAGGTCTCTGGAAGATGTAGCATGGGCAGGGCAGCACTGTGAGGAGAAGACACATGAATGGGATGGTTATTCATGCCATTGAATTCAGGAGGGTCTCTTTGGTGCCAGGTTGTTGTCTTCTGGTATGGCTTCATCAGTCACTCTGTGATTCAGATAGGACTGCACTTGAAAGCACAGATGCAGAGCCTTGACCCAAATTAATTAGAGGAATGGGATCCAGATATCACTTGACTCTTAAGGGACTTTATATAAAACCATGGGTTTCAGTAAAGCTTCTTTAGAGGCTTTTTCAGCAGATTCAAGCGGGGAAAAATTGAGAGAAGCAATTCAAAAAATGTAAAGTATGAGTTGTTTTTAAAGTATTTAAAGTATAATTTATTCTTAAGATAACAGCTTAATTAATCATTAATTACCTGGTTTTTTGTTGTTTAAATAATAGGTGTCTTTACAAAGCTTGAGGAGATTCAAATGTTCAAGCAGTAAGGGAAGTAAAGCATTAAAATTTTAGACATACATGAGTCAACCTAAAAGGACTGAAGAATTTTATGTGAGTTATTCTGCTTACCAAAATTCACTAGGATGAACACCTGGGTGTGTGACTTCTCTCAAGATGATGCAGCTCCATGATCAGCAATCAGGATGGGATTGCATAATATAACCTTTAATAACTGAAAATTTATAACTAGACAGTTATGTGAGGAGACCAAGTAATTCTGGATGGAATCAAATGCTTTGAAATAAATGCAGAATGCGTTCCTCTATGAAGGAGGCTTTAAATAAAGGTAAAAATTGATAAAAGGAATGTGCTAGAGTGGCTTGAAACAACAGTTGTATGGCTTACACCATATGATAAGAGTCAACAGAATGGGCAGTTAAAAGTTCTACCAACTGGGTGGATTTTTTTCCTGAGGTTACAAGAGAGTGCCGTATTCCAGTATGATGCAATTGTTCCTTTGCCTCTTTCTCTTCATCTGAAAAAAAAATTGTAGTGCCTTGGGAATGGGATATCTATTCGTAGAAGAAAGTATTTGTGTGGGAATTAATACAATCTCACATGGAAGAAAGTGAAGCTTGTCCTAAAGAAAACAGCAAATGTTATTTTCCATTCTTCTACAGTCTATAAAACTGAAAATATTTTGACAAATGCAGGAAAAATATTAGGATCTTAACCAGTAACTTGAATGATTCTGTTTCAGCCCTGTTGAATAAGAGTAATTCTTTGTTGATTTGGGGTAAAAATATTTTTTGTTTAGGCTATTGGATAGAAACTGCCATTCTGAAATTCTTAAAGAGGGAGATAATTGTCCTTGGGGCTGGAGAGATGGCTCAGCGGTTAAGAACACTGGTTGTTTTTGCAGAAGATCCGAGTTCGAATCCCAGCAACCACATGGCAGCTAACAACTGTCTGTAACTCAAGTCCCAGGGGATCCAACAGCTTCTTCTGACCTCCACTGGCACTGCATGACACTGGTGCACTTACCTACATGCAGGCAATACATGCTTACACATAAAATAAAAAAATAAATAAAATTTAAAAAAGAGGGAGTTAATTGTCTAATCACTGTTGGGAGTGATTAAAAAACTGGAAAACCTATGCACATATTAGAATATTATTTTCTTTTAAACTCAGCTTTTAGCTGTAATTTCTGTAATACAAGAATAGATAGAAGGGCACTACAATGTGGCAAGATGAGTTTAAATTAGTATCTGCCTTAAGTGAAGCAAAAATGAGAGAAAATGGTAAATTAGGAATTCTGTGGGAAGATTAAATCCTATAGATATTGCCTAGAATCTGTTGAAAAAAGTTTACTACTATCTCTTTTGAAACAGACAATTATAATTTATGAGGCTTAATGAAAATACTAGTGGCAATATAGCTAAACTAACTGAATGGAATATTTAGCCAATTTTTGTCTGGGGTTCCCTGTAAATAAAAGTTTTTGACATAGCTTATAAATATTTCAAAACAATCAGATTTATATCTTTAGTAAAGGGGCTAATAAGATACAATTCATAAAATCCGGCCCAGGATGTAGAGCTGGCTGTGCCTGACCACACATCTCATGCAAAGTTGGGTGGGGTAGAGAGTAGGGGGTGGTAGTCGGGGATGGTGGGAGGAGGAGGAGGCAGTGAATCACTTATAAATGGCACCCAAGCAAGACCCCAAGCCTAAATTCCAGGAGGGTGAGCGACTGCTGTGTTTTCATGGATCTCTTCTTTATGAAGTAAAGTGTAAAGGTTGCCATAAAGGACAAACAAGTGAAATACTTTATACATTACAGTGGTTTAAATAAAAATTGGGATGAATGGGTTCCAGAAAGCAGAGTACTCAACTATGTGGCCACCAATCTGCAGAAACAGCGAGAACTTCAAAAGGCCAGTCAGGAACAGTATGCAGAGGGCAAGATGAGAGGGGCTGCTCCAGGAACGAAGACATCTAGTCTGCAGCAGAAAAATGTTGAAGTGTAAGATGCTTTTGGTTTCAGTACTGCATTTTCTTTATAAGTAATTCAGATGTAATTCAAACTCAATCTTCATCATGTTACATAGTTTGTTGAAAATGGAAACTTTGCTGGAACTTAAAAATTGTCAGTGAGACTCCTATTTCTCAGATGTCAGGTTGTTACAGTAATTAGAAATTCATTTTTATTTTTATTTTTTTGGAGCTGCATGAGGATTGAACCAGGCCTTGTGCTTGCTAGGCAAGCACTCTACCACTGAGCTAAATCCCCAACCATTTTAATGATTTGATTTTCCTTAGCAATGCCTTCTCCTTGTTGTAGAATAGACATACTAAAGTATGCTGACTTGAGGTTAGAGAGGTGGCTCAGCTAATTAAAAATACTGTTGCAGAGGACCTGTTTGATTCCCAGGACCCACATGGCAGCTAACAACAGTCTGTAACTCCAGTTCCAGGGAATCTGATGCCCTCTTCTGACCTCTGTGGGCATTGTGTGACACAAGTGCACTTACATTCAGGCAGTACACTTACACACAAAATAAAAATAATAAATAAAATATTTAAAAATAAAAAATACAATTCATAAAATGAAATACATAGGTACTAGGAAGATTTTCCTAATAATGTTCATTGCCTTATTCACCTAAAATTGATTGAAAGTGATTGATTTATCATGCCTGAGTGAATTTTCCATTTGAAAATGAGGTGTAGGTACCTAGTTATTGAAAGCAAGCAAATAAAGGGCAAATCTTTTTTTTAAAGGCAATCCTTTTAAATCAACAATAATAATATGACATTTTGGATGGACTAGAGGATGAGAATGAAATCCAGGTATGGTTAATGGACACCCAGAAGATCAATTAAAAGTGTTATGAATTTTATAATATTTAGTCAAGACTAAATGCCCATAAACAAACAATGATTGAATGTATATTTTGTTTTTAAGCCAATCCTAGTAATAGCTAACAAGATGAGGTCAATAATTCCATTAATTTAAGTAGTAGGTAAATGAAACTTTGACTAGAAAAATTATGATTTTATATATATACAGCTGGGCATGCTGGCACACACCTTTAATCCCAGCACTTGGGAGGCAGAGGCAGGTGAATCTCTGTGAGCAATCTCAAAAAGGCAAGAAAAAGATAAAAGATTATATATATATATATAGAGAGAGAGAGAGAGAGAGAGAGAGAGAGATTGTATATACAATGTCTATAGACATTGTATATATAGACATTGTATATATAGACAATGTATATATATATATATGATTATATATATAATGTCTCACCTTTTACATGACTAAAATAACCTATTTGAACCTTTATAACATACAAAAAGACTTCCAGCTCTCTTTTCCACTCTGGAAATATCCAGCAATCTTCATACATACATCCTTCTTTACTAAAAAATTTCCATTTTTACATCCTTCTAAAATTCTCTTTTCTTCACTGATTATCTTAATACCATGAGACATAAATAACATTAACAAGTAAATTTAACTTCTGTTCTGAGGACTTTCTCAATGAAGTAATAAGCAATGTCTATTCTTTCATAACTTTCTAATGACAAACTAATTTTGATTTCATCAGCATGTTACCAATTGAATCAATTACATTTTTTGGAATAGCTGACTATAAACCATAATAAGAACTTGACCAGTATAATTTGAATCAGTATCAGCTGATCAAACAAAAGTTTTTTATAGTCCAATTTTAATTACCTGAGATTAAACCAAAATATTCTTAAATGCATTATCATAAATTCATAGGAATTTCTTAAGTTTCTTGTTACAGCTAAAATGCTAAAGGAATTCCCTCTTATCTTAGGCCTAAGCAGGGCACTGGCCTGCCACTTACTGTTTTAGGGCATGGCAAGCTTAAGGATGGCTCCCTTAGATTTGTGGGGATTTTTAAAATTTACTGCACCTTAAAGTGATAAGTAAATAATCTATTATCTTAGAGCTAAGGAGGTAGCTGACCTGCATCTTACATTTAGATCTAGGCAAGCTTAAGTATGGCTCCTCTACTATATCTTTAAAGATTGAAACTTTGCTGAGAAGTTGCCACCGAAATGCATTGTTAGTGGTAAAACAGAGATCCATTAAACTGATTTTTAAAAATTATTTATTTAGTAACCACATACTTAGAAGAAGCATTTCATTACAACAGTATTGACATATTCAACAACAATTTCCAGAGCTAAGATGCATCTCATTTAAAATTGGCTGTAACTTTTTAGGTTTACAGTTGAATTAATACAGTACTATAACAATTTTATGTCATGAAATAAGTAATAATTTATATTGGAAATGTTTTATCCCTTAGTTGTTTTCAAGGGTATAATATGTCTAATACAAAGCCGTTTTATTTTCCTCCTCTTGGTTACTGAGTCAGGATGTCAGCTTGTTTCAGGGGCATTCGGAAGCTATTTGAGATGAACAAACTTGAGTCTGAACTGGGAGGGCTAAATCCCATCTCCAGAGCCAGGTTCTCAGTAAGTTCAAACAGAATATTAAAATATACTAATATTCAAAAATAGCACTTGGTTCTTCTAAAATTTAATCTACTGGGTCTTATATTGTGAATGGGAAGTGGCAAAAGTTAAAATTTAATTTTGAAGGGTCATTCTTTGATATCTCTAAATTTTGGAAGATCATGAGTACGTACCAGTTAGCACTCATGATCAAGGCAAATCAAAGAGCCTTGTGCTTGTTATTACATCACTGTGCATGACTGAGAATGTCTAAAAGTTCCCTTTTTTCTCAGACTTTTTCAGGTCCTTATCCATGAGTACCCTGGGTGTAAACTATTAAGGAAAGCCATACACTTGTGGTCACACAATTTACATGAATGACTGAGATATTCTAGATTTCCTTTTTCCCCCTGGGACTTTCCTGAGAATATAGAGTGTATCTTTCTCTACAGGGCATCACAATGCAGCATTACTATGCCAAAATTACAATAACCTGAACAAAAAAGCCTGACTCTTACATTTGTTTTTCAAAGTGAATTGAACTCAAAGGACACTTGTTTCCACATACACCTCTTGGAACTGTCTGTCTCCCAGAACTATGCACCACCGTCAGGGCTCACTCACATTTTTACTCAAACCAGTTTCTTCAGCTTTTTGAGGAACTACAAGTTTGGATCCACCTTTATCTTAACAGACCATCCTGCCTTCCATAACTAGTTCTTGAATACCTCATTCAACTATCTCAAATGTCCTTCTCAATCTTCACTGTGTTCAGTGAAGATGGGCACACTGTCTTCCAGCTCTTAGATATGCTAATTCTCAAGCATCTCCACATGCATTCATTGTAGTTTTTGGGTGGAGTACCAAATTCTGACTCCCAGGAAAGACCCAGTCACAAGACTCAAGGCTCATTGGATTTCCTAAGATAAATTAGATGTCATTAGTCCAGATTCTGCCTATTTTATAAAATCATTCCTACATAAAGCATATCTCATGAAGTTGTGAAAAAAATATGTTGTCAGGATACAAAATAATTTAGGAAGTGTTGTGATCCAGGCTCCATAACCTAAAATGCCTAGTAAAATTTTCAGATTAAAAGTCACTGTTATGAGTTGGAGAGATGGCTCAGCATTTAAGAGCACTGACTGCTCTTGCAAAGAAGCCAGGTTCAGTTCCCAACACCCACATGGTGGCTAACAACCATCTATAACTGCAGTTCCAGGGGAATTTGACACTCTTTTCTGACCTCTGTGGGTGTTGCCAACACTGGTACATTTACACACATGCACGTAATACACTCATATATATATAAATTTAAAAATGAATAAAATATTTAAAGTCACTGTTATGGTATGACAAGTAGCTAAACACAGGATCATGTATTTATTATATCTTAAAACTTTTCAATATTATTATTGAGTCAGTTGGAAAACTGAAATATGTTCAATAGAATAAAACATGGATGTACAAATGTAAAACTTCTTAAAGTTAAAAAATTAGACTTTTTACAGAATTTAATGTCTATTCTTTGGAAATATTCATGGACTTATTTAGGAATAAAAGAGAACTAATGCTTAAGTCACCCTCACATGGTTCAGTAAGGGTGAAACAAACACACAAAACACACAAAATACACATGCACACATATAAGAACAAATTTGACCAACTTAAATGCATGAACAATCTGAACAATGGGAAAAGTTGGAATTCTTTATATTTTGCAATTTTTGTAAACTTAAATTATTTCCAAATACTATGGAAAAAATGTAAATGGAATATGTATAAAAGCTTTAAAGGGATAGACTACACTACAACAGTTATGTCTAGCTTATATTCAATATATTTACTCTCAGAATTCTTCATGGAATCATAAACTCAATTACAATATATTGTGGTATTAATGTATTTCATTAATAAAATTGCAAAACCCCAGTAGAATGATTCTTGTAGTTGGAAAGCTTCAGAAATTGATCATACAAAAACTTCAAAATGATAGGCCTAACAAAATGAAACAAAACAAATTAGTATCAATAAACAAATTCCATAAATATAATGTCCCAAAGGACAAAATGACAAATTAGCAATGGATCTGCAATGGAGAATTTATAATGATACTTATAATACTTAATGTATAATTATTATACAATTTTCCCAAAAAAGAGGAAAAGTGTTTACTATTAGTACAACTAAATACATACAGAACAGATTGTATGTGCTGGCACAGGTCTGTAATCTCAGCAATTGGGAGACAGAGGCAGAAGAATTAGGAGTTCAAGATCATTCTCAGCTACATAGGGAATTTGAGACCATTATGAGCTGCATGAGACTCAGTCTCAAAAAAAAAAAAAAAGAGAGAGAGAAAGAGAAAGAAAAGAAAAAAGAAAAAAAACACATATGTAAAAAATAGGAAAATGAAGTGGTTCCTAACAAACTAGTGAAAATTAAAAATAACAATCCTTAATCTCAAAATAAAAATAAAATAAAATGAGCACATTCACATACCACTGGTAGAAGTAAATCATTAATTGATTTTGGATATCTGCTTCATAAATACATGGACTTTGTTTATTTTTGTTGTGGTTTTGAAACTTAAATATCCTCTGAATGTTCAGGAGTTAAAGACATGATTGTCAGCAGCAGCTGGTGAGAGTCTAGTAGGTGATTAGATCATGAAGCCTCTAACTTCATAAATGTTTGGTCAATTGTGCTTACATCCTTGAACAGTGTACCTTGTTCCCAGTTCCTCCCCACCCCCAACTCTCCCTCTGCCTCCACTTCCTTGAGGTAAGCAATTCTGCTAAATTACATCCTGTACAATATGCTTTGCCTCAATTCAGGTTCAGAACAATGAAGAGCAATGAAATCAGCTGATCATGTACTGAAGCTTCAGATACCATGAGTCAACAGGTATCTTTTCTTCTTTAAGATGTTTTTCCCAGGTATTTTGCCATAAAAATGGAAATCCAACTAACACAGTTTTGTTCAGTTCTTTATCTCTGGAGGCTACAGAAGTTATTATGCAGTAGTATCTCCATAAAAATTTATTGAATGAATTGTTTTCCCACTAATCCATAGATTGAATTTAAAGATTCATTAATTAGGAAAAAGAAGAAATTGGATAACATTATCAACCATCTGGACTTAATAACCATATAGATATTTGCACACTGAATAAATACAGAATGAACATTCTTTTCATGCAAACATGATGTAATAAAAAATCATTAGTTGGACAACAAAGAAAATGTATGTGTGGTGCATTTATCTTTAAGTATATAAATGCTTCATAGGAAAAATTAAGAGTACACACGTTTTAACTAACTGTTGAACTATCAGTACTAACTACTTGAGTGGGCTGGCCTATAAAGAAGTAGATTTGGGAAAGACAAAACTTTCATTTTTTACTCCATATTTTCATCTTTTCCTATGCTGTTTCATTTTTTCAAAGCATATGTAATTGTGCAACGAGGACACAACCAGAAAATAAAGAAACCTAAGAAGGATGAAAATGAAATGTACTGTTGGCCCTAGTGAATTTAAAGATCTTTTTCTCCTATTTGCTTTTCTACAGTGGCCAGTGTTTCAACAACAAGCATCTATGACCTCAAGCATTTCATTAAGATGTATACTGGGTCATAAAATTAAAATGTTAATTATTCTATTTAGTATATGAGAGAGCAAGTGGGCATTCATTTTCCACAGTCATTGTCAAACCACTCTTTAGTCAGTATGAGGAAAACAGAAAACACTATGAATGTGCTTAAGAAGAAAGCAGTAAGCACTTTTCAGCGAGTAAAGGTGCTAGCCACCAAATCTGATGAATTCAATTCCAATCTTGGGAACCCTCATGGTGGAAGGAGAGAATCTGCTCCTGTAAGACCTCCTCTGACTTCCACATGCTCATCTTAGCCATAAATAATAAATAAATAAATAAATAAATAAATAAATAATAAAATGATTAAAAAAGAAGCTGCAAGACATTACTGGAAAAGATAAAAACAGGTGAATCAACAAACAGTGGGAAAAAAAGCTATATTCTTGCATGTAAAAACTAATTATTTTAAAAATGTAACTTTTTCCCAGATGAGTATAGAGATTTCAAGCAGATTATCAATAGTTTGAAAAACTTTGTTGCATAATATTTTAAAATGTGTTTGTGTGTGACCATGTTCGTGTGTGTGCATGTGTGTGGTAATGTGCACAGACATATGCTAGTATACTTGTTGAAGAAAGATATCAAGGTCAAGTATCTTCCTTTATCAGTATTCACCTTAGTTTTTGAGACAAGGTCTCTCACTTTAAATATTTGAGTTGATTTAAAAAATAGCCAGAAAAAGTTCAGTAAGATAGTCATACTATTAATTTTATCTAAAGACTAGGAAGTAAAACTTTACAAAATGAATATATTAAGCTCAAATATCTCACCAAGACATTAACAACATAGGAAAAGATAAAATGTATCAAAATATTAATAATGGCAATATTAGGTTTGGTTAATTTTTTACATTGTTTCTTACATTTCTAATTTTTCTATAATGAGATGTATTTTTTATAAGGCTAAAATAGAAAAAGCAGCAATCTCTCTTTTAAACCTCTGACTGAAAAGTGAACAATAGAAATGAAAAGATAAATTAGAAGGGAAAATAGCCAATAAAAACAAGCAAAAGTAAACTCAACCCAACATTTTTAAAAGGGTACTTAAATATAATAATCTTTTTTTTCTTTCTGAAACTGGCAAGCATATTTAAAAAGGATATTTTCCAAGGAATAACCTAACTTTTAAGGCAGCTGAATACACCCATTTCTGGTTTTTTTGAAACACAAAGGGAGGAGGATGAGCGAGTGGGATCTCTTTGGTGTGGCTTTGCTATCATCTAGAGGCATTTGTATGAAATGCAATGAAGGAATTTTTCCTTTGGCTTGAAATTTATATTAGCAGTGTGTTCCAAATAGGCAGAAGAAACTTAATATTCCTTGAGACTCTGACTTCTCTGTAGCTGCTACAGGAAAGTGGAGATAATAGATTGGAAATTCTTATGCTGACATTGCAAAAGACAGTTTTCAAATTAATGCACTGAGGGGATTCAGATCATTGGAAACAGGTGCATCGAAGCATAGGCATAGAGGTTGTTTCTTGGGCAGTAAAACAAATCCCACCTACTTTAAAACAACTGAAAATACAAGGAGTATATTACCTGAACTCAGTATAGAAAATAAAAGAGACAAGAAGATAATATTTAAATACTTAGAAAACACACAACACATCTATGTCAATGGATCAAATAGGAATTCTAAAAGGTAATTAACAGAAAATAGAACAGAATGTAAATCTAAACAGAATGCATTAAAACATTGAGTATACAGCTAAAGGAACAGTGGTGGCAAGATAGCAACAAATGTTTATATTAGAAAAATGAAAGAACTTAAACCCACAATCTAAGCGTATACCATAAGAAACTAGAAAAACATAAACAGAAAAGATCAAGAAAAAAAACAGAGCAGAAGTCACTGAAGTTGGAAATAATAGAGAAATCCACTAGAAAACCAATCCTTCTTGTCTTGTTTTGGTTTGTTTTTTGAGACAGGTGTGTTGAAGACCCAGCTGGCCTGGAACTGGCTAGGTAGACCTGGCTCAATCCCAGAGATCCACTTGCCTCTGCTTCCCGAGTGCTGGGATTAAAGGTGCTGCTATCATGCCTAGTTATAAACCTAATTCTTTTTTCTAAAAAATTATTTTGTTTACTATTTGTATTTTATGTGTATGTGTGTATTGCCTGCATGTAGGTAAGTGCACCCATATTGTGCAATGCCTGCAGAGAACAGAAGAGGCTGTCAGATCCCCTGGAACTGGAGTTACAGGCAGTTGTTAGCTGCCAGGGGTGCTGGGATTCGAACCCAGGTCTTCTGCAAGAACAGCCAGTGTTCTTAACCACTGAGCCATCTCTCCAGCCCCCTTTTTAAATGTTTTTTTTAATTTATTTCATGTGTATGCATCTATTGCCTGCACGTAGGTAAACAAACCCAATTCTTAAACACAATTTGAAATTTTAGACTTGTAGCAAGACCTATGAAAATACAAAGAAACTATAAATTATCCTATTGGGTAAAATATAAGGGACATCCTTATAAAATCTAGTCATTAACAAAATATGGCTCAGTAGTTAAGAGCACTGGCTGCTCCTGCAGAGGAAGCAGGTTCAGTTCCCAGCACCCAATTGGCAGCTAACAACCATCTGTAACTCCAGTTCCAGGGGATCCAACATCCTTTTCTGCTTCCATGGGCATTGCACGCACAGGTATGCTTACATACAATCCACAAACACATAAAATAAAAATGAATCAGTAAATTAAAACATTTTAAGGTAATAAAGTCAATAAACTTACACTCAAAATTTAATACTTTAAAAGAAACAGATTAAGGAGCCAGATAGATGCACACATGCAGGCAATACACTCATACACACAACATAAAAATAATAAAAAAAAATTTAATGGATCAATTCCTCAAACCCAAGTGTATTAGTCACTTTTCTGTTGTGATAGAAACACTGACTAAAGCAATTTATAGAAGAGTTTATTTGAGCTTACGGTCCCAGGGGAATTACAGTCCATCATGGCAGGGAGGCATGGTGGCTGGAGGTGGCTGGAGGTGGCTGGAGCAGGAGCAGTAGAAGCTAAGCTCTTACATCATCATGCAGGCACAGGGAGCAAGAGAGAAACTGGAGATTCAGCAAGGATTAAGAAATCTCTGAGCCCACCCCCAGTGACATACTTCCTCCAGGATAGCCACACCATCTAAAACCTCCCAAAACAGTGCCACCATCTGGGGACAAAATGTCCAAATACTTGGAGCTTATGGGGGACATTTTCATTCAAACCACCACATTCCACCCTCTGGCTCCCATAGGCTCATGACCATATAAATGCAAAATGCATTTAGTCCAACTTCAAAAGTCCCCAGAGTCATTATCAATCGCACTGCTATTCAAAAATCCACAGTCCAAAGTCTCTTCTGAGACTCAAAAGACAAATTACATACTCTCAACAGTGGAACCGAATACACATTACCATTCCAAAAGGGAGGAATAGAAGTACAGTAAGGAAATACCAGGCTAAAACAAGACCAAAAATCAGCAGGACAAACACCAAATCCAGTAGCTCCATGTCTGACTTCTGGAACTTTACTTCCAAAGGGCTTAGATGGCTCAGTCTCCCAAGCTTTGCTGCATGCAACATACATCTCTCTCTTTGGTTGGTACCACCCAGTGTATGCAGGTCTTCTTGGTAGATGCCTCACAGCTCTCGTGTCATGAAAGTCTTCTTGTGGTCTCCATTGCCAACCTGGCTTCACCTTCATAGCTTTACGCAATGGCCTATCAGGGCCTTCTCTATGCAGGGGAACCCCTGATGCATGTTTCTTGGCCTCTGAGGCTCTCTGAAACTGAGGAAGAAGAATTGATGATCCCTTTACTCTTGCATCTTTCATGTCTCTAAAGCCAGCACCAGGTGAAAGACATTGCCAAGTTTGACTGCAACTTTGGGATGGAGTCCAACCTGCTTTATCTATTTTAGAAGCTTTTCTAGTCAGTGGTCCCTGCATCATTTTCCTTTCACAAGTTGGAGGCTTAACTGGGTGTGGTTTTGCCCTGGAGGCACTCTCTCCATTGTTTAAATTTGAATCTCTAGGCCCGCCCTTAATCACTTTAATCTCTTTATCAGTGGGATCCTCTCCGGCACAGTTGAAGGCTCCAACATTTATCTTCCAAGTGCTCTTTTTCAATCCAAACTATTTCTTTCTGCCCCATTTTCTCTCTTTCACTGTAGATCTGCATAATAGTCACCATTAATATCCACACCAGCATTTCTACATTAGGCTTTCTTGAAATTTCTTCCACCAGAGAAATTAGTCCATTGCTTTTCAACTTAGCCTCAGGCAAGGTTTTTGATCAATGGCAGACTCCAGCCAGAGTCTTTGCCAAAATGTCCCAAGTTCTCCTTAAGTCTTTATTTCCCTCTGGAACTGCATTGTTCTCAGCACTACATTCTTCCAGGTGCCTACTAAAATGGCCTGTTAAGCTCCACTTACAGTAGTCAACCATATTTCTAGCCCAAACTTCCAAAGTCTTGCACATTTCTTCAAAACCCCACATGGTCAGGTTCTTTACAACCAATAGCCCACTCTCTGGTACCAATTACTGTATTAGTCACTTTTCTGTTGCTGTGATAGAAACGCTGACTAAAGCAATTTATAGATGGAAGAGTTTATTTGAGCTTACGGTTCCAGGGGAATTACCATCTGTCCTGGTGGGGAGGCATGGTAGCTGGTGGTAGCTGGAGCAGGAGCAGCAGAAGCTAAGTTCTCACATCATCATGTAGGCACAAGAAGCAAGAGAGCAACTGGCGATCTGGCATGGCTTAAGAATTCTCCACCCCCAGTGACATGCTTCCTCCAGGATAGCCACACCATCTAAGACCTCCCAAAATAGCACCATTATCTGGGGACAAAATGTCCAGAGCCTATGGAGGACATTTTCATTCAAACCACCACACTGAGAATCTATCCAACTTGATGAAGATTAAACCGGAATTTTTAATATTCAAAGACCTGAAGCAAGTCATGCCTAATAAAATTAAGGAAAATATAAGTACCTTGTTTGATTAAATAGAGATTAAATAAAAATGAGATTAAACATATAAATAGAAAAATGAAAAGAAATTCTAGAGTTTAAAAGCACAGCAATGGAAATGAATTACACTAGAGGGGCTCTACAGCAGATTTCCACTACTACATCAGGGATTGTTACTAAAATTCCTTCTGAGAGGCACAAACAATGTCTGACCTCCTCCCCCCTTTATCCCTATGACAAACTGAGGTCCAATTTCTCCAAACCACAACTTGGGAAACCAGAGAGTTTATTGGGCTTACTTACAGAGCAGTGGGTGAGGTTTTACTTACCCCCCAAGGCTGCACAGCAAAGTCTCTATTCTGGCATGGATCTTGACTCCTCAGCAACCATACAAAATGGCAAAAGAAACTCCCTATGGCTTCTTCTGCTTCAATACCCTTAGTCCCTCCCCATTGTACAACTAGGGATGACTAGTTGGTTGGAAGATGTGACTTGGCACACCCTGCTCCTCCTTTCTTGTGAAGTGTCAACACTCAACAAGTTTGCCCTAGCAAGTGGGTGCAGCAAACCTTGGGAAGAAGGTGTCTGTCCTTAGCTTTCTGGTCAGTCAGAGGACAGTCCTATGCAACACACAATCCCTTCCTCCAGCTCTCACATTCCTTCCACCATCCTCTTCCACAAGAGTCCCTGAGCCTTGGAGGGGTAATGTAGATGTAGGACCATAGTCCTCTCACTGTAATGGGATACTGAACCCATGGGCCTTTTCATCATCTGTTTTAAAGACATGGCTGTTGGCCCATCTCAGTGGTATTCCTCCTATTATAAAGACACAAATGAAAAGAAGTAGGAACATCTATCTAAACAAACATTGCTGCAATAAACTAACCTAACCTATAGGCATAAACACAAATGCTTGTAAGGTACCTTAGTAGGTGTATCACATTTACCTGACAAAAAAAATTTCAGTGGCTTCCCCACTGGGGCCTATAACTTCTCCTGCCACCAGGGCTGGGCTGGCTTGCAGTACCAGATACATGTTCCTCCCCAAGGAGCAGGCCTTAAATCCAATTGGAAATTTGTCCATTGTACCTATAGTACTCAAGCCACTGTAGCACCAGCAGGCACATCTTGCTTGGCATGTTGATAGTGCAGCACATGGGGTCCATCATTAAGCAGAACTTTTGGGACTATTCTCCCCGAGTGGTTCTGCATAGCACCTGCTGGCACTATGACAACCAGCCATCCAGCAGCAGGGAGTTTCCAGCTAAAGCCCAGACTGATTTCTCCCTTTCCCGTGCTCACCTCATGTGGTGTCTTCAGCAATAGGCTCTTACTGGCTACTTCTGGTGTGCAACCAACATTAGTGGCAATAGCCATTATCATTTTGGGGGCATTCAGGGCCTCCCTGGGCAACAGCTCATGGGGGGGGGTTCCAGAGGGGTACACAGTCCTCTGAGAGGCAGGGCCTGCTGCAGAGAATTGGCTGCAGAAAGTTAGCCATGGAGGGAGGAGCATTGGTGCCATCTTGGAAGGAAGCAGCGTGGAAAAATAGCCCCAGTGTCTCGCCCATGTGGAAAAGAGAGGGGGCATTTACTGACCTGGGGCAAGACCACAGGCCCACAAGGAGCAGATGAAAGCTAACAGAGACTGTGAATGGGGAATGGAGGCAATCTGGACCTGTGGGCCACTGAGCCACAGAGCAGAATGGGGTGCCTGGTGTTCACCTTTGTAAGTTACTCTATTTCCCCTACCTTGAATATAATCTATGAAAAATTCAGATGAAGGTGTGTTATGTGGTTTGTCTAATAGTGCCGGGAACAAGGGACCCTAAGAGAACTCGGGCGACAGGGTAAACTACCCCAGTACTAAAATTTTCATTTAACAATTGTACCATTTTGGGGATCCTCCATTTTTATTTTCATACATACCTGTTTACTTTTTGGCACCTATAGGCCCAGGCTGTTGTAAACTTTTCCCAGTGATCCTGCTGAATATCACTTATGCCTTACCTGACCATAAAGCTTCCATGAATTTCACAGCTATACATGGCCGTTGTGCACTTTGTGAATTTACTTTCCATCGTTGTTTCTTCAGGTGTACTTGATACCTCTCAAATGGGTTCCAAATCTGCAAAACACTCAGAAGTTAACTCTATATGCTAAATCAAACATAAACAAGGTCTAACACAACATGGAAAGATTGTATCCATTTGTATCAACTGTTTTCTCAACAGATCCATGTTGGGTACAATAGCATAGATAAGAGGCATTAATTAGTTAGCTCTTTACTGTCATTAGAGATTTTCATGAGGTTATTTGATATCCTGGAGCATTTATATGGAGCTCCAGTGCACTTCTATATCTTTGATAAAATTATTCGGGCTGGTTCAAGCTGCCTGGCCCTGCACAGGGCCAAGGAGGAATAGGGTCCCTCCTGCCTCTGCTGCACCTGTTGGTACCCTGGATCAGGTAAGGCCTGGGTCTGACTCCTGGCTGTAGTCCAAACCTGTTTTCTCACCATTGACCACACCTGGTTGTTGAGGGAGGACCTAGCTGGGCAACCTTTTGCAGGAGAGAAATGTACCCTACTTAATCTGGGGGGGGAGGGTCATTTTCCCCTACTGGGACTGTTTTTATCTTTTGAATGCCTTTTGTGAAATGTTCCTCAGGTTTAAAAACTTCCAGAAGCTCCTTAGCATAGATTTTGGCTTTTTATTAATTTTTTCTTTAGGAATTTGGGCTTGATGCAAATCTTGTCACATTTGCTTTCAAGTAACCCAAGCAGACCTCTTTCTCTGTTTTGTCTTTTTTCTATCTCTTTTTGGTTACTCTACTATTTTACAGGTACATTTTACATGCTGGTCTAAATCACTTTTATCTGCCAAGGCCTCTCCTACTTCATAAAGATCCTGCCCCACTAAGGGACTCAGCAAAGCCACTAAATCTCCATACCAATCTTGAGGTCCCTGCTGAACTAAATTCTTCTTTAAATCTCTGGTGAACAGAGTCTTATCTGGTCCAATGAACTGGGCACCATACATTGATTTCCTAATACCTAGTTCTCTCAGTAGTTCCTGTCTCTCTTATATTGTCCTTCAGCCCGTGATATTCATGGGACCCTCCAGTGGTGATGACCAAGTATCTCTAGTGACTCGCACAAGCCAGTCCATCAGGGACTGATTCCCCCTATACCGCCTCAGGTTACACAGTCTGTGTCTTAAGGAGGGATGGGTGAGTATATTGCTCAGCTTTTCTGCTTCTACAACACTGAAACTAATTTCATCTGGTCCCATGTCACACATCCTCACAAACCAGGTTGTGAGGGGGCTCCCTTATTGCTTGTTTGAAGATCTTCCCTAGTTCCAACAGCTCCAGTGAGGAGTAGTAGTCTCTGATTGCTGTAGTCTCTTGCACCAGACCATTCTTAAGGCCCCATCAACATGCTGAAACACGTATTTTCCTTTCTTCATATTAAAGGTTGAACCCAAGTGGTATCTTCAGCTACTTCTTTCTCTCTTTTTTTAGATTTTTTAATTGAATCTTTGTGTATTTCATACAGAAAGTCATCTTTCTACTCCCTTCTCCATTTGGCACCTTCCCATAGGACCTCACCCCAGAGTTCATACCTTCTGTCATTTGTGTTAAGGCCTATCATGTAAAGTTAGTATCCCCAGATGTCCCTTAGTACAAGTTCATCCACTGGGATCAAGTCAGTCTGTCTAGAGTCCCTCCCTTTAAGATCAGCTCATTCTCACCCAGCAGTAATCAGCTGCCAATAATTCTTCAACTAAGATTGAGGCCTGCTGTTCATTTTCACAGTTCTGTGCTGGGTTTTTGTCTGCTTAAGTTTGCATGGGCCTTGTGTATGCTAACACCATTGCTGTAGGGTCATATGGGAAGAGTCCCAGGAGCCTGTAGGACTACTTCTATATGGTCATGCACCTCCTCCATGGCTCTTACAATCTTTCTGCCTCCTCTTCCACAATGATCCCTGAGCTCTGGGTGGGTGAATTTTAATATAGGAGTCCTGTCCAAGGACCTACACTCTGTAGACTCTTAATCTCTGCATTTTGGCCATTTGTGACCTCGTGCGTTCCTGGCCCTCTGTTGCATCAGAGAGCTTCATTGATCAGAGTTGAAAGATGCATCTCTTCATCCCTTGTTCTATGTTCTGTGAGCCTTAGGTGTAGAGGTTGCATCCTAAATGTGCATCTTCAGCTATTTCTTGGTCACTCCCATCCTCATCACTGTCTGCCTTCTCTCATGGGTTCCAGGTTTTGGGGTACCAGGATGAGCTTGGTGTTATTGATCTAATCGGGGCTTTCTTTCCCTTTGACTTCCTAGCCATAAAAAAACCCTGCAGGTCAACACCTCCATGTGTCTTTTCTCTTTTATCCATTTTACCATCAAGGTCAGAAGCCAATACAGAAGAAGCCAGCCTCATATCTCTTTCTCACTCTAATTCTTCACTTACACCTTCAGTTTCCCTCTGTGCTACCACCTCCACCTGGGACAGATCTCTTATTATACATAGCAGTGGCCAGCCTGCCTCCACAGCTGCTTGTTGATATTTCTGTCCCTGGTACACTACCCCCAGGACTTGTAATGTCTGCTCTAGGCCTTTGGCTGTTCTCAAAGCATTTCCATGCTCTTGTGGCAGACTCCACTGTTCAAGAAGGCATGCCACCTACAAGAGGTCTGCCATCTCAGGAATTTCCCCACTGGCATCATCCACTTAGGTGGTCTCATTCTAGTTACACATATCACTACCCATTGCAATATTCAGGCCACTGCTGCTACCCTCACTAGACCTACAGGGCTAGCCCACCTTGTAAAAATTTCCTCTGCCAACACTTTCCTCTTACCCAACTTCCTTTTAGTTGTTGGCTTCCTTTCCCATAGCAGAGACAACAACATTGCACCTCCCAAACTCATCCTCGGTTTTGTCGTATCCTGGTTGACTAGACCAATTGTTGCTAAAATTCTTTCTCAGAGGTGCAAAAAATGTCAGGCCTCCTACTCCCTTGGTTCCTATGACAAACCAAGGTCCAATTTCTCCAAACTGCAATTTGGGAAACCAGAGAGTTTATTGGGCTTATTTACAGAACAGTGGGTGAGGGTTTATTTACAGGAGTGTAGATGGCCCCCCAAGGCTGCACTAGAAAGTCGCCATCTAGGCATGGATCATGGCTCCCCAGCAGCCATACAAAATGGCAAGAGAGCCTCTGTGACCCAGAAGTTCCTCTGACCCTATGATGACAAGCCATGGTCTCACATTCTTTCCATGCTCTGAGGCAGGAGTCCAGCCCATTGAGGGGAGAGGCTATGGATATATAAGCTGGAAAAATCATGAGGCCACTCTCTCGCCATTTTGTGTGGCTGTTGGGCCACAGGATTTATATTTGAGTGTGGACTTTCGAGCACAGCCAGGAATGGGATAGTTGCCATTTTTGGAATAGAGCGTGGCGATTGGCAAGGCAAGATAGCACACTTGGGATGAGATGAGGCACTTGGACCAGTGAGATGGTGCCCATGGGGCTGGATGAGCTAGTGGCAGATATTCCAAATACAAGCCTTTGAAAACTGATTTTTTTGTAAGTTGCCCCCCTTTGCATATAAACTATGCAAAATCCAAATAGAATGCCTTATGTCGGTTTGTCAGTCTGCTTCAGGACTGTGAGACCCTGAGTGAAGACAGGTCTCCCAGTGGGAAGGGGAAAATTTAGTGGAACAATTGCTGTAGTTGGCAGGATGACACTGGAAACAACAAACCACAGAAGTTCGGGAAAAGCAAGGGGTTAGCTATGGTCACATGGGTTATACAATGGATCATAGAATATGTAGCTAGAATGATGCAAACCACGCAGACACGGAGAGACTCAAAGGGCAAAATCCCTAGGCCACAGCCATCCTGTAAATGTGGGGAAATAGCATAGTTGCTTGTATGTGAAGATTCTTTATAAGTTATAGAGAGACTAGAAAAAGTCTGACAAGCCTTGGAAGCCTGCAGGGAACCCAGAGATAAGGGCATGGCCACTTCTTTTCATAATAAAAAGTTTGTGTGAGGCAAAAGCAACAGCCTCAAGGGAGGCTAAAAAGACAAAGGAGTTTCTGGCATATTCAGCCTCAACCTCAGAGCTTGAGAGAGAGAAAAAATGGGAGATTTAAACTTGTATAAGGTTAGGGGACCAGGAGTCAATGGATCCAGGAAAAAAGACAGATAGTAATGAGAAAAGAAACAATCTAAAAATAATAGTAGCTAAAGCTGCCCCTTGGATTCAAGAACCTTTTATGCAAAAAAGAAAGTGTTAACAGTACTGTAGCTAGGAGAAAATATTCCACACTGGAGCTGTTGAAACTAGGAAAGACATTCAAACATGTAATCAAAGAGCCCCTCACCACGTGAGGGTATGGGGCATGGGAGCAAATGATGTCAGTTTAAGTCCATTAGAAGCATCACAGCTGAGTTATATAACCACTGATCCATCCTTGAGTCATAGTCTGTTTAATTTAGGCCAATACAGGAGGGAGAAGCCTCTAATGGAATGGCTTGTGGAAGGTATTAAAGATACATGGTCATCACCAGTGGAGACTCCCATGATTAGCAAGGGCTGGAGAACTATATTACAGAGCTATAGTAATATTTTTTTTTAAAAAGTACAGTAATAAAAAGAGCATTGTACTGGCATAACAGACACATTGATCAATGAAATAGAATTTAGGACCCAGGTATAAGTCCATGTACCTACTGCCACCTGAGTTTTGATAAACTTGCCAAAAATATACATTGGTGAAAAGACAACATCTTCAACAAATGCTGCTAGTCACACTGGAAGAATGAAACTAGATCCATATCTCCTATCCTGTACAAAACTCAATTCCAAATGGATCAAGGACTTCAGCATAAGACATGAAAGCATAAATCTGACAGAGGAGAAACTAGGGAATATATTGGAATTTATAGGTGCAGGAAAGTACTTCCTGAAGAGGACCCCAAATGTGCAGGCATTAAGACCAACAATTGACAAATTGGACTACATGAAACTAAAAAGCTTCAGCATAGTAAAATACACCATCATTTGAATGGAGAAGCAGCCTACTGGATGGAAAACATCTTTGCCAGTGACACAGCTGTCAGAGAGTTAATATCAAGCATTTATATCAAACTCTAAAACAGGAACACCAAGAAAACAGCACACTCTATTAAAAAATGGGGGGGGGGACTATGCAGAGAGTTCTCAAAACATTAAATAAAAGTGTCCATGAAACATTTTAAAAGATTATCAACATCCTTAGTCATCAGGGAAATGCAAATGAAATTGAATTAGATTCCATCTTACCCCTGTCAGAATGACTAAGATCAAGAAAAAAATTACAACAAATCCTGGCATAGATGTGGAGAAAGGGGAATGCTTATTCACTGATGGTGGGAGTGTAAACTTTTACAGACACTATGAAAACCAATATGGAGGTTCTTTGAAAAGCCAGAAATTGTTCTGCCACGAGATCCAGCTATACTACGCTTGGGCATATACACAAAGGACTCCACATCCTACTTTATATCCTACATATACTTGCTCATGTATCTTTATTGCTGCTCTATTTACAACAGCCAGGAAATGGAAATGGCCTCAAAGCTCATCTGCTGATGAATGTATAAGAAAATATGGTACAAAATGGATTATTATTCAACTATTAAGAAAAGTGAAAGCCTGATCACTAAACAGCGTCACAATTGGGCTTGTGGATGGTTGTGCTCATTCATTAAAGGAGGGCCAAGCAGTGTCACTGGACCCTTACTGGAGTATCCAGTCCCTCTTCCCAGCCAACTGTATGTAATTTGACACTAATCACACATGGCCTCCTGGATTTGGGGAGGGCTAAAGTATACGATCTGGGGAAGGCTAGGAAGAGAAGGCATGACCCATGCTGGGTAAAGGCTTTCCAGTGTGCATACCTGCCCCCGGCCAGCGGGGTCTTCAACGTGGACCTGGGGAGAGAACCAGCGAATGAAAGGACAAGAGACACGAGAAATGAGAGCAAGACAGGTGGTCTGATCAAGCTCTGAAATTTTTATTTTTCTGTTTGCTATATAACAAGTAAAAGGAGGAAGCGAAGCTAGGGGTGGGGAAATTTCAAGAATGAAGTAATCTGTAAAGGGGGGAAGTGTTGCTAAGGTTACTAGGGTTGCTCAACCTGGTTTCTGAGAGATGGTTGCTTATCTAAATGGTGCAACCTGAGGTGGTTTCAGTGTAATCTGACTTAAGCAACTGTTGGCTCCCAGCACATACCCTCAGGTCATACACACACCCCAGCAGCCCCTCAGTTGTCTCAGTAAGTAAGCTCAATAAAATCATTGGTTCCTCAGTAAAACTTTAATCAAACATTGGCTTGACACTAGAACCTTAAAAGGGAATAAGCATCGCTTAGCATCCTCAGGAAAAGAAGTTTCACATCTGATGAAAAATTTATTTCATAATGCTATGATGTCTTATAATTATTTTTTTTTTAAAGAGAAAATGAGAATGTAAAAGATGTTAAAAAGATATGGGAATGGAGATATTTTCCAAAATAGACAGAAAACATGAGAAAGCCTAAGCAAGTGATGAAGGTCTGTTTAGGTTTGTTATATATAAAGGATGAGACAAAAATAATATACAAATAATCTCAAAATTTCTATGGCCATACTTTAGCCAACTAGTTTAAGGAACAAAATATAAATCTACTCAATGATTATCTGAGACTATTTGGTTATTTATCTAAGCCTTATCTACATAGCACATGATAAAGTATCAGAGTGGTGGAACTAACCTTATTGGATGTTTAACAGCCGTACTTTAAGGCCTATACTAATGTGGTCAGAGGGACTTAAATGACAGTTTTTGCCCCTTACCCTCCAAGGTCAACCAAGATCCAGGGGACTATGGAGCATCTCTCAAATTGTCCTGTAAATGTGGCGAGTCACCTTTCCTCTTGTTCAGGGAGGACATGGAGACCCCGTGAGATGGACTTGAACCAGTGTCCAGTCTACAAAGAGGAGGGTCAACTCAGAGGAAACATCATTCATGCTTCCAATTGAAGCCAGACGTGGTCGAGGAGGACCTTTGACTTACCTTCACATAGATGGAACTGGTAAAAGAAAGGAGCCAGGAGCGCCTCCCAAGCCCATGTGACCCCTGAGGAACAGATCCTCAAATGATCTTAAGTGTAAAAATAAATTGATTTATTTGGGCCAACTGTATGATCTTAAACACCCAAAGGGAAAGTATAACCAAAGAGTGAACTCACCAGTATACTTCTTTAAGAGTTCAAGGGATTACACTTCCCAGACATTAGGCTTATGTCTATATAAAAAGTTATTTAGACAATTATTTCTCATTGATGATTTTGTTCCTAACCAAAAAGTGCTGCTCATATGTAAGACTTCATATCTTGGTCTCCAATACTATAGTGTCCACCTGTAGCTAAGGGAGATAACCAGCTATTTTCTAAAATGATGGATAAATTTGTTTTCTCCCCCCATTTAGAAGCCTTTGAGAGGGAACTGACACTGATTCTAACCACTCCAACAGCTACCAAGATATCTAAAAGCAAATCCTGAATCCATCCCTCTAGAATCCAGCCTTGGAAGACAAGAAAAATGAGGAAGAACCCAATAGAGGGATGCTTTTGGAAGCCCTTGTCAAGAAATTCCAGTGGTCTCTTATATGAACATTTGAAAATTGCCCTGTTCTGACTTTTTTTCTAGTTCTCTGTCAAGAGCTTGTAGTGCTAATTACTCTTGCCTTTCCTTCTCCTTCACATCTCCTATTCATGATTCAAGGATTTTCTTTTTCCCTTAGAGATAAGAGTTATGCAATTTGGGAGTCTTTTAGATAGACCAACTGAAGGGGTACTCCAATTACCTTGCCTTGCTTCCCTGTCCATCATGGAAGAAGCCAGAGCATTCTACATCCATATTCCCTATTGACAATTTGAGTAACCCCTTCAGAGGATGGCATGATAAGAATCAGAGGTAGGAATTGGCTAGGCAGTTAGGGTAAAAAGACCACAAAAACAAAAGTAGCCAGTTTCTTGGCTAAAAGTCAAAATGTCCTTGGGACTTTTAACATACTGTTCCAAAGGCCAAAAATGTCAAAAGTATTTGGGAGCTTGTATCTAACCCTTAAAAGATTTTAGGGTTACCTCTTCAGAGCAGGGAATGTTAGTGTACCCAAAAGTCCAAAAGCCCCATAAAAATAAATAAATGAAAGAAGAAAAAGAAAAAAGTGATGGGGAGATATGGGAGGTGTTGGAAGGGAGGGAGTGGGCATGGATTTGATCAAAACACCTTATATGCATGTATGAAATTCTCAATAAAGTTTTGTAAAAATTCAAAAAAAGTGAAATTATAAAGTTTGCAGGCAAACAGATGGAACTGTAACCCAATGAGGTAAAACAAACCCAGAAAGATAGACATTTCATGTTTTCTCTCAGAAGTGGATGTTAGCTTTGAAACCTTTAATATGTGTGTTTAGTTTGGAATAGCCATAAAGTTTGGGAAACTAGTAAGAGACCATGTAGGAGTGGAGATCTTTCAAGAGAAGAGAGATAGAATACAATGACATAAAGGGGGAAAATGAGATAATGAAACAGGAAAGATTAAATCAAGTGAGGGATGGTAGGTAGGGTAGAGGAGTGAATATGGAGTGTGATAACTAGCACTAAAGACCTTTTGAAAAAGTAATATGGAAATCTATTGCAGATGATTTCTAAAATGTATATATATGCATACATAATAAGAGTTTAAATGGAGTTATTCTATAATGGGAATGATACCCTACCTGGACACCTCATCCTAGCAAATAAATACCCAACTACCAGGAATATGTTATCTATCTTTGATTTGTTGACTGGTGGAATCCTATACACTCCAAAACATTTCAGGCTATTGACAATGCCCTTGGTTATCCTCCAGAACCTGACTGTAAGATGCTACTGATGAAGTCAAGACATTCTTGAGTCATAAAATGAGGAGAAATCAAGTGAGTACTGACCTGGAAAGTTCATCCCTACTGACTCCCTTTGATAAAGGAGATGCTTTTCATGCTACAAAAGGGGAAAAGTAAACATCAATCTTACCCAGCTATGAAACACACAAACTATAATAAAGACTGGCCTACCAAGCTATGTCTTCTAGCGCAATAGTGGAACAAATGTTACATGAGCAACCAACAACCATCTGATTTAATTTAGGGCCCACTGCATGGGATATAACCCATACCTGACACAAGTATTGGGGCCAAAATCTTGTGGCTGGATAGGTAATAGGCACTAGGAAAGTACCTATTCTTAATGTTCTGTTAAATTAATACAGTATTAAAATGACTGCTAATGACTTAGCTATACCCATAGATTAGTGCATTTCTCAACTCTCATGATTGTAGCTTCTTCTTGTAGTAGAAGGCAGTTGTCACAGAGACCCACAACTGGTTAATGTGCAGAGAATAAGACACTGTGGAGTACTCAGCCCCAAAAGGGATACTGATGTCACACACCTCTCCCCAAGGCACAGGGATCTTCACAGAACAGGTGGCAGATTTTTTTAAACTGTTTTTTATTGTGTTTTGGTGTATTTCATTCAGAGCATCTCAAACAATCTTAATCTTTATACACCGTCCCCACCAGCACCTTCCCATAGCCCCCCTCCAGAACCCATACACTCTGTCATCCCTACTATGGCTCACTGTGTCAAGTCAGTGTCCCCACATGTTCCCCAGTGTAAGTCCATCCACTGAGGTCTAGTCATCCCATCTAGAGTCCCTTGTTTTAGGAAGATCAGCTCTTCTTCACCTAGCAGCAATAAGTTGCCAATATTTCTTCAGATAAGATTGGGGTCTGCTGTTCATTTTCCCAGTTCTATGCTGGGTTTTTGTCTGGTGACAGAAAGATTTTTAAGAGCCAGAGGTGATGGACAACTACAAGAAGACAATGCATTCCAAAAGCTGGGCAGTTGCACATATTAACGCACAGAAGTTGCAACAGCCCACATAAGGCTTACTCATGCTGAAGATAGACAAAATCCTAGCATGGAAGGGGAAGAGATGCTGGCAGTGGTTCCTACCCCTACCTGAGGTGCTATTAGCATATCTTAGCTGCTTGGACAGTAAGAGTCAGTTTTCTTTAAGGGTGTGGCCCTTGTTCAACCACAGTTCAGGGTAGTTTCCATATCTAAGGGCAACACATATTGGACTCTATAGAGGGAAAAAGAAGAGCATGAAGTTGGGTAGGTCCGGACGCAGGGTGGGCCCAGGAAGGGTTGGGGAAGAGAGAAGTATGATGAAAATACATTATATGAAGTTCTCAAGGAATTAAAAATATTTACTTAAAAATTGTTCTTTGACAATTTCACCATATACATTTTGCATGCTGACCACTCTCACTTCCCACCCACCCTCTCCCATCTTCCAAACCAACCCTGTATATCCATCTGTTCCTGACAAATCTTTCTCACATTCATGCCTATTCATTTTGTTCTGTGATCCATGGGCTTTAACCAGGGCCATTTGTGTGACAATGGATGTGGAGCCATTAGTTGGAGCCTGGTGGCCTCACCAGTAGGTGTACAATTGAAGACAATGACCACCTCTCCCCCCAAATCTGTCAATAGCTGGTAGTTTAGGACTAAGAGGTAGGGCTCCATGTTAGCTTTGTGCAGACCCAGTGCAGACAGCTGCAGTCTCAAGTTCATGATTGCAATGGTTGTGTCTAAAGGATAACATTTTGCAGCCTTTCACCCTGTCTTCCAACTCTTACATATTTCCCACCCCTTCTTTTCTGTGCCTTAGAGAGAGTGGTGTAAATGTCTTGCTTAGGGCTGAGTCCTCAATTGTCACTTATTCTCAGCATCTTGGGAAGACATGATTCTTTACGTTCACCCCTGTTTGCTACAAAAATAGGTTCCTTTGATTAAGGCTGAGAACGGAGTTTGGCTATAGGTATAAATAGAAATTTAGAAAGCAGTTGGACGCTGTCAACTTAAACAGTAGTAGTAAGTTCCCAACTTGGGCCTATGTCCTCCCAAGGCATGGGTTATTAACCAGGCATACAATACCAAGTATGGGTCGCCTCCCACGGAGCAGGTCTCAAATCTATTCAGAGGGCAATTGGTTACCCACACACATTTGTGCTACTCTACTATAGGCAAGCCCATCTTATCCAATAGATTGTTTGCGGGATCTGGGGAGGGGGAGTTGCTCATTTTGGTTTGTAGGGTTCATAGCTGTGTAAGGCAATTGGTACATATTCTCCTCTAGCAGATTGTGTAGCATCTTCTGACACTTTGATAGGTAGCTGGCAGGGAGGAATCTACCGGCCAAACTCCAGCTTGCTTTCTCTATATCTTGTAACTGAGACATGCATTATCTTCAGCAACAGGGTTTTATCTTCTAGTTCTGGTGAGGAACAAAAGGGATAACAAGAGCCTGTCTTGTTTCAAGGAATTCTGAGGTCTCCCTGACTAACTCCTATGGAATGATCCCACACCTGGAACTGGGAATTTTATTTAGCAATCCAGTGTCTCTAGAAGCAGCATTATCTAGTCATGTGGAATAACCCCATTCCATCTCCCCTTTGCATTTTTCTTTGTGTTATATGACAGTAGGTTTCTATATGGATTTTTCAAGCACCTTTTGTTTTGGTTAATATCCCCTCATACCCTAATCTCTCTAATTCCTCCACCTTCTTCTCTGCTCAAACAGTTCCATACCCAGAATTCCCACTTTACTTTACTTTTACCTTTGATCTATGATCCCCACTCCTTTATAGAAATATCTGCTATGTTCCCTGATAGTTTCCTGGCTTCCACATGTAGATCATGTTAAACAAACAGAACTAAAGAGTCAAAGCTAGGAACCACATATGTGAAAGAACACATGGTATTTGTCCTTCTGGACCTCAGTTACTTTACCCAGTATAATTTTTTTACAGTTTCATCCATTTACCTGCAAAACTTCATCACTTCTTAACAGTTGAATAATATTTCATGGTGTATATGTACCACATTTCATTATCCATTCATCGGTTGATGGACTTCTAAGCTGCATCTATTTTCTGGCTATTGTGAATAAAACAGCATTGAACATGGATGTGCAGATATCTTTGTAAAAGGATATAGATTCTTTGGGTATATGCACCGAAGTGGTATAGTTACATAATCGATTAGTTTGGTTTCTAATTTTTATTTTAATTTTTTTTAGAAACCTCCAGAGTGATTTCCAAAGTGGCTACACTAGCTTACACTCTTGCCATCAATTGTGTAAGGGTTCCTTGTTCTCCACATTCATTCCAGGATTTGTTGTCATTGGTACTCTTGATGATAACTATTCCGACTATAGTATCTTATTTCCTGCAATATTGGAATCCTA
Source organism: Nannospalax galili (assembly GCF_000622305.1). Lineage (NCBI taxonomy): Eukaryota > Metazoa > Chordata > Mammalia > Rodentia > Spalacidae > Nannospalax > Nannospalax galili. The sequence continues at coordinate 2,861,042 of NW_008341888.1, read as the reverse complement.
TTTAGAAGTTTGTATCTGTGCACACATGTTGAAGAATACTCCCTGCTTTGTGACATAGCAGTTTCAAAGTATGGAGTCTAGTGTTTGAGGTCTTTGGTATATCCAGAGTTAAAATTTATGAAATGTGAGAGATAGGGAGCTAGTTTTATTCTTCTCCATGTTGATATCAAGGTTTCCTAACACTATTTGTTGAAGATATTATCCTTAGTCCTGTGTATATTTTGGCATCTTTGTCAAAGTTAGGTTAGCTGTAGTTGTGTGGACTTATATCTGGGTCATCTTATCTATTCCACTGATATATAAGTCTGGTTCTGCAGTGTTACTATGATAACATTACAATCACCTGAACAAATAGCCTAACTTTTTAATTTAGTGGTTAAGAGCCCAAACTCAGAGGACATTCATTCCCCTAGACATCTCTTGGAATTATCTGTCTACAGAAAATGTGCTGATGGAGCTGTCTCCTGAAACTGTGTCCTGAGTCTGACCCTAGCCATAGTTTTATTCAAAATGTTTTCTCGAGCTTCCAATGGGTAGTACAAAACTTGACTCCACCCTAATCTTAACAGACCACCTGACCTTTTCAACCCTAGTTGTAGACTGTCTAATTCACCCAAGAGTTAATGTCCTTCCCAATCTCCACTCTGTACAATAGAGATGGGTGTGCTACCATTCAGCACTTTGATGTGATAATTCTCAAGCATGCCCACATTCATTCATTTATTATCTTTTTGGATGGAGTACTAAATTAATGTCAAAAAAACAGATCATGGAGCTGGAGGGTTGGATCAGTGGTTAAGAGCACTGACTACTCTTGCAGAGAATCCAGGTTCGATTCCTAGCACCTACATGGCGGCTAACAACCATCTGCCTAACTCCAGTTCCAAAGGGTCCGATACCCTCTTCTGACCTTTGTGGGTCAGACATGTGTATAAGTGCATGACATGGGTGCACTTATACACATGCAGGAAGTACATTCATACACATAAAATAAAAATAATAAATGAAATTTTAAAAAAAGAAAACAAGATCAGGTGCTCAGGTCACAAGACACAAAAACACATGGTTTTTCTGGGGTTGATTAAAAGTCATTAATCAGGATTATTCCCATTTATAAAAGTCATTCCTGCAGGTCTTTGTGCCATTACCAGGCTGTTTTTACTACTATGGCTCTACAGAATGAGTTGAAATCAAGTATGTTGATGCCTGTGGTATTCTTTTTGTTCAGGATTGTTCTGGAAATCCTTGATCTTTTTTGCTTCCATATAAAATTTAAGATTACTCCTTATATATCTGTTATTAATGTACCTGGAATCTATTGGGATTGCATTGAATCTATAAATGGCTTTTGGTAGGATGGTCATTGTCACAATATTAATTTTTCCAATCCATGAACATGGGAGGTCCTTCCATCTTCTGATGTCTTCCTCAATCTCTTCTTTAAAGATTTAAAATTTCCATTGTAGACCTCTTTAATGTCTTTGGTCAGGTTTACTCTGAGATATTTTATTTTTCTTGCAGCTACTGTGAAGGGGAGTGTTTCCATGTACTCTTTCTCTGATGGCTTGTTACTGGTATATAGAAAGGATACAGACATTGTAGGTTAATTTTGTAACCTGCTACTTAACTGAACATGGTAATTATTTCTAGGAGTATTCTGGTGGAATTTTTGGTGTCTCTTAGATATAATATCATATCATCTGCAAAAAGGGATAATTTGATCT
>NW_008341888.1:2855538-2859250 GCF_000622305.1 Nannospalax galili | reverse complement strand
ATCTCTAATGTCTAGGTGTCTGATTATTACTAGTCACAGTCGGTTACTTTCTGAGATCCAACTGAGCATCGATATAAAATCATCAGGTAGATTGCAGTGTCAATGTGTTTCACCTCTATTAATTAACATGGAGCAAATTTTTATACTTCTTCCTCAAATATAACTCTTTTTTTATTTGTTGATTTTTTTGTTTGTGTTTATTTCATACAGCACATCCCAAACAATCTTATTCATCTATATACCCACATCCCAAATGGCACCCTTCCATTGTCCCTCCCCCACCCCCCGGAGCCCATATACTCTGTAGTCCCTGTTATTGTTGTGTTGTTGGCACCACCAGCTGTTCTCCAGTGCTTGTCCAGCCTCTGAATCCAGTCAGCCTATCTAGAGTTCCTTGTTTTAGGAAGATCAGCTCTTCCCCATCTAGCAGCAATCAGTTCTCAATATTCTTTTAGATAAGATTGGGCTCTGCTCAGGGACACTTAGGTTGCTTCCATCTCTTAGCTATTGTGAAAATAGCAGCAACAAACATGGTTGTACAGGTGTCTCTACAATAGGATGAATCCTTTGGGTATAGGTATGGAGTAAAAGAGGGAGATGAAATCAAAACTAAAATGAGAAAATTTATTCAATAAAAACATTTAAAATCTAGAAATACATGGATAGACAATCACAAGAGAGTCATTTAGAAAGTTGAAATAAGTATTAACAAGTTCTATATATAAGCCATAGGCAATATGAGAAAAATACTAAGTAAAATAATATCAATACTTAATCATGTTAGGGAAAAATACCAACTTATTACAAAGGCAGGAAATTTGTAATAATATCACATCTCTTGTCAAGAATGACCAGAGGCAAAACAGCATGAAATAATGTAAAAATACATTTATTGTGCTGAAAGTGAACATATTAACTAAAATTGACTTGCAGAAAAGGTATCTTTTAAAATTGATGAAGAAGGTCATTTGAATAAATGAACCAATTCATAGCAAGCAAGCCATTAGTTCAGAATTTAGGGAAGCAAACAGGATCCACAGAGGAGAAAGACACTCTCATTCATGGGAACAGAAGTCAGAATACAATTGTAAAGTGCAATTGATGAATGCATCACGTCTCAGAAGGAATCCACCATTAGCATAAGAGAAAACAAAGTAAGGCCGGTATTAATACTAATAAAGATTAATACTAATCAATGATTCTAAAAGCCAGAACACCAGCAAAATCACATTGAGTAAAAAATCCTCTTGCAATAATATTAAATGAAAATAGCCTCAGGTCATCAATTAAAAGATAGAGTCAAAAAGAGTGGGTTCAAAGTCAGATTCAAGTGTCTCTTCTGTCCAGAAACACACTTTACTGACAATGACATCCAGAAATCTATAATTATGGTAAACAAATGACCAGCCAAAAGAATATATAAACAAGGTGGAATATCAATTCTCATAGATCATAAAGCAGACTGTAAGCAAATGTAGGTAGAAGAGATAATTGATCAGTGCATATTATCAGAAAGAAATTTTTATAGAGAACAATTTCAAATATTTTTCACTTAATGATATAATTCCTAATTTTTAAAAAAATTGTATTATTTTTATTTTGTGTGTATGAGTGTTATGCCTGCATGTAAGTAAATACAGCCTTCTCATGCAATGCCCACAGAGGACAGAAGAGGCTGTTGGATCCCCTGGGACTGTAGTTATGAACAGTTGTTAGCTGCCATTTGGGTGCTCAGATTCGAAGCCGGGTCTTCTGCAAGAACAGTCAGTGCTCTTAACCACTGAGCCATCTCTCCAGCCTATAATTCCTAATTTTATAATACAAAAACCACATAGAAGAAAAGATTAAAATGGTTCCCATATAAAATTTAAGATTACTCCTTATATATCTGTTATTAATGTACCTGGAATCTATTGGGATTGCATTGAATCTGTAGGTTATTTTGGTAGGATGGCTATTTTCACAAAATTCTTATTTATGAGTACAAAAGGTCTTTCCATCTTATAATGTCTTTCTCAGTTTCTTCAGTGTCCTAATGTTTTGGTTGTAAAAGTCTTTTGTTTCCTTGGTTAGGTTTATTCTTGATCATTTTACTTTTTGTGGCTATTGTGAATGGAGTTGATTGCCCAATTTCTTTTTTTTAAATTTTTAATTATTTATTTTTTATGTGTATGAGTGTCATGGCTGTGTGTATGTGAGTGCACCTGTGTTGTGCAGTGCCCACAGGGTCCAGAAGAGGTGTTGGGTCCCTGGGAACTGGAGTTAGAGACAGTTGTTTGTGGGATCTCTCCCTCCCCTCATGGGTTGTTGGCCACTGGTTCACAAGGACAAAGGGAGCAGAAGTGACGAATGGGGTCAGGACGGCCAGTGAGCACTAACGGAAGAAGGCCCTTCCAGGGAGACAGATTCAGTGATACAGCTCCAGACTCAGTGAAACAGCTCCGTTTATTCAGTGGGGGTTAGGGAAAATATAGTGTGGAGGCAGTAGCCAATGCTTCAGCTGATAGGTGCTCATAGTATGCAAATTTCAAAGGTAATGTGTTTCACCTCTACTAATTAACATGAAGCAAATTTTTATGCTTCTTCCTCAAATATAACTCTTTTTTTATTTGTTGATTTTTTTGTTTGTGTTTATTTCATACAGCACATCCCAAACAATCTTATTCATCTATATACCCACATCCCAAATGGCACCCTTCCATTGTCCCTCCCCCACCCCCCGGAGCCCATATACTCTGTAGTCCCTGTTATTGTTGTGTTGTTGGCACCACCAGCTGTTCTCCAGTGCTTGTCCAGCCTCTGAATCCAGTCAGCCTATCTAGAGTTCCTTGTTTTAGGAAGATCAGCTCTTCCCCATCTAGCAGCAATCAGTTCTCAATATTCTTTTAGATAAGATTGGGCTCTGCTCAGGGACACTTAGGTTGCTTCCATCTCTTAGCTATTGTGAAAATAGCAGCAACAAACATGGTTGTACAGGTGTCTCTACAATAGGATGAATCCTTTGGGTATAGGCCAAGTCATATGGTAGGTTCATTTTTAGTTTTTTAAGAGTTCTCCACACTGTTTTCCATAGAGGCTGTATGAGTTTGCAGCAGTGAATGAGGGTTCCATTTTTCCACATCCTCGCCAGCATTTGGTATCATTTGTTCTCTTGATCCTAGCCTGTCTGATCGGGGTAAGGTGATACCTTAGGGTGGTTTTAATTTGCATTTCCCTAATTACTAATAATGTTGAACACTTTTTGTGATGTTTCTTAGCCATCTTTATTACTTTTTTTGAGAACTCTCTCTTTAGATCTTTAGCCCATCTTTTAACTGGGTCATTTCATTTCTCAATATTTGGTTTCTCGATTCTTTGTTTTTTGAGTTCTTTATATATTCTGGATATGTCAGATGTGTCACTGGTGAATATTTTTTCCCATTCTGTAGGTTTTCTTTTCACTTTTTTATTGTATCTTTTGCTGTACAGAAGTTTTTTTAGTTAATGAGGTCCCACCTGTTGATTGTTGACCTTAATTCCTGAGCAACTGCTGTCCAATTTAGAAAATCCTTTTCTACAACTATATCTTGTAAGTTACTGCCACCATTTTCTCCTAATAGTTTTAGGGTTTCCAGTTTCACATTGAGGTCTTTAATCCATTTGGTGTTGACTTTCATGCAAGGTGAAAGATAAGGGTCTAGTTTCATTCTTCTACAGGTGGAGATCCAGTTTT
>NW_008341888.1:2854575-2855473 GCF_000622305.1 Nannospalax galili | reverse complement strand
GCTGAAATTGCATGTACTCAGGTTTGGGTCTTCAATGATGTTCCATTGATCCAGGTGTCTGTTTTTGCACCAGTACCATGCTGTTTTTATGATTATGTCTCTGCAGTATACTTTGAGATCTGGTGTAGCAGCCCCCTCAGCGTTGCTCTTTGTGCTCAGGGTTGCTTTGGCTATCCAGGGTCTTTTGTGCTTCCACATGAATTTTAAGATGTTTTTAAAAATTCCATAAAGCAAAGTCAATCTCCCAGCCCCCACATCTTGTTCTCCTTCTAGCCTTGGGCACAGGCCTGCTTCTGCTCTTAGCTCCCCAGATCTCTGGATTACCCTCTTAGTTCATACCCACCCACTGCATCCTGATTCCCTTAACCCATATCAGCTCAATTCTTCAGTCTAGTTTCTTAGAGCCTGTCTTTTGTCAGATTTATTCCATGATATTTTAATTTTTTTGCAACAATTGTGAATGGGAGCATTTCCCTGTATTCTTTCTCCAATTGCTTGTTATTGGTATACAGAAAGCCTACTGATTTTTGTAGAATGATTTTATAACCTGCCACTGTACTGAAAAGGTTGATCAGTTCTAGTTTTCTAGTGGAACTTTTGGGATATCTTAGGTATAGTATCATAGCATCTGCAAAAAGTGAGTTTGACCTCTTCTTTTCCAATTAGCACTCCTTTCTTTCTCCTGTCTTGTTGCTCTAGCAAGTTTCAAGCACTGTATTGAAAAGGAGTGGAGATAGTGGACATCCTTGTCTGGTTCCCGATTTTAATGGTAATGCTTCCAGTTTTTTTCCATTTAGAATGATATTAACTGTGGGTTTGTTATATATGGCTTTAATTATGTTGAGGTATGTTCCCTCCAGTCCAGTTCCCTCTAGGACTTTGAACATAAATGCATGTT
>NW_008341888.1:2776385-2854202 GCF_000622305.1 Nannospalax galili | reverse complement strand
TAGGATCCACATATGAGGGAGAACATATGTCGATTTTTTTTCTGAGATTGTGTTAACTCACTTAGTATAACAGTTTCTAGTTCCATCCATTGCCCAATTTCTTTTTCAGTATGTTTATCATTGGTATATTGCCAATTTCTGTGTATTAGTTTTGTATCCTGACACCTTCCCAAAAATGTGTCAGTTGTAAGAGTTTTTGCTGTTGAGTCTTTAGGATTTCTTGTGTATAGAATTGTATCATCTTTCTTTTTCCTAGTTTTATCCTTTTCTTTCCTTCCCTTACTTCTCTAGTTACTGCTTCAAGTACCATATTAAACAGGAGTAGAGAGAATGGACAACCTTGTTTTACTTATTTTAGTAGAAATACTTTGAGATTTTTTTTCTATTTAGCATGATGATAGCAATGCTTCTCAAATACAGTTTTATTAAGATATGCTCCTTCCATCCCTAACCTCTCCATCATTTTTATCATTAATGGATGTTGGATGTTTTTATCATGAATGGATGTTTTGTCAAAGGCATTAGAGAAGATAATGTGATTGTTTCCTAGATATGATGAGTTTCATGTGTTGATTTATATGTTGTGACAACCCTGAATTTCTAGAAAAAAGCCAGCTTCATCATGATGTGAGCAGTTACTCTGCCTGACTCAGTTTTTAAGGGTGGGCCCAAACTCGGAAGACCATTGTTCCTCTAGACATCTCTTGGAATCATTTCTCCCCTGGAACTGTGCTGCTAGAACTGTGTCTGGAACTGTGTCCCTGGAACTGTGTCCTCCAGTCAGTCCTCACTCATGATTTTATTCAAAATGGTTTCTGAGCTTCAAGTTGGGAAGTACAAGCTTCATTCGATCCTTATATGAACAGACCACCCTGCCTTTTCATCACCAGTTGTAGAATATTTCATTTACACATGTGTTCTGAATCTTTGCTGTGTGCAGTGAAGATGGGTACTCCATTGTTCGGCATTTTGATGTTAATTTTCAAGAATATACACATTCATTATCTTTTTGGGTGGAGTATGAAATCGAGAGCACCAAGGAAATGAGGACAGATGCCTAGGTCACGAGACCCAAGAGCACATGGTTAGTGAGTTTGCATAGTGTCGTTCAAATCCATGAGGGCTGGTCTTCCCCTAGGTGGCTTCCAGATCAGTTCCAGTTCCACTGCTCCCAGTCCTGTATCCAAAGCATGTCTTATCTTTAGCAATAGGGTCTTACCTTCAAGTTCTAGGAGGCAATCTAGGGTTATTGTAATTCTTGGGATTCTCTTGGACTACCCTTACCAACAATTTGAAGGGAGGTTTCTCCAATCTGGCACTGTTTTTTTGGTATATAGCCTTCAGCTATACATATGCACTCATGTACAGGTACCGTATGTATAATTTTTCAGTAGGCTTTTGAGCTAATACATTTCCCTCTGGTTTTTCACAAGCATTATGCCCCTCCTCCAATCTAACACTTCCTCCTCCCACAAAAGTTAAAGTACTGTCACTTGGGCATAGGACCCCTGCATCTCATTAGCAACCAGGGACATTTCCCCATTTTCCTCTTGTCTACAGTGTGGCTACAAATCTGGGATTTTTAAAAATCATTTCTTTAAAAAAAAACCTACACTTGGACTCTTTTTTTGTGTTCCACTTTTCCACCTTTTCCCTTCCCTCCCACGCTGCTGCTTTTTTATCTCTTCGACTAAAATTTTTTCCATCTTCCTCACCATCCCACCCCTTCCCTCTGATGTGTGCCACCGCTTTGCTGCTGCCCCTGCTGCCGCTCCCCATGTCCTTCCACCAAACCAAGGCTTTTTTTCTCCCTCTTGGATCTTCTTTGTTGAAGAACCAAACATGGGCTCCCAGTTCTCCAAGACCACAGCTATGGGCAGAGCCCAGGAGAGGTGGCTGAGGCCTCGTTGTTTTCCAAAGCAAATGAGCAGGAGAATGGTCACGTGAACGTGAACGGGGACGCTTTGCCCATAGCTGCAGGCTCTTCACCAAGGAGGAGCTGCAGGCCAATGGCAGCGCCTGGGCCACCGACAGGGAGGTGCCCGTGGCCGCAGGGAGCGGAGTCACGTCCACCGCCGCAGCCAAAGACTGGGCAGCCGCAGCGCCCCCGAGCCCAGGCCCAGCCCGCCAAGAAGGAGTCTCCCACCAAGCCAAGGCCATGGAGCCCGGCTCGCCCACCGCGGCAGAGGCCGTGACAGCCGCCACCTCGACGTCTTTGCCCAAGGCGGAGGACCGGCCCACGCCCTCGCCCAGCAACAAGATCCGTAAAAAAAGAAGCGCTTTTCCTTCAACAAGTCCTTCAAGCTGAGCAGCTTCTCCTCTGAGAAGAACTAGAAGGAGGCGGGAGAAGACAGTGAGGCCGAGGGCGGGGGCGGGGGCGGGGCCGCCTGCGAAGCCTGAGCCGTCTTTGGGGAGGGGGCGGTGCCTGAAGACAAGGCCGCCACAGGCGTGGAGGGCGCTGCGGGCTCGCAGGAGGCCAAGGCCGGGGAGGCGAAGGCCGTGCAGGATTCCGCTAAAGCCGAGGAGAAGCTCACCGACAAGGCTGGGATCAGCGCCGCAATTGCCTGAGAGGCGCCTTCAGCCACCGGGGCCGGGCAGCGCCCGACGCCTGCGTCCTCATTGTCCACAGGTGGCACAGTCCGAGTTCAGTTCAGAAGCCTCCCCAGTGGAGGTGGTCGAGTAAAAGCGCTAGTATTCTTGAGATAATTGAAGAACAACCCCACCCCCACCCCCGGTTTGTTTGTTGGAGTGGTGCCAGGTATCGGAGAACTTGTCAGCAACCAGGGATTAATTTTAAAGATGTCTTCTTATTTTCACAGTTTTTTACCAGCAAATTTTGTTCTTTTTTTTTTAACCTCCTTCCCACAGATCCCATCTCAAATCATTCTGTTGTCACCATTCCAACAGGTCAAGGAGAGCTTAGACACCTTTCTCTGCCTTCTTTTTTCTTTAATTTTTTTCATCAGTATTGTTTTTGCATACTTTGCATCTTTATTCAAAAAACGTAAACTTTCTTCGTCAATCTATGGACTTGCACATATATGAAAAAGATGAGTGGGTCAAAAAGGGATATCAAATGAAGAGATAGGGGCCACGATGGGAAATTGAAGTGGTGCATGACATTGCCAGGACAATGTGCCACTAGAAATGATCGTGTAAAGGCTTACTTTCTTCCGTTTTTGTTTTGTTTTTTATGTGTACGTGTGTATTGCCTTTATGTAGGTAAGTGCACCTGTACCGTGCAATGCCTGTGGAGGTAAGAAGATGCTGTCGGATCCCCTGGTACTGTAGTTATGGACAGTTGTTAGCTGCCATGTGGGTGCTGGGATTCGAACCTAGGTCTTCTGAAAGAACAACCAGTGTTTGTTCTTAACCACTGAGTCATTTCTCCAGTACACCCCCCCCCGTCACCTTTTTTTTTAAAGAAAAGTTATTACCATGTATCTTGTGAGGCAGGTTTACAACACTACAAGTTTTGACTAAAGGAAAGAGAAAAACAAAAACAAAACCCACCAATACCAATTTTAAAAAAAAGATCATAGTCTTAGGAGTTCATTTAAACCATAGGAATTTTTCACTTAGCTGTACCAGTCAGTGATTACACAGAACTACAAGTTGTATAGTTACAAGTAAGTTCTAAGTTGTTTATTGCTGGTTTATGACCTTAATAAAGTGTAATTATGTATTGCCAGCAGGGTGTAACTGTGACTATTGTATAAAAACAAATCTTGGTATCCTTCAGAAGCACATGAAGTTTGCAACTTTACACCCTGCCCATTTTGTAAAACTGCAGACATCTTGGATCTTTTAAACACAAATTTTGAATTCAACTAAGCTGTGATAAGTGGAATGGTTACTCTTTATACTGTGGTATGTTTTTTATTACAGCAGACAATGCATTCTTTTCCAGTTGTCTTTGAGAATAAAGGAAAAAGAATCTTCAGGTGCAATGGTTATGTGTAGCATCTTGTCTATCATGCTTTGTAAATACTGGAGAAGCTTTGACCAATTTCACTTAGAGATGGAATGTAACTTTGCTTACAAAAATTGCTATTAGACTCCTGCTTAAGGTGTTCTATTTTTTTGTGAGCACACTAAAAGCAAAAAAATAAATGTGAATACAATGTAAAAAAAAAAAAGTTAAAGTACCTTCATTTTCCCCTTTTCAGCCTTGATAAAACCTTTCTCCTGCAATCTTGAGCTCCTTCTTCCCCTTTACATCCATGCTTCCTCGTATAACCCACCCTCTTCCCCTTCCAGTTAAATACCCCCATTTTACCCATTTCCTCCTTGTCTCCTACTGTTTTTCCCTCCCAGGCTCCTTCTTTCCCTTTAGCTCCATGGTTTATTTACATTGTCCTGCCTCCTACAGGTACATCAGTATATATACTCACATATAAGGATTTAGTGTTAAGATCCACATATGAAGGAGAACATGCATCATTTGATTGTCTGAATCTGTGTTATTTCACTTAGTATAACAGTTTCTAGTTCTAGCCATTTACCTGAAAATTTAATAATTTTGTCTTTCCTTATTGCTGAGTAAAGCTCCATTGTGTAAATGTACCACATTTTCATTATCCGCTTGTCAGTTGAGAGACACTTAGGTTATTTCCATTTCTTAGCTATTGTGAAAAGAGCAGCTATAAACATGGATGTACAAGTGTCTCTGCAGTCACATAGGTCCTTTTGGTATATAACAATGAGTGGTATAACTGGATCATACAATACATTCTGGTTTTTTTTTTTTTTAATCTTTTTATTTTTTGGCTCCAGATCGGGAAGTTTTATTGCTGACATGCAGGAAGAGTGCCCATGTAGTATAAAAATATGTCTTTATTCAAACTTTTCTGTGACTTTTTCAATTTTGTTTTCTCTTCACAATAGGACTTCTCTCAGTGTGTGACACCAGTGAAGGCAGACCTAACCTCCTCTTACCTGCATCACCAGAGGCACCATCAGACCCAGACTTGACCTTGGAAGGAACCAGGCTATCTGATGGGGCTCTGCAGACCTGAGGGTATTGCTTTGAAAACGAGGGGAAAGATGGCACATGGAAGCAGGCCAGAGGGGCTGCACAGGTACTCTACCCGGGGGGCTCTTGCCAGACCTCATAGCCTTACCGGAGGGCAGTCTCAGGCTGGGAACCCAGGATGACTGCATTTCTGCTCCCTTGGGAGACTTTTATCAAATAAATATAGAAAAGAGCCCTCCCCCACAGCACCATACCCTGGCTCTCAGTGGCTAGATGGCTGGAGGCAGAGCTGGGTGCTAGGGAGTAAGTGCTGGGCTCAGGTTCCCTCAGACCCAGAGACAGAGGTACAAGGCACCCAGTGCTGGATAGGGGGAATGGGAAGGAAGGAGCATGGGCAGCCCTGCTACTGCTGGCTGTTAGATAGAAAAGGTGGCAGGGGTCGGGATTGCCGCCAAACAGAAACACAGAGGACTCTTGCAAAGCGATAGTTTATTTCAGGGTTAGTAGGGCTGGGTCTCAACTTGGGAGTGAGTAAAACCAGCAGCCTAATGGCTGCAGAAGGGTAGCTTTTAAAGGAAAAAGAATGAGGAAAAAAGAATATTTTTCTGCTGTTTGGGGCTGTTTTGGTGCTGTTCAGGGAGGGTGTGGGGTCTGTACCTGGTGAAACTTATTGAGGAAAACATCTACTGTAAACCATGTTTTCTACAATTACAGGGTTCCATGAAACCATTGCAGCTACAGGGCTTGGGAAACCTGTTTGCCAGCCTGTGGAGCATGCTCTGGTGATCACAATGCATTATGTCACCAATTCCTGGAGCTGCTTTTGTCAGCTTGCAGGTGGCTGGTAGTTGGCTGACTTAGTTCCTCTTAGGGGCCTTATGGTTTCTGGTTCTGGGTTCGCCTGGACCTGAACCCTATCACTGGCAAGAGGTAGCCCCATTTTTCCAGTTTGGGAAACTTAGGCACAAGGATGTTTGGGAACTTGCCCAAGGTCACTCACAGTGAGTCAGCTTTTGGGGGTTGGGGGGCAGCTCACACTCTGGGAAACACAGTGGCCTCCCCATTAGGGAGCAAGAAGAGGCAGGAAGGGCCAAGGGCTGCCTGGAGGGGTTTTTAGCCTGAGGGTGCATAGATCATAGGCTACCAGAGCTGGATCTTTGCTTAGTACTGGGTAGGCAAAGTCCAGTGGGTGGAGGGGCATTCTGGTGAGAAAAACATTTTTGGCAAGACAGGCATCTACTTCAAAATTTCGGCTCAAAAAGTGTAGCAGGGCTGTTTTCATACCAGACCAGTAGGTCCCCAACCCCTACAAACCTCCCTGCAAGCTTTCCACTCCCATGTAGGCATCCGTTCACAATCTGCTGGGAGAGACACCACATCTCTTCTGAGGCAGCATGAAAGGGTCTCTGAGCACAAGAATACGGGGGAGAAAGAAAGCAGGCAAGTGGCCCATCCGCAACACACTCAGAGCATCCTCCAAAGCTGGCCACAGGTCCCTTCGCATTGTGTCCATGTTACCTGGGTACCATGTGAAGAATGGAGGAGGAAGCAAGGCTAATGTGCATATACAGCACCTCAGAGAAGCCACTGAGATAGAGAAAGAGCCAAGTGTAGAAAGGTCTCCCATTACCAGAAACAGAGGGCCTGATGGGCTGAGGGCTGAGAGTTGAGAGCTGAGAGGGGCTGACGAGGGGGCTTCTAGGTGCCCAGGGGAGAGAACGGAACTTACATGCAGGTATGGACCCTGCTGTTTAGCCAGGCGTGGGGACAGAGAGTGGTCATGGGCTGAGCCTAGAGATGGGAGAAAAGTCGGTTTCAGTAAAAAATAAATATATTTGGATTGGGCAGAAGATGAGATGAAAGTATTCCAAAGCTTAGACTGAGGGCAAGGCCAGGAGACGGTAGCATGGACTCTGGGAGGGCATGCTCATTGGGGGCCAGCAGCAAGATGCATGGTCAGCTTATTTGGACTGTGCAGAACAATGGCCTGGGCCAGGCGGTGGCTGTGCCAGGGCCTGGTCAGTGAGCAGGCAGGCTTCCCTCTCCTTTTCCAGGCACTCAATCCAGAAACAGTATGGTTAAAGAGACAGAGGTAGATTAAAATATCACGATTAAAAGCAGATTAGGTATTTAGGCTTCTCAGATTTAAAAAAAAAAAAGCCAAACAATCAAGCAATCATCCCAAAAGGTAGCTTCGTGGTACCTTTGTTGACCCCAGCTGTGACCTGGGCTGTCCCTGTCCCTTGCCTTGTCCCCATTGCCTAGGAGAATTAGTCTAGCACTATGGGGCCCAGGCCAGATGGCTGGGCCTCTCATTGGGTGGAGAAGTGTGTTAGGACTGGTGCCTTGGCTGAGGGCACTATTTCTGCAGGTAGTGCTGTGTCAGAATGGCCATGTCCAAAGAGGTCATGGGCTGTGCATCATGGCCCATCCTTTTCACTCAGGCCAAACTGCTCGAGTTTGGTGGCTCGCTGCCAAACTGCTGCTTGGGCACCCAGCCCTGGGCCTTGTGGATGGAGCTCTTCTCTTCAGCTAGCAGCAGTTGCTGCCGCATGTAGTTCTCAAACTCGTACTGAGAGGATTCCTCTGTTACCTTTGCCTCCTGGGAGCTGTCCGCATTGCTCATTTGGTCATCGATGTCAGGAACCACTTGCAAAGGTCTGCTCAGGGACGATAGGGACTGCCATGATACAATGACGGAACTGAGGGCCTCCAGGACGTCACTACCACCCAGGCATTTCCAGGGGTCAAGGACTAGCAGTTTGCGGATGAGACACACTGTGTTCTCAGAGACCCTCCCATCTTCAGAGCTGGTGTGCTCAGCAGCCTTGATCTTATGGAAGAGTTCCTGTGGAATGCTGTCCTAGAAGGGGAACTCGCCATACAGTGTGGTGAAGAGCACCACACCCAGAACCCACATGTTGCTTGGCTTGCCCTTGTATGGCCGGCCTTTGAGCACATCAGGACTGATGTAGGCCAGGCTCCCCCTCTGGCCCTTCAATGGGTCCCCTCACAAGATGCTGTCCAGACAGAAGTTGGTGATATGGGCCCTTTTATTGAGCACCGTGTTTCCAAGCTTCAGGTCTCTGTGCACAGTGTTTTTCTGGTGTAGGGCTTCCACTACTCAGACCACGTCATAAAGGATGACCACAGTCTCTCACTCTCTGAGCCTCTTCTCCTTGATGACATAGTGATGCAGAGTGATCAGGTCATGGTTTTGTCACTGAAGTCATGTGCACAGAGGCAGTCTAGGATGACGCAAATGTGTTTCTTCATGTTTTTAACCATCCAGCTGGACTCTGTGTCCTCAACTACTTCACAGGTACAATCCAGGAAGAGGCCATGGTAGTGGACCACACCATTCTGTGTGTGTAGCAGGGCAAGATGGTGTGCAGCAAGATGGATCTTCAGATGATGGAAGTAATCTGTGCCATCTTTCCTCGCCAAACATTGCACAATGCTCGGTACTGGTGAGTTGCCCAGACGGGGACCCAGGAGGAATGGTCCTGCTCTCTTTGTGTTGTTTCCAGAAATGCCACTCCTTCATGCCTTGGCCCTGGCTGACATTTCCCCAGCTCCTCCGTCAGATGCTCTCCACTTCATTCTCAGCTCTTTCCCAAGGGGTCCGCACTGTTTGTCCATAGTCCGCAACCCTGAGCGTTCAGTGTGGGGGGGGGGGCGGGGTCGTGGGGGCCACTCACTGCTGCCTCCCAGTGTGGCAGCCACAGATGCCACTGCCACAGCCTCCCTCCATGGCTGCGCTGCCACTTCTCATTTTTAGGTTTTTAAGAGTTCTCCACATTGCTTTCCATAGTAATTGCACAAGTTTGCAATCCCACCAACAGTGAATGAGTGTTCTCCTTTCCCCACATCCTTAAAAGCATTTGGTATCATTTGTTCTCTTGATATTAACCAGTCTGACTGGGATAAGAGGAAATCTTAAAGTGGTTTGGGCATGCACCTCCATAATTACTAAGGATGTCGAACAATTTTTAAGGTGCTTATTAGTCCATTTTTCTTCCTTTGAAAGTTCTCTGTTCAGCATATAGCCCCATAAGTTCTCAGGAAACCTGGGTTTACTCTTCCAAGCCCCTGAAATCACCTGATGGGCATGCACCTTCAGTCTTACTAAGTGCATGACTACAGAACATCTAGAATGGGACTCTCACCATGGAGACATGTGCATGTCCATGTTCTCCCCCAGGTTTATCTCCATAGCAGAGAAAAAGGGCAGAAACCCTTTACCTTAACACAGGTCTCTCAAGGGCCAAGAGAAGTCCTGCCACCTTGTAGAGACAGACATTGCAGGGTCTCCTGCTTTGGGTGCTGCCACCCTAGCCATGAGTAATAAAATTTTAGGCTCCTAAACTCTCAGATAGACAGAGAGAGAGAGAGAGAGAGAGAGAGAGAGAGAGAGAGAGAGAGACAGAGAGAGAGACAGAGAGATAGACATTGGACATCTACAGTACTCTATCAGGCAGTTGGAAAGACAGGTTAACTTCCTAGCTAAAATGTTGCTACAGAACAGAAGGGGGATAAAGCTACTGTTCCTAAAGGAAGATGGCTCATACATGGCCTTAGGTGAGGTTTGCTGTTTTACACCAATAGTTCAGGGACATTTGAGTTTTACAGGGCCTCTGGTAATATTCTTCCTAGCCTTTATGGTGGGCCCATACCTCCTAAATTATCTAACTGGATAAATCAAGAGGTGTCCAAATGTCATCAAATTAGGGTTCTAAGGACCCAATACGGGCCTCAAAATCAAAACACGTCAAAGATTTGACTTATGTCCCAGAGCCAGTGAGGATTGTAATATCCAGAGCTCCTCCATTTTGTGTAAGTTTACCTGATCAATCATCTGGTCATAGGACCACCCCTAGGAAGGCGGGTTATGCTAAATAGATGGGTGGATTACCTAGTGTGTTAGTGAGATAGCAAGTTTTTCCTGCCTGGAATCCCGTCTCCTAGTGCAGAACTTCTGGACCAGCCACAGTCATAGAGTCTGTAAGTTGGCCCACTTTTCTGAATTCTTCAGAAACGCATTAATTTTCCTTTTCTTCTCCATATCCCTTTCTAAACATGCTTTCTTTAAGGCTTTGGGCTGCCCCTAGCATCTTGTATTTCTTTACTTTCTCCAAAGCTTCCTTCTCCCAGCCATGTGGCTGCCAATCAGCCACGTGTCTGACTTCCCATGCAAGTTTGTCCCACCTGCATGGCTTCACGGCCGTCTTTATTTCTTCCCACCATTCACCTCCTCAAGGCAGCTGCCAAGATTACCAGCTCGCCTGCCCTGAGGATTTCTTTTTCTTTAAAATTCTAATAAAATTGTAAAAGATTTAAAAAAAAAAAAAAGAAAGAAAGAAAAATCCCTGTTCAGGTCCTTAGCTGATCTTTTAATTGGGTCATTTGTTTTATTGATTCTTTGTTTTTTGAGTTCATTATATATTCTGGATGTTAATCCTAAATCCTCTGTCAGATGTGTAGCTGGGGAAGATTTTCTTTCACTGTATGGATTTCTCTTCACTTCCTTGGTTGTTTTTTTTTCCGCACAGAAACTTTTTAGTTTAATACGGTCCAACTTGTCAGTTGTTGACCTTAATGCCTTAATGCATTAAAGTCTTTTCCTGCACCTATATCTATGGTGCTGCCTATGTATTCTTCTAACAGTTTCAGAGTTTCAGGTTTCACATTGAGGACTTTGATCCACTTGGAGTTGACATTTGTTCAGAGTGATAGATAAGGGTCTAGTTCCATTATTCTATAGGTGGAGATCTGGTTTTGCCAGCACCATTTATTGAAGATGCTGTCTTCCCACAGTGTGTTCTTGACACCTTTGTCAAATATCAGGTGGCTGAAATTGCATGTACTCAGGTTTGGATCGTCAATTATGTTTCATTGATATATGGGTCTGGTTTTGTGCCAGTACCATGCTGGTTTTATGACTATAACTCTGGTATGGTAATCCTCCAGCATTGCTCTTTTCAGTCAGTTGCTTTGGCTAGCTGGGAACTTTTGTGATTCTGTTTGAATTTAGGATTTTTTTCTATTTCTGTGAAGAATGTCATGAAGATTTTTATTGGCATTACATTGAATCTATACATTGTTGAAGGTAGAATGGGAATTTTCACAATGTTAACTCTCCCAATCCATGAGCATGGGAGGTCTTTCCATTTCCTGGTGTCTTCCTTAACCCCTTTTTTCAAAGATTTAAAAATTTTATTGTTGAGATCTTTAATGTATTTAGTCAGGTTTCTTTCTATATATATTGAATCTATTGTGAATGGAAGTGTTTTATGAATACTTTCTCTGTTTGCTTGTTATTGGTACACAAAGGCTACTGATTTTTATAGACTAATTTTGTAACCTGCCACTTTGCTGAAAGTGTTGGTCGTTTCAAGGAGTTTTCTGGTCGATTTTTTTTGGTCTCTCATGTGTAAGATTATCTCATCTGCAAATAAGGACAACCAGACCTCTTCTTTTCCAATTAGTACACCTTTAATTTCCTTCACTTGTCTTATTGCTCTAGCAAGAGTTTCAAGCTTCCAGTTTTTCTCCATTTAGACTGGTGTTGGATATGGGTTTGTTGTATACAGCTTTAGTTGACATATATTCCCACCAGTCCAATTCCTTCTAGGACTTTTAATGGATTTTATTAAAGCCTTTTTATGCATCTATTGAGATGACCATGTAAGTTTGATCTTCAAGTCAGTTTTACATGATTTATTACATTTATTGACTTACATATATTGAATTATACCTGTATGAAATAGAGATGACTTGGTCATGGTGGAACACTTTTTGATGTGTGTCTGTTTGCAGTTTGCAAGTATTTTGCTGAGAATCTTTGCATCTATGTTTATTAAGGATATAGATCAATAGATTTCTTTCTTCTTTTCTCTTTACCTCCTTTGGTATTAGAGTACTACTGGTTTCATAGATGGAGTTTGGGAGTTCTCTCTCTTTTTCTATCTTATTGAATAACTTAAGTAGTAGTGGTTGTAGACCATCCTTAAATGTCTGATATAATTTTTGTGAATTTATATGGGCCTGAGCTTTTTATTAGTGGGGAGGTTTTGTATTACTGTTTCAAATTCTTTATTTGTTATGGATCTGTTTAAGCTGTTGATCTCTTCTTGGTTTAGCTTTGGTGGTTTCCACGAATTTAGATATTCATCCATTTCTTTTAGGTTTTCAAATTTAATAGAGTATAAGCTTTTAAAGTATTCCATATTACATTCTGGATCTTTTTGGTGTTTTGATGTTTTCCCTTTCATTTCTGATATTGTTGATTTGAACTTGCTCTTTCTTTTTGGGGGGGTAGCTGGGTTTAGGGTCTGTCTATCTTATTTATCTTTTCACAGAACCCGTTCTTAGATTCATTGATTATTTGTATTGTTTCCTTTGTTTCTATTTCACAATTTCTGCTCTATTTTTTTGTTATTTCTTCTCATCTGTTAAGTTTAGGATTGGTTTGTTCTTGCCTTTCCGGAGACTGGAGTTGTTCTGTTAAGTGATTTATATATGCCGATTCTGATTTTCTAATGTAGGCACCTATAGCTATAATCTGTTCTCTTAAGTCTGCTTTTAAAGTGTCCCAGGGATTTTATCGTGTTGTATTATCATTTTCATCTAGTTTCAGAAATATTTTTATTTCTTTCTTAATTACTTCTTTCACCCTCTAAGTATATCTTGGAAGTGTCTGTCTCCTGGAACTGTGCTGTTGGAACTGTATCTGGAACTCTGTCCCTGGAACCGAGTCCTCCAGTCAGTCTCCACTAATAATTTTTTTCAAAATGGTTTCTGCATCTTCAATTGGGGAAGTATAAGCTTGGATCCGCCCTTAACAGACCATCCTGCTTTTCATCACTAGTTCTGGACTATCTCATTCACCCAAGGCCAAGTGTCCTTCCCAGTCTTCACTGTGTGCAATGAAGATGAATGCACCGTGTTTCAGAATTTTGATACGTTAATTCTGAAGTATACATACCTTCATTTATTAGCTTTTTGGGTGCAGTACCAAATTGAGGATGCCAAGGAAACAAGATCAGGTGCCCAGGTCACAAGACCCAAGAGCACATGGTTACTGAGTTTACCAAGGTTAATTAAAAGTCATTAGCCCAGATTACCTCCATTTTATAAAAGTCATTTCTACAATGATACATCATATTTTTTTGGAATGTAGTGTGCCAGAATTTGTTGAGAATTTTTGCATCTATGATCATCAGTAATAATAATCTGTAATTTTCATTCTTTTCTCTTTTTGTTCTTTCTTTATCTTGTGTTGATATCATTGTAATACTGGCATCATAAAGAATTTGTAAACATTTCTTCCTCTTCTATTCCATGGAATACTTTGAGTAGTATTGGTATTACTTCTTTGATGTTCCCCTAGAATTTCCAGTGAATCAACCTTGTACTGAGCTTTTGTCAGTTGATAGATAATTTGTTACTGCTTTAATCCCGTTGCTAGTTACAAATTTGTTTAAATTATTCATTTCATCTTGGTTTATGTTGTGTAGGAAATATGCATGTAGGAATTCATCTACTACTTTTAGATTTTCATATTTAATGGAATATAGGATTTTAATATATGTTTCTCTGATGTTCTGAATTTCATTTATATCTATTTTAATCTGCATTTTTGTCTCTAATTAGAGTCTTTTTTCACTTGTTTTTGGTTAAATTAGGTTAAAACCATTCAAACTTACTTACTTTTTCAAAAAACTAACTCTTCCTTCCTTGTATATTTTGGGAGTGGGCTTTTTTTTTCAGTTTCATTGTTTTCTACCCAGATCTTTATTATTTCTCCTCATGTACTCTTTAGGGTGTTTGGATTGTTTTTGTTTTCTGAGGCCTTAAAGTATATCATTTATATATTCATTTGAGGCTTCTCAAATAATCTTAAATATTTATTATTTTTTCATTATGTGTATGTGTGTAGTCTATGTATGGGTATGTATACATGTGTGCAGGTGCCTATGGAGACCAGAGGCATTGAATTCCCTAGAACTGAAGTTACAAGCAGTTGTGAACCACCTGGTGTGGTTCTGGGAACTGAATTCGATTCCTCTGCAACTGTTGAGTTTTCTCTCTAATCTTGAGATAGCTCAAATATTTCGATGTAAAAACTTAGCATTATAAACTTTCTTATTAGGATTGCATACATTGTATCCATCAATTTGGGTATGTTGTGTTTTCATTATTATTTGATTCTAGAATTTTTAAATTTCCATCTTAATTTTTTCATTGATCCATTTATCATTCAATAGTGTATTTAATTACCATGAATTTGAGTACTTTTGTAGTGTCTCCTGCTTTATTTCACCATGGTCAGACACAGTAGAGGATGTTATTTTAATTTTACTGTATATGTTGAAGCTTTCATAGTGTCCTAATATATGGTCTATTTTGGAGAGCGTTTTATGAGCTACTGAGATGAAAGTATTTTTAGTGTTTGGAATGTTTTGTAGCTGTCTGTTAGGGTCATTTGTCTTATGGTTTCATTTAACTCTAATTTTTTGGGGGTATTTTGTCTTGATAATCTATCTATTGGTGGTAATGGGGTGTTTAAATTTCCTGCTATTATTTTCTTAGGGTTACACTGTCACTTTACATCTAGTGGTAGTTCTTTTATGAAATTGGATGTACCTGTTTGGTGCATGTGCAGGTTAGTTTTTGTGGTGGTTTGAATGAAAATGTCCCCCATAGGCTCCATGTGTTAGAACATTTTGTCCCCAGATGATGGAGCTGTTTTGGGAGGCTTTAGGAGGTATGGTTATCCTGGAGGAAGCATGTCACTGGAGGGTGGGCTTACAGAGTTCTTAAGCCTTGTCAGATCTCCAGTTTCTCTCTTGCTTCCTGTGCCTGTGTGATGATGTGAGAGCTTAGCTTCTGCTGCTCCTGCTCCAGCCACCTCCAGCCACCTCCAGCCACCATGCCTCCCTTCCATGATGGACTATATTTCCCCTGGAACCATAAGTTCAAATAAACACTTCCTTCTATAAGTTTCAGTGCTTTTATCACAGCAACAGAAAAGTTCTAATACAGTAATTGGTACCAGGAGTGGAGTGTTGAATGCAAAGAAGCTTACCATGTGGTATTTTGGAGGAATGTGAAAGATTTTGAAAGTTTGGGCTAGAAAAGTGGTTGATTTCTGTAAGCAGAGCTTAACAGGCCATTCTAGTAATTGCCTACCTGGAAGAAAGTAGTGCTGAGAACAATGTAGTTCCAGAGGGAAATAAGGACTTAAGCAACACTTGGGATATTTTGGCAAAGAGTGTGGCTGGAGTCTGCCCTCAACCAAAAAGCTTGCCTGAGGCTAAGTTGAAAAGTAATGGACTAATTTCTCTGGTGGAAGAAATTTTAAGACAGCCTAATGTAGAAATGGTGGCATGGCTATTAATGGTGAATATTATGCAGCTCTACAGTGAAAGAGAGCACATGGGGCAGAAAGAAATACAGTTTGAATTGAAAAAGAGCACTAGGAAGACAAATATTGGAGCCCTGGCATGTGATGGAGAGGATCCTATTGATAAAGAGATTAAAGTGATTAAGGAGGGGCCTAGAGATTCAAACTTAAACAATGGAGAGAGTGGCTCCAGGGCAAGACCAAACCCAGTTAAGCCTCCAACTTGTGAAAGGAAAATGCTACAGGGGCCACTGAAGAGGAAAGCTTCTAAAACAGATAAAGCAGGCTGGGGCCCCTCCCAAACTTGCAGTCAAATTTGGCAGTGTTGCTCACCTGGTGTTGGATTTAGAGGCATGAAAGACAGAAGAGTGAAGGGGTCATCAGTTCTTCCTCTGAGGTTTCAGAGAGCCTTGGAGGCCAGGCAGCATGCAGCAGGGAGTCCCCTGCCTAGAGAAGGCCCTGATAGGCCATTGTGTGAAGCTGTGAAGGTGATGCCTGGTTGGCAATGGAGACCCCAAGAAGTTTGTGATGCCAGAGCTGTGAGGCATCTGACAAGAAGACCTGCACACAGGGAGTGGTACCAGCACAAGAGAGAGATGTGTGTTGCATGCAGCAAAGCTAGAGAGGCTTAGCCATCTAAGACCTTTGGAAGTAAAGTCCCAGAAGTTGGACGTGGAACTCCTGGATTTGGTGTTTGCCCTGCTGATTTTCAGTCTTGTTTTGGTCCAGTATTTCCTTACTATGCCTCCATTCCTCCCTTTTGGAATGGTAATGTATGTTTGGTTCCACTGTATGTTGGGAGTATGCAATTTGTCTTTTGGTTTTATAGAGGCTTACAGTTAAGATATTTACCTGTGGACTGTGGACATTTGGATAGTATTGAGACTGATAATGACTATGGGGACTTTTAAAGTTGGACTAAATGCATTTTGCATTTTATATGATCATGGCCTATGGGGGACAGAGGGTGGAATGTGGTGGTTTGAATGAAAATATCCCCCATAGGTTCCAAGTGTTTGGACATTTTGTCCCCAGATGATGGCGCTGTTTTGGGAGGTTTTAGGAGGTGTGGCTATCCTGGAGGAAGCACGTCACTGGGGGGTGGGCTTTCAGAGTTCTTAAGCCTTGTCAGATCTCCAGTTTCTCTCTTGCTTCCTGTGCCTGTGTGATGATATGAAAGCTTGGCTTCTGCTGATCCTGCTCCAGCCACCTCCAGCCACCATGCCTCCCTGCCATGATGACTGTAATCCCCCTGGAACCATAAGCTCAAATAAACTCTTCCTTCTATAAATTGCTTGGGTCAGTGTTTCTATCACAGCAACAGAAAAGTGACTAATACAGTTTTTGTCAACTTGACACAAACTGAAGTCACCTGGGAAGAGGGAACCTCAATTGAGGAATGTCTTCCATCAGATTTTCCTATGGCCATGCATATGAGGAATTTTCTTAATTGCTAATTGATATAGTAGAGTCAAGCCATTGTGGGTGGTCCCATCTCTGGACAGGTTTCCTGGGCAGTATAAAAATTAGCTGAGTAAGTCAAGGGAAACAAACCAGAATGTAGCATTCTTCCATGATTTCTGCTTCAGTTCCTGCCTTCAGGTTCCTGCCTTGAGATCCTGCCCTGGATTCCCTTGATGATGGTCTGTGATTGGGAAATGTAAGGTAAATAAGCCATTTCCTCCTCTAATTGGTTTTGATCAGTATTTTTTTTTTCAGTCAGTGAATATTTTTTATTGAAATTTTGTGGATTTCATAATTGTAATTACATTTAGATCTCCCTTATCTGTACCACTCCAAAGCCTACTGACAAGATTTAATGCATTCTCTTATATGTTAAGGCCTATGAAGTCATGTTGTGTACTCAATTATCTCTTGGTGTGAGTACATCCACTAGAGCCTGTTCTATCTAGGTAGTATCACTTCCTTAAAGATCGTCTTCGTGATCAGTGTTTTGTCATAGCAACAGAAAACCAAACTAGGAGAGTGCATTTATTTATTTATTCTTATTTTTTTATGAAATTTTGTTGTATTTCACACAGAATATCTCAAACAATCTGAATCATCTTTATAGCCCTGTCCACACCAGAACCTTCCCATAGCTCCCTCCACTGGAACCCATATACACTGTCCTGGGTGTTCAGGCCCACTGTGTCAAGTCAGTGTCCCCAGACATTCCCTGGTGCAAGTCCATCCATTTGCAGTTTACTCAGATCCCTCTCATCTATCTATCCAAACACTTATCATTTTCTTTTTTTAAGAGAGCATAGGGTGGGGGTTTATCTACAGAGGAGTAAGCACCCCCCCCCATTTACAGCTGCACTGAAAAGTCCTCACTCAAATATAGATCCCGTGACTTCCCAACAGCCACACAAAAATAGTGAGAGAGGTGCTTCCTGGCATTCTCGGCTTATATATCCTTAGCCCACCCCCACATACAGCTAAGGTCAACTGATTGGGTGTGAGGGGTAACTGACTCCCCCTTTGATTCCTTGATGAGCTTGGGAAGGAGGTGTGACTAAAGCTTGCCGGGGAGTAAACTTCCAGTTAACACTCCACCCCTTCCTCTGGCTCTTACATTCTTTCTACCAACCTCTTCCACAAAAGTCCCTGAGCCTTGGAGGGAGTGGTAGGTGTGGGATGATCATCCTTCCATTGTGGCAAGGCACTGAACTTTCAAGTCTCTGCATCATCAGGTTTCCATGAGCTGTTGGCTCATTTTAGTGGGATTCCATCTGTATAAAACCACAAACAGCAAGAAGCAAGAACATCTAAACAGTGGCTGCTATAATAACCTATGGGTGTAAACAGAAATGCTTGGATGGTACTTTAGCAGGTGCATCACATCCATCTAATAAAACAGTTGTAGTGACTTCCCACCTGGGGCCTATATCTTCTCCTGTCACAGGGGGTTGGCTTGATCTACAGTACCAAATGTGTGTTCCTTCCCTAGGAGCAGGCATTATATCCAATGGAAAAATTTGCTGGTTGTACATACACTAGACACTACTGTAGAGAGTGCATAAAGTTTTGAATTGTAATATCTTTTTGCTTGATTTTTCTCTCAATGATTATGATGTGACATTCAATATCTCTTCTGACTAGTTTTAGTTTGAAGTATACTTTGTCTGATATTAGAATTTTATGCCTGCTTGTTTCTTGGTTCCATTTTCTTAGAATACCTTTTATTATCCTTTTATCCTGATGTGGTATCTATCTTCGATGATGAGATGTGCTTTTGAAGGCAGTAATAAGACTGATACCGTTTTCTAATCCAATTTGCTGGTCTGTGTCTTTGAATTTGGGAATCCATACAATTAATATTCAGAGTTATTATTAGAAAATGTGTATTAATTTTTGTATTTTAAAAATTTCATAGTGTTTTCCTAGACCTCTTTGTTTAACTATCCTGATATTGTTTGTTTTTACCCTGTGGCCTCTTGTATGTGCTTGTCCTTCTCTTCAGGCCAAAACACTACTATCCATATTCTTTTTAGAATTAGTGGACATAAGTTGCTTTAGTCTGTTTTTATTATGGAAATTTTTTATTTTTCCTTCAATTTTAATAGATAGACTTTAGGTATAATAGGGTTTTCTATCTTTCAGAACTTGGAATACATTGAAACAAGACCTTCTTGATTAAAGATTTTTCCATCAAATAATCAGCTGTTAGATGGTGCTGCCTTTACATTAGACTTGACCTTTCTCTTCTGGAGCTTTGAATACCTACTTTAGTCTGACTGTTTTAGCTACAATATATTGCAGGGAGTTTCTTTTGTGATCCTATTTGGTGTTCTTTGTTGGATGGGTGTGTCTCTAGATTTGGAAAATTCTATATATGATTCTATTAAAAATATTAACTATGCCTTTGTCCTGGATTTCACCCTTTGATATGCCCATAATTCATGGATTTGGTCTTTTCATCATTTGCCAGTGTTCCTGCACAATTGTCTATGTATTTGGTAAAATTTATCCTTTCCTTTGAGTGACCCAGTTCCTCTACCTTGTCTTTTTAAAAACTTATTTATATTTTATGTATAGGAGCCTATTGCCTACATTTATGTAAGTGCACCTGTGTTGTACAGTGCCCACAGAGGACAGAACTGGGTGTCAGATCTCTGGAACTGGAGTTGCAAATAATTGTTAGCCACCACATGGGTGCTGGGATTCTAACCCCTGTCTTCTGAAAGAGCAACCAGTGCTCTTAACTGCTGAGTCATCTTTCCAGCCTATTGCAGAAACTTCTGGAAATCGGGAGACCAACAGCTGGTCCAGGTGAAGGAGAGAGAGTTTATTCACACAGGTGGACTGACACTCAGATTACTCTGTGATAGCACCAACCCCCAGCTCAAGTTTTTAGGGAAATTTATAGTCAACTCATGTTTGGGAATTTAACCAAGCAAATAGTAAATACATGGTAATTATAACATAAACATATGATTACAAAAGATCACAAGAATGAAGCAACTTGGCAAACAAATATTGCAATGGTCCAGTAAAATAACCACAGGAGATGAAGGTAGATTCAGGTTTACCTTCCCCATACTTTTCTTATTTCTTCCTATCTTATCTTGAGGCCTTCCATAGTCCAAATTTCTTAGCAACCATCTTATTGTCAATGAGTTTTATTTACTTCATATTCCCTCCTCTTCATCAACATAATCTCTTATGTTTATTATAGAGGAATTCTTTGATAATCCTGGTGAATCAGCTGGAGTCTAATGGTATCTATCCGGTTTCTCACAAACCTGGTCATCAAGTTTATCAGACAAGGTCCGAACAGGCAGGTTAGCAAGACCATGACTATGGGTCTTGCCAGAGGGGCCAGCCAGGTGCCCCAGGTATTTGAGGTACTTTTCCAATAAGACTCATTTTATTTTCCCCTGGCCTTTATTCTCTCTAGTAATTGTCTTGCATTTTCTTTAACTATGCCAGATTGATTTGCATAAAATAACTCTTCCCAGATAGACACAAATCCCGCCCTTTTCTGCTGTGATCAGATCTAAACCTCTGTGGTTTTGTAGCACCACTGCTTCCAGGGAGTCTACCTGATTTTGTAAGGTGACAATACTTTGTTGAACTAGACTTAGATCCTCCTTTATTAGTTTGGACAACTGACCTGTGGAATAGGTAGTGCCGGACCTGTTGGAATCCAATTGCCATGGTTCCCATGGCCACTGTGCCTGCCAGGGCTGCCCCCAAGAGAATAGGAAGTAAGGTGGTCATTTTTTGTCTATGATGATAGATTACCACATCTTCACCCAGGAGAATTTCTAAGTCAGGGGCAAGGAAGACCAGAAGGCAGTCCCCTCTGGGGTAGCAAGTATAAGTGCTTTGGGCAGGCAAAACAAGTTCCCTCAGGGGCTGGGGCCTTGGGAGAGAGATAGATATAATTCTCTTGTTTCCTCTAGGGACTGGACTGGAGGCCTGACTAGGCAGGGCCCTTTTTTTGTTCCACTGAATATGGTTCAGTTCAGTTTGTGACTCCTACACTGGTGTAGGTCACTGGCTCATCCTTAAGCATATACAGCAGTCATTTCCTAAGTCATTATTCACTTGAGCTAGTAGCTTATGACTATGACTGGTGTTTACAAGCTTAAGCATCTTTATTAGAGGGGTATTAGGGTCAAGTATAGATGGGCCACTTCTCAGGAGGAGGTCTTTCAGTTTTGGGACACAAGAGTTAAAAGTATTAACCCTGCTGACTGGTACTGTCATGTTGACTGCTGGAATTATGAGCCATAAAGTTTGTAGGGGTCTCTCCTGTGATATACCAGCCCATCCCAAAGTTTCAGCTTCCCCATAGTGGGGACTTTGCTATAGTTAATTCCCATATTATACCCCATTCGTTTCCTCCCCCACGACCTGTCACAGCTTTAATCCCCTGTCCCGAAGTGGGGGATCCCTGCCAAACCCCCTTGGTGGCAAAATCCACACATGACCAGTGTTTTAGTAAAGACCAGTAGAGACCTCAACACTCATCATGCCACCCTCTAGGGTTACGTTTATATGTAGCAATCTCATGGGCAGATCTTATGTAGGTAGTATAGTCCAGTCTCCCAGCATGGGTGGTCCCATCACAGTACAATGAACTCATTAGGATGATCTAGAGACCCATTCTGGGTCTAACATCACCTACAGGTGACACTGTATGCCCCCTGTCGGGGGATAATTGGTTATATTAATATGGACCCAGGACTCAGAGTCACCTTGAGACAGAGACGCCTTCCACATTAGCTTACTTGTCATGGTCATGGAGGCTGGGGGGGGGGAGCCAGTGCAACTGTGCAGCCACAGGATCAGAAGGGACATCGGGAAGTAGGGTGGACACTGAGTCATTGTTCCCATCTCAAGTTCACTTTGATATGATCAACTTCAGAGGCTGGACTGGGGTGGCTCTGGCAGACCACTCCTGTCTCAGTTCCACAGAAGTCTTGACATGGGTGTGATGTATCCAGGGCTTGACCGCCTGCAAATTTGAGAGCTGAAGGGGTGGTCAGTTTGATTTGATATGGCCCTTCCCATTATCAGTCTAATATTCCCTGTACCAGGGACCTTGTTCCAAACCCAGTCTCCTGGGCTCCAGGAGTGTAAGGGGCCCTCTACTTCAAAGAAGCAGGCAGGTTCAAGTGCCCAGCAATCTCTCTGAGTGTTACTAAGTCTTTCAGAAACTGCTGGAGGCAAGTTTGCCGACACTCCTGGAGTTCTCCAGAATCTCTCAGGAGCAGTGGAAACGGGCACCCAAATGGAATTTCAAAAAGAGAAAATCTGCACTTGCATGGTGAACATTGCAACCTGAACAGCACAAGTGACAAGATCTCCAGCCAGGAGAGACTTGTTTCCTGACAGTACTTGGTGATTGCAGTTTTTAGGGTTCTTTCCATTTATTCTTTTAACCCAGCCCAAAGACTGTTGGTGGTTCTGTGTGTGCAGGGTCTGAGTCAATCCCACTGCTTTAGACACTTGTTAAATAATTTTGCTGACAAAGGCCAGGCCTTTGTCTGACCTAATGCTTGTCAGGACTCTAAGCGTGATGATCCATCTGACCAAGGCTCAAGACACTTTCTGTGTCTTTCCAGTGCAGGCAGAGAAGGTGTCCACCCAGCCTAAGAAGGTGCAAACAATAACTAGTGGGTACTGGTACCCTTTACTGGCCTGGATGTCCATGAAGTCTACTTCCAAATGTTCAAAAGAGTAGGATCTTAGGTGATCAGCCAGCCCCTTGGGTCTTCAGTTGCCCTTTGGTCTACTGTCTCTTTTCTCCGGACAGTATCTGGGCTGCCTGGGGAGCACTGGAAGCAAAAGCATACCTTTCAGGAGTTGGGGGAGGTGACCTCAAGGCTGTGTATTTATGGAGGGCTGCTTGTTTGGCTGCTTGGTCTGCTAGCTGATTTCCCTGGTTTATCTGGTCTTTGTTTCTTGTGTGAGCATGCCAATGCCCCATGGCTATGGCCCGGGGGGCCCAGACAGCTTCTAGGATTTGGTCACTGTTTTTGATTTCTCCCCAAATTGCACCAAGCTGAGAAACTCTCTCAGTATATGGCTCTGTGGATGTGCAGGGTGGCAAAGGCATACCAAGACTCAGTGTAGATGGTCCATTTTCCATCTGTGAATTTTTTTTAATTAAAAAAATTTATTGAGGATTTCATACATGCATATAATGTGTTTTGATCAAATCCACACCCACTCCTTCCCCTCCAACTCCTCCCATATCTCCCCATCACTTTTTTCTGACAACTTTGTGTACTGTGTCTTTTGGGGGGGGGCACTTCTTGCTGCTCTTGAGAATTCTGTCTAGAATTTCTTCTACATTATTCTTCCTAGGAAATATTATTAATGAGTTTGTGATTGTCTTCATTTATTGTGTTGTTTTTACAGAACAACCTGGACATCTTGGCTTTACAATATTAGTTAAACCCACTAAGTCAGAATCTCAAAGTGAGGTTGTGTGTTAAGTGCCTTGGGGTAGCCTGGAGAGGGCAAAACTGATGTTGAAGGGACTGGGGCTTGGGTGGAGGTAGGGTCTCATACATAGTCTGAGGCTGGGAAAAAAGAGCAATTGAGTAGCTGTGGGCCACAGTACTGGAGTCCAAGTACCCAGGGGCTGGGATGGGAGGATGGTCACTTACTGGGACCAAACCTTGATGAACAACATGGGAAGGCTATGGTATATAGGACTGGAAGTAGAACGGACCAGCAGCCTGGAAAGAATTGGAGTCACTTACCTGGCCTGGGATAAATCAACCTGTACAATAGTTATGATGCACAGGACTGGAGGAAGAGAAGACTGGAGGCCAGGGCAGGGGCTGGGTCTCTTGCCAGCCTACCTGCAGTGACAACATGGAATGGCTGTGGCACAAGCAATCAGAGGCAGAGCAGGCTGGGTTTGGGGAGGGTCACTTACTGGGCCAGAGCCAAAGGAACCATGTAGGTGGCTATGGGGAGTGTGACCAGAGGTAGCTATATACCTTTTTTTGATACTACAAAATAGAGATGTGCAAGTGATTTGTGGTACTCAAGTGTTAGGGACAGTCTTGGAGCATAAAGAGGTAGAGGTAGTATGGTTATAAAAGGACAACACTCAAGGGACCTGTTCCAGTTTGTTTCTCCATTGCTGTGACAAAACACTCTGACCACTACCAACTTGAGGAGGAAAGGGTTTACTTGTCTTACATCTCCCAGGTTACAGTTGATCACGGAGCCCAAGGTAGTAACTCAGGGCAGGAACCTGGAGGCAGGAGCTGGAGCACAGGCCATGGAGGAACTCTGCTTACTGGCTTGTTCCTCTGGCCCCTCCTCAGCCTGCTTTCTTATGCAGCACAGGCCCCCCTGCCCCACAGTGGGCTGGGGCCTCCCACATCACTCATCAATCAAGAAGATGCCGCACAGATATGGCCACAGGCCAGTCCTATGGAGGCAATTCCCCAATTGAAGCTCCCTCAACCCAGGTGTGTCCAGTTAACACTAAAACTATCCAGCACAGGACCTTTGTGTTGATAAGCCTTCTATATTCTGACTATGGCAGTCATGGGTTCAGAGACCTACATGTGTGATAAAATTATGTGGAACCTAAATTTATATACATACACAAACGAGTTCACATATTACTAGGAAAGACTCACCAATCGGATTGATAGAATATATTAATGTGAACTTTGTGGTTGATACTGTTTTGGAAGATGTCATTAGGAGAAACAAGATAAAGGATACGTTTTCACCACATTCATATTATGGTATGTGAATCTACAACTATCTCAGAATTATTTTATTAAAATAACTTTGAAAACTATAGAAAATAACACATAATACAGACTTAAGTCATAAAATGAATTCCTTAGAAAAATCATATATTCAACTACATAAAATAATTTATGCGGCATTTTTAAGCCAGATTACAATTATACCGGAATAAATAAACAGCATGGCTCTTAGTTTTAAGGTCAAGAGTGGATCCGCTATGAGAACCACCTGTTCCTTTAGATGTCTCATGCAACTGTGCTCTTGAGACGGGCTTCACTCAAACTTTTATTGAAACCATCTTTCCAGCATCATTTTGGGAAGTAAAAGCTAGGATCCACCCTTATCAGAGAATCTTGTCCTTTGATCCCTAAGCCTAAAGTATCTCATATACAAAATATCAAGTAGTCTTCTCAATTATTCTCCTTGCTTTCAGTGAGAATACCCTGCTTCAAGGGCTTTGATATGTTAAGAAAGCACACCCACATTCATTCATTCTCTTGGGTAGAAGGCAAAAGAGGTTCTGAGGGATTAAGGGCATATGCTGAGGTCAAAAGAGGAGCACATGGCTCAGTGAGCTTGCTTACATTATAAACAGTAACCTTTTGGGTTGCAAGGTTAGGTGAAAATCATTAGTCCAGAAAAGTCATTCCTACAAATTTAAAAGGCAAAAACACACCATAAACAATGTCAAAGGGTAAATGATTAATTAAAAAGCTTTGTAAAGTCTATGGCAGATAAAAGGATCTATTTTTTAATTTACTTTCTATTTTTTTAAATTTTTTTATTTTTTGGGGGGTCTTTTTGAGACAGGGTCTCCCTGTAGCTCCAGCTGTCCTGGAACTCACTATGTAGGCCAGGCTTGCCTTGAGCTCACAGAGATCCTCCTGCCTCTGCCTCCCAAGTGCTGGGATTACAGGCGTGAACCACCACGCCTGGCAATTTTTGATTTATTTTTATTTTAGGGTGTATGAGTGTTATGCCTGCATGTGTGTTAGTGCACCCGTGTCATGCAGTGCCCCAGGAGGGAAGAAGAGGGCATTGGAAACCCTGGAACTGGCATTACAGACAGTTGTTGACCACCATATGGGTGCTGGGATTCGAACCTGGATCTCCTGTAAGAGCAGCCAGTGCTCTTAACCACTGAGTTATCTCTCCAGCCCCAAGAGGATAATTTTTGTAATACTCAAGATTTCTTATAGGTTGCTTTTTAAAAACCTAACCCAGTTTTTAAAATGTGAAAATGACATATTAAGAAATTCAGCATGTCCAGGAAGCATATACAAAATAAAGTTCATACAACATCTCCTTTCTTACTCTTATTATTTGCGAAATATTTCAAGTGTGATAATATTTAGATCTGAAAGAGATGTAGGGCTTGGTGAAAACGGGTATTGTTATGTTTTTCTGTGTCTCTGTGTGAAATAATCTAATAATATATGGTAAAACTTTGGATAGTCTTTCACTTAGAAATCTGTGATGGGGAATATATCCAAAAGAAATAAAAATGTTTATTGTAGTATTGTAAATAATGGCAAAAAAAGATAGAAATAAGGTAATTACAAATTTTATTAGAGAATTTTAAAAATTAAATACAGGTTCACTTAGCCATACCTTGGAATATTTTTGACTGTAGAAAAGAGTAAACATGGCCTAGTGAGGTTGCTTAGTGTCAGAGTGTTTGCTAGCAGATATAAGACTCTGAGCTTGATCCTGAGCTCCGGAAGAGAGGGAGTGGAGGGGACTCAATTAACTTGGAAGAAATTCCCAGAATGCAAATCAAGTTTCAGATACAATCAAGCTTACAACAGTGGTTACTTGGAAGTTTCTCAAATCTGGAGCAGTAGTAGCAAAACATTTGTAACATAATCAGTTGACACAGAGACCAAATTAAAGTTTCAGCTATAGGTCTGGCTTCCACTGGTCCATTAGCAGCACGTGTTCAAACTCATACTTTCTCAGAATATTGCAGGGACATGGCATCCTGACCTCCACCTCCCCCTTGTAAGAGCTTGGGTATCTGTGGTATTTCCTGGAATTGTTTATCACAAGGACTTTCTCCTGATTCTGAGAAAAGGTGCACCTGACCCAAAAACTAACCTTACAGTCAGGTGATCCCAATTATCATGTGTCCTGACTCCACCTCCTCTACTGAAAAGTATTTAAACCCTTGTCTCAAACAATAAAGTGGCAGTCAAAGTCCTTCCTCCCACTCCATGATGGTGTGATAGTTTGTTCAATCCTGACGCCCTCTGCCCAGAATACTCGGGGCTTGATGTGCTGGTGCAGCAGAATATTATCCTGAGATAATTTTAATTGTAAAAGCATAACTGAGCATATTTATAAGACATGCTACTCTGCTGATGTTGGGCTTCCTGTGACACTCCTGGTGTGTTAGTTTGCTGTCATAGCAACAAATTACCCAAATCAATTTAAGAGGAGGGACTTATTTTCCTACATAGTTCTGAGGCTTCAGTCCATGGTCACTTGATGCCATTGCTTTGTGTCTATGGTGGCAGGAGTATGTGGCAGAGGAGGTTTCATGGTGTAATGCAGCAAGGAAGCAAAGAGAAAGGAAGGGCCTCAAGTTTCAATACACACTTAAAGAGCATGTCCCTACTAACTTCCTTCCACTTGGTCTCACTTCCTAAATGTTCTGTCTTCTTTCAGTAGTGCTAGAGGTTGGGCACCAAGTCTAACATGGGTTTTTTTGTGGAATCTTTATGATACAAACAATAACACCTAAAGAAATTTACATAGAGGATAGGTAATCCTGGGCTAGATTCTCTTCCTTGTGTGTATACTGGGGACAAGATTGTTAAGAATTATATAGATCAATACAGATAATATACTTAGAATTGTGCCTGGCTTAAAGTGCCTGGTTTAAAGTTATTGAAAGGTTTGTACCTGTTTCCACTGTTTCAATCCAAATTATTAAAAGTTTTTTAAATGATTTTTCATTTTATTTATGTGCATGTGTGTGTCTCTGTGTGTATATGTCACATCTGTGTAGGTACCTGCAGAGTCCAGGAGAGGGAATCAGATACCCTGGAGGTAGAATTACAGATGATTATGAGCTTCCTGACATCGGTTCTGGGACCTGAACCTGGGTCTTCTGGAAGAGCAGCAAATGCTCTTAACCGCTGAGCCATCTCTCCAACCCCATGAAGTTTCTTCAACCACTCTCCTTATATTGTCTGTCTTTCCCGAGTTCACTGTCATACCTTGTTTGAGTCTATAAAATCAAGATATCATTAAAGAACAGTGGCTCTTAAATACAGATACCTTGAGTCCCTAGGCCAATGCCCTGCTTGCTTACTAAATCTCTTTGTCTTGGTTGCCAATGTAACCAATGCCACTTACTTTCTCTCTCCTCCTTTGAGAACTATTTTATAGAATCTATAATGCATTCCATATAATAGGAGAAAAAAATGTTTCCAAGGATGAAGCCACATGGGGTCTAACTCTAGTTCAATATATATGGACTGGTGAAGAGTAAAACATCAAAAATTGTCTATAATATATGCTCCTGACTGGGCATGGCAGTGCTTACCTTGATTCTAACACTTTTGAGTCTGAGGCAAGAGGTGCTATGCAGGTTCCAGACCAATATGGACTCCTCAGCAAGTTCCAGGATATCAGGGGCTACAGAGTAAGATGTTGCCTCAAAAGAAATCAAACAAAAAGCACAAGCTTCTGAAACAGAGAGGGAACAGGAGATTGAAGAAAGCCCAGCACAAACTAAGATTACAGCTTTAAAATGTTTCTACTTGTTCCTGACCCTTAGGCATAACTCCCACCCTGTGGGAAGTATTATGAGTTTAGAACGGTGGTTTCAGGGCTCTTAGCATGAAAATATCCTGTATTACATGTCTGACTCTTCTGGGGTGGTCTATTTGATTTCTGAATGTGTAGATACTAAAATTTCCCTCCTACTTGGTTTTGCCCTTTTCCAGTGTCATTAAGGTCAAAGGACACATGATATGATAGGAAAGGTGCCAATTTCCTAGACTTTAAAAATGAAAACTGTGCATATTGGCATGTCTGTAACACAAGAATTTGGGACATGGAGGCAGGAGGATCACGGGGAGTTTTGATCCAGCCTGGGTTACACTGAAAGACCCTGTCTCGAATCCTCCCCCTAAAATCTGTTTTCCACAGATGACTGAAGTAGAAAGGCTCTACTCTTCACCCTGGCCAGTGTTGACTACTGCTGTTAAAATCTCTTATAATTGTGCCAGTAAGATGGCTCAGAGGTAAAGGCACTTTTTGTTAAGCCTGGCAACTTGAATTTAATCTCCAGGATTTATAAGGTCAAAGGACAAAACCAACCAAAGCCAGTTGTCTTCTGACCTCCACATGTGTGCCATGGTGTATGTATATACAAAATACACACACACACACACACACACACACACACACACACGCACGCATGCTCGTGCATGTGTATACACACAGAAAAAATGTGAACTATTAAGAACTTTTATACTTTGATATATTGTAAATCATGATCCTATTATTTGCTTTTTTCTGAGATGGTCTCCTTATAACCTTACTAACCTTATAGTTAGTAAGAACTAACTATATAGACTAGGCTGGCCTCCAACTCACAGAGATCTGCCTGCCTGTGCAGATCTCTCCCCCAAGTGCTGAGATTAGAGGTGTGCACCTTCGTACCTGGTCCCTGTCTGCCTTTTTTAAAAAAGTACATGTTTATCTGTTAGAATGTGTGGTGGTCAGTGGACAACTTCCAGGAGTTGGTTTTCTCCTTCCACCGTGTGGATTCCAGAAATTGAGCTCAGATTGTCAGGCTTGAGTAGAAACACATTTACTCACTATTCTATGTTGCTAGACCTAGAAATTGCTTTTTAAAATTTACTTCTGAAGAATCAGATATCAATGAGCAGAAATGTCCATTCATGTAAATATAACAGTAAATATAATAAATAATAAATATAATAAAAATGAGAAACATTATTAAATTCTAGCTAAATAGTGTTGGATGCTAAAGGCAAATGAACCAGAGGAAAGAAAACTGAATGAAGTCCCAGAGGAATATGTTCCTACATACCATGAAGCACAGCAGATCCAAAAATCAATAGAAGCCCACTAATATATTTTTAAAAAGGTTAAATTAGATCATGTATTTAAAATATCTAGCTCATGCTTAAGCCTTGGAAAAAACTCGATCAACTTACCATTCTTATCATCATGAACTCAGAGAAGCATAAAAGCAAACATTTACTATGAGAGTTAAAGCCATGTTGACAATATTGAAAATGCCATATATGAAATTTGGCTGCTGTGTCCACTGCGCCTTGACTTCCTCAGCCACATTCACCCTCCCAGCTCCCCCACCCCATCTCTCCTCCTAGCAGGAGGACTGGCACATTTCCTATCTTGGCACCCCAGACCTCTAGACTGACCTCTTGGCCCAAACTCTCCACGGCTTCCTGATCCTTTGCATCCAGACCAAGCCAATTCCTCCCACTAGTCCCCACCTTCCTTTGCATCTCTGGAAAGCCCAGCCCCACAGCTTCCTGAGGCCAGCAGCTTGCCTGGGTAAGTTTGGCTGCTATGCCCACTGCACCTTGACTCCCCCAGCCTGATTCACCCTCCCAGCTCCCCCACCCCATCTCTCCTCCTAGCAGGGGGAGTGGCACATTTCTTGTCTTGGCACCCCAGAGCTCTGGACTGACCTCTTGGCCCAAACTCTCCACTGCTTCCTGATCGTTTGCATCCAGACCAACCCATTTCCTCCCTGTAGTCCCCAGGAACCCTCGGGACTTTTCTCGCCCTCATGTCCCTTTGCATCCCTGGGGGCCAGCATCTTTCCTGGACCCTGCTCCCAGGCCAGCCCAGCCCTCAAATTCCTGAAGCCAGCATATGTCTTGGAGGGATCCAGACCTTAGGAGAAAGGCTGAGAGCATCTGATCCTCATCCAACTTGGGCCTCTGTGAGAGCTCCTGATCAGCAAGATGAAAGCAATTTGGCCACTCCAACATAAAATCAAAAGAGAGAACCTGAAGCCTAGACGAACCAGCTTTTCATACCCAACAAGTAAACCACAGAGGAACATAAAGTTTACAAAAAGAAGCAGACCTAAACTCAACAAAGGAAGGCTTGAGTCTCACACAAGAAACAGAATCTACAAAAGAAATTCACATGTCAAAATCACAGAGAAAAAATAACATGAAAAACCCAAATAATATATCCCCACCAAGTACCAACAGTCCTCTAGAGGAGTAAGTAAGAGCCCCTTAGAGATAACACAGGACATGGAACTCAAAAGAACAATTATAAACATGATAAAAGAATTCAGTGAATTTAAAGAACACACAAAGAAAGAAATCAAAGAACTGAAAGTAGAGAGGGATAAACTTCTGAATGAATTCAGAAAAGAGAAATATTGAAGGATACTCAGGCACTACCCTAAGGTGAAAGGATGGAAAAAAATATACCAAGCGAATGGTACTAAGAAAAAAGCAGGCATTGCAATTCTAATGTCTGACAAAAGAGACTTTAAACTGAAACTAATCAGAAGATATAAAGAGGGCCACTCCATTCTGATCAAAGGAACAATTGACCAAGAAGATACTACGTTCATGAACATATAGTCACCAAACTCTGGTGCACCCAACTTCATAAAATCAGTACTACAGGACTTTAAGACCCAGATTAATCCCAATTCATTAATAGTGGGGTACTTCAATACCCAATTGTTTCCATTAGATAGGACACCAGGACAGAGAATTAACAGAGAGACATCTGAATTAAACAATACCATACATCAAATGGGTCTAACAGATATCTACCAAATATTCCACCCAAGCATTGAAGAATATGCTTTCTTTTCAGCGCCTCATGGAACTTTCTCCAAAGTCTACCATATACTGGGGCAAAGAAGAAACTTCAACAAATACAAAAAGATTGAAATAACTCCATGCATTCTATCAGAAGACAATGCAATAAGGCTTAAAATCAACACAGAAAGAAATAAAAGTATTCCTGGAATTAAATGAAAAGGACCATACAACACAACAAAACCTCTGGGACACATTGAAAGCAGTCCTTAGAGGAAAGTTTATAACTGTAAGTGCCTACATTAAAAAATCAGAAAGAACACAAATAAATGACTTAACAGTGCAACTCAAGACACTTGAAAAGCAACAGCAAATGAAACCCAAACCCAGCAGACAAGAAGAAATAAAAAATCAAAGCAGAAATTAATGAAATAGAAACAAAGAAAACAATACAAGGAATCAAGGAATTCAAAAGCTTGTTCTTTAAAAAGATAAACAAGATTGACAGACCCCTAGCCCAGTTAACCAAAAGAAAGAGCACTTCCAAATCAACAAACTCAGATATGAAATGGGAAACATCACAACAGACACATAAAGATCCAAAACATTTTAAGGGAATACTTTTAAAACCTATATGCTACTAAATTTGAAAACCTAAAAGAAATGGATGGGTATCCAAAAGCATGGCAACCACCAAAACTAAACCAAGAAGATATCAAGATCTTAAAGAGACCCGTAACACATAAGGAAATTGAAATAGTAATAAAAAAACCTCCTGACTAAAAAAAGCCCAGGACCAGATGGATTTACAGCAGAATTCTACCAGACATTTAAAGAAGATCTACATCCAGTACTACTTAATTTATTCAAAACAATAGAAAGGGAGGGAGAACTTCCAAATTGTTTCTATGAAGCCAGCATCACTCCAATACCAAAGGCAGTTGAAGATACAACCAAAAAAGAAAACTATAGACCCATATCCTTAATGAACATAGATGCAAAAATCTCAACAAAATACTTGCAAACAGCATACAGACACACATGAAAAAGATCATCCACCGTGATCAAGTCGGCTTTATTCCAGAGATGCAGTGATGGGTCAATATATATGTCAATAAACCTCATAAATCATTATAAATGGACTCAAACACAAGAATCACATGGTCATCTCAATAGATGCAGAGAAGGCTTTTGATAAAATTCAACATGCATTTATATTCAAAGCTCTAGAGGGTATTTGACTTGAAGGAACATACCTCAACATAATTAAAGCCATATACAATAAACTCACAGCCAACATCTTTCTAAATGGAGAAAAACTGGAAGCATTCCCATTAAAATCAGCAACCAGGCAGGCAAGACTGTCCACTATCTCCACTCCTTTTCAACAGAGTGCTTGAAACTCTTGCAAGAGAAATAATACGAGAGAATGAAATTAAAGGAGTAATAGCAGGAAAAGAAGAAATCAAATTATCCCTTTTTGCAGGTGATATGATATTATACATAAGAGATGCCAAAAATTTCACCGAAAATCTCTTAGAAATTATTAACATGTTCACTAAAGTGGCAGGTTACAAAATTAATCTACAAAAGTCTGTAGCATTTCTATACACCAATAACAATCAATCTGAGAAAGAGTATGTGGAAATACTCCCTTTCACAATAGCTACAAAAGAATAAAATATCTTGGAATAATCCTGATTAAAGACATTAAAGACTTCTACAGTGAAATTTTTAAGTCTTTAAAGAAAGAAGACCTCTACAATGAGAATTCTCAATCTTTAGAGAGATGGAAGGACTGCACATGTTCATGGATTGGAAGAACACATATTGTGAAAACGTCCATCCTATCAATTCAATGCAATGCCAATCAAAATCCCCATGACATTCTTTGCAGAGTTGGAAAAAAACATCCTTAGATTCATATGGATGCACAAAAGACCTCAGATAGCCAAAGCAACCCTGAGCACTAAGAGCAATGCTGGGCGGATTACTATACCAGATTTTATACTATACTACAGAGCTGTAGTCAGAAAAACAACATGGTACTGGCACAAAAAATAGACTTGTAGATCAATGTAACAAAATTGCAAACCCAAATATGAGTACATGCAATTTCAGCCGCCTGATATTTGACAAAGGGGCCAAGAACATTCACTGGAGGAAAGGCAGTGTAGCTTTAGTGTCAACTTGACACACCTGGGTTGAGGGAGCCTCAATTGGGGAATTTCCTCTATTGGACTGGCCTGTGCCCATGTCTGAGGGGCATCTTCTTGATGAGCGATGTGGGGGGGCCCAGCCCACTGTGGGTGGTGCCACCCCTGGGCTGGTGAGCCTGTGTTGTATAAAAAGCAGGCTGAGCAGGGGCCAGGGGTGTAAGCCAGTAAGCTGCGTTCCTCCATGGCCTGTGCTCCAGCTCCTACTTCCAGGTTCCTGCCCTGAGTTCCTACCTTGGGCTCCCTGATGAACTGTGCCCTGGGAGATGTAAGATAAATAAACCCTTTCCTCCCCAAGTTGGTAGTGGTCGGAGTGTTTTGTCACAGCAATAGAGAACAAACCAGAACAGACAGCATGTTCAGCAAATGGTGCTGGAAAAACTGGATCTCCACCTGTAGAGGAATGAAATTAAACCTTGCACAAAACTCAAATCCAAATGAATCAAAGACCTCAATGTGAAGCCTGAAACTGTGAAACTGTTAGACGAAAACATTGGCAATAACTTACAAGATATAGGTATAGGAAAGAATTTTCTAAACCAGCCATCAGTTGCTCAGGAGTCAAGGTCAAGAATCAACAAATGGGACCTCATTAAACTAAAAAGCTTCTTTATATCAAAAGAAGCAGCCAAGAAGTCTAGAGAAAACCCATAGAATGGGAGAAACTCTTCGCCAGCAATACATCTGACAGAGGTTTAACATCAAGAAAATATAATGAGCTCAAAAAACAAGGAATCAAGAAAGGAAGATGGGCTAAGGAGCTGAACAGGGAGTTCTCAAAAGAAGAAATAAAGACGGCAAAGAAGCATTTTAAAAGGTGTTCACCGTCATTAGTTATTAGGGAAATACAAATTAATACCATTTAAGATTTCATCTTACCCAGTCAGACCGGCTAAGATCAAGAGAACAAATGATAACAAATGTTGGAGAGGTTGTGGGGAAAGGGAAACACTCATCCACTGCTGGAGGGATTGCAAACTTGGTCAACCTGTATGGAAAGCAGTGTGGAGAACTCTTTAAACTACAAATGAACCTACCATTTGTCCCAATTATACCACTCCTTGGAATATACCCAAAGAACTTATACTATTGCAGAGACACTTGTACATCCATATTTGTTGCTGCTCTTTTCACAATAGCTAAGAGATGGAAGTAACTTAAGTGTCCCTCAAGCGATGAGTTGGTAATGAAAATGTGGTTCATTTATATGATGGGGTTTTACTCAGCAGTAAGGAAAGATGAAATCCCAAAATTTTGAGGTAAATGGATGGAACCAGAAACTGTTACACTAAGTGAAGTAACAGACTCAGAAAATAAAACGACCTATGTTCTCCCTCATATGTGGATCCTAGCACCAAATCCTTATAAGTGAGTATGTATCCAGACATAACTACAGGAACCAGGATAATGAAAAGGAACCAGGTAGGTAAAGGAACAGAAAGGATCTGAAAGAGAAGAACAGTAGGAAACAGGCATTAATAAGAGAGATATGGGTAAAAATGGGGTTATTTTAAGGGAGGGTAGGAAGGGTTATAGAATGAACCTTGGGGATAAAGGGAAATAAGGAACTCAAGAGGTGAGACCATAGGAGAAGGGTATTATTAAGGGAGAAATGAGGGAAATTGGGGCACTTTAAATGGGGAAACCATGGTGGAAGGGTTAGACAGTGCAAGAGATAAATAATGCCTAGCTAGTTTAAGAAAACCAGAGGGAACCATATTAATCGAACAAACTACTGATAAATTATATATACAACTAGCTCAAGGAATATATAACATGTCTAGGCAAGGTTTATTTGAGAACATTTGGTCTTTCCCCAAGCTTTATCTACATAGCACATGGTAATTAAAAGTACCAGACTGGTGGAACTAACTTTTTTGGATGTCTAACAGCCATACATTGAGGCCTATACTACTCTGGTCAGAGGGATGTAAACGGTTTTTGCTCCTTGCCCTCTTAGGTCTACTAAGCTACAAGGGACTATGAACATCTCTCAAAATGTCCTGTAACTGTGGTGCGTCACCTGTCCTTTTGATCAAGGAGGACATGGAAACCTCACCAGATGGATTTGAACCAGTGTCCAATCTACAAAAAAGAGTTTCAACATAGAGGAAACATTTCCTCCATGCTTCCAAGTGAAGCCACCCACAATCGAGCAGGACCTTTAATTTATCTTCACATAGGTGGAACTGGTAAAAGAAAGGAGCCAGGGGCTCCTCCCAAGCCCATGTGAACCCTGAGGAACAGATTCTCAAATGATCTTAAGAGTAAAAATAAACTGTTTTATCTGGGCCAACTGTATGGTCTTAAACACCCAAAACGAAAGTATAGCCAAAGATTAAAGGGATCAATATAATTCTTTAAGATTCCACGTGGATAGCTAAAATCTACATAAGAAGAAACAATGCCAGACAAGAGATACCTTCCTTTGAGTTGTTGGCCTGGGTGGCCCAAGAGACTCCCAGACAGTAACCCAGCATAGCACTGGGACAATGAACAGCAGACCCCAATCTTATCTAAAGGAATATTGACAACTGATTGCTGCTAGATGAGGAAAAGCTGATCTTCCAAAACCAAGGAACTCTAGATAGGCTGACTAGATTCAGCAGATGGACCAGCACTGGAGAATGGCTGGGGCCACCGATAACACTGTGGACAGTAACAGGGATTACAAAGTATATGGGCTCCAGTGTGGGGAGAGGGGGGAAGACTATGGGAGGGTTCCATTTGGGATGTGGATATATAGATGAATAAGATTGTTTGGGATGTTCTCTATGAAATACACACAAAAAATTAAAAAATGAGTTATAGTTGAGGAAGAATAAAAATTATCTCCATATTAATTAGTAGAGGTGAAACACATGACCATTGAAATCTACCCAATGGTTTTATATCCATGCTCAGGTGTATCTCAGAAAGTAACTGACTGTGACTAGTAATAATCAGATATATAAAGATTAGAGATGCATGTGCAAACATCTAAGTGTTAGTAGCATTAAAAATGAATTTTTCTGTATGAAACAGTATATTTTAAAATGAAATGGAGATCTTTTTTAAAGGTTAAAAGCTCATTCAATTTTATGTCTTATAGGGTTTACACTGAGTTCAATAATATGTAGCTGTATTAATTCAACTGTGAACCTGAAAATTTACAGCCAATTTTGAAAGAGATGCACCTTTGCTCTGGAAATTGTTATTGAATATGTTAATGCTGTAATGAAATGCTTCTTCTAATCATTTGGCTATTAAATAAATAATTAAAAGCAAAAAGAGAATGCCATATAGTAGGCCAGTAAGATGGTTCAGCAGGTGAAGGCTCTTGTCAGCATCAGTTCCATCCCCAGGACCTTTATTATAGCAGGAGAGAAAAGACTCCTGCAAGTTGCCTTTCACCTTCACACATGTTCTGTGGACACACACACAAACACACACACACACACATAAAATAATGTAATGTTTTAAAGAAAAAAATTTCTTGAATTAAACGTCTTCTCCCTTTCTTTACTATTTGATTATTTCACCGAAGTGTGTATGTCCATTTTTTCTACTGTGATTTTATATTCTAAATAAGTTTGTTATTACTTCATTGTCATGTTGTGAGGTGATTCATCAGAGAATACCACTCAGACAAAGTTTTGACAAATGAGAGTCTTGCTGGCCAGTGACTACAGAAGGATGTCAAACCCAAATGTGTATACCTGAGCCACCTCTAGGGTAAGCGTTTAGACAGAAAAACCATAACCAAGGGTGAAAAGTTTAAGTTTCCAAGCTTACAGGTGCAAAGC
Source organism: Nannospalax galili (assembly GCF_000622305.1). Lineage (NCBI taxonomy): Eukaryota > Metazoa > Chordata > Mammalia > Rodentia > Spalacidae > Nannospalax > Nannospalax galili. The sequence continues at coordinate 2,816,778 of NW_008341888.1, read as the reverse complement.
CCTCTTAATAATTTCTATTCTAGTAAGCAACAATTACTATTTTTCAGAAGCTATCCAAGCATAACCTATAGAAGCCATAAATCTACAGTTAGCAGGTGCACTCCAGAACATGTTGACCTGTTTCCAAGACAAGTGGCTCCTGCTGGCATGTGTCCCCATACCCTGGGCCAAGTGCCTGATAATTTCAGAGGCCAGAGTCAGCCTAAACTTTAATGTGGCATAGCTATTATCAAGAAGGTTCCATATCACACTTATCCTCATCAAACTAGTATGTCATTATTGTTGAAATTTTGAAAAATTCACAAGAGTAAAATCTAATGAAATCCTCAATCACTCATCATTATTATTTTGGTGGATTTTTACAGTATTTCTCTACAGATTGCTCCAGTGATTGCACATGTGAACCCATAGACATGGTGAAGTGATGTGCAATGAAATGTCTTGATGAATACTTTTTTGTGTCACTAAAAATTCCTCCAGAATGATATTTTTAATGGTTGATAATTTATCTGTCTACCAAAGACCCAGCTGAGGATATAACTCAATGGCTGAGTACTTGCCTATCATGCACAGGCTCTGAATTCAACCCCTAGCACTCCTCCAACAACAAAAAAATACATATACTATTATTATTTATTACCCCTCCTATTTTGCTGTGTATATTTTACTATTGTTAATAATCATCTGTAAACAATAATCATCTGTAAACATAATTCTTTGGGAATGTGCTTAAATTTATAAAATGAGTCATGTACTAAAGTTTTCAACTATGCACATTAAAACATTTTCAGTGCTTTCAGTCTTTTCAAAATAATATTTGTTGAAAAAGCAATAGAATACATGTATCAAAAAAAATAATAATAAGGGACTGGAGAGATGACTCAGCGGTAAAGAGCACTGGCTGCTCTTTCAGAGGACATGAATTTGGTTCCCAGCACCCACATGGTGGCTAACAATCAAACATCCACAACTCCAGTTCCAGGGTATCTGGCACCATTTCCTGACCTCTGTGGCCACTGCATGACACGGGTGCACTTACATACATGCAGGTAATACACTCATACACAACAAATAATAATAAAATATAATAAAATTTAAAAATCAACAGAAAATAAGACACAGGGACATAACTCAGTAGTAGAAAATTTTCCTTTCATGTGCAAGGCTTGGGTTCAGGCTCTAAAACCCAAAAAGAAAAATTTTAATTGAGCAGAAAATAAGAAAAGATATAATATGAAAAGTATCCATTTTAACTTAAACTTCCACCTCCCTATTCCTACCTACCTCCTCTCTCACAAAGCTAAATATTCTTATTCATTTTTTTTGGTAAAAGTCAAGTAAATGTGCTTGTGCTCAACTGAGGAGATAGCCTTCCAGGCATACCCTATGCAATATACAGTATGCACTTTAATGAACTCTATTTGCTTAGGAACAAAACCATCAATGAGAAATAATTGTCTAAGTAACTTTTCATATGGACTTAAGCCTAATGTCTGGGAAGTGTAATCCCTTGAACTTTTAAAGAAATGTAGTTGGTCACTTTACGCTTTGGTTATACTTTCCTTCTGATTGTTTAAGACCATACAGTTGGTCCAAATAAATCAATTTATTTTTACACTTGAGGATTTGTTCCCCAGGGGTCTCATGGGTTTGGGAGGAGCCCCTGGCTCCTTTCTTTTACCAGTTCCATCTATGTGAAGATAAGTCAAACATCTGCGTGACCATGGCTTACTTCACTTGGAAGCATGAAGGAAATATTTCCTCTGCGTTGACCCTCCTCTTTGTAGACTGGACACTCGTTCAAGTCTATCTGATGGGGTCTCCATGGCCTCCCTGAACAAGAGGACAGGTGACTCACCACAGTTACAGGACATTTTGAGAGATGTTCCATAGTCCCTTCTAGCTCAGTTTACCTTGGAGGGTAAGGGGCTAAAACTGTCCTTTAAGTCCCTCTGACCAGATTCGTATAGGCCTCAAAGTATGACTATTAGACGTCCAATAAGGTTAGTTCCAACAGTCTGTTACTTTTAATTATGATGTGCTGTATAGATAAAGCTTGGGTAAAAAACCATATATTCTCAGATAAACCTTGACTAGATATATATTTTTTCCTTAGTTGACTAAACTATGACTTTAGAAATTTTAAGATTATGTGTATATTATTTTTGTCTCATCCCTTATGTATCATAACAAACCTAAACAGACCTTCATCACTTTCTTAGGCTTTCTTTTTTCTATTTTGGAAAATATATCCATTCCCATATCCTTTAAACATCTTTTACATTCTCATTTTCTTTATTTTTAGTAATTATGAGACATATTTGTCAAGAAATTCCAATGGACCCTCATACAGACATAATATTATTAACATATTTTCCATCTGTTGAGAGAATTCTTTTCCTGGGGCTACTAAGCAATGCTTATTCCCTTTTAAAGTTCTGTGTCAAGCCAATGTTTGATTAAAATTTTGCTGCGGAACCAATGAATTTACTGAGCTTACTTACCAAGTTAACTAAGGAAGTTGCTGAGGTGTATGCATGACCTGAGGGTATGCACACTGGAAAGCCTTTACCTAGCATGAGTCAAGTCTTCTCTTCCTAGCCTTCCCCGGATTTTATACTTAGCCCTCCCCAAGCCCAGGAGACCATGTGTGATTAGGGCCAAATTACATACAGTTGTCTGGGAAAGAGTGGCTGGATATTCCGTTGAGGGTCCAATGACCCTGTTTGCCCCTCCTTTAATGAAGGAGCACAACTGTCAACAAGCTCAATTGTGACAATGTTTAGGAAGGCAGGCACAGCAGAAGTTGTAATGATGGTAGTTATTTCATGCAGAAGAGACTGCTGTACAGCATCATCTTATTAAAAGGACATGGAATTTTAAAGGATTTAATGCTAGGATCAACAAATGAGGGAGAACATGTCTTTTATTTTTCTGAGTCTCTGTTATTTCACTTAGTATAACAGTTTCTAGATCCATCCATTTACCTGCAAATTTCATTATTTCATCTTTCTTTACAGCTGAATAGAACTCCATTGTGTAAATATACCACATTTTTGTTAACCACTCATCAGTTGAGGGGCACTTAGGTTGCTTCCATCTCCTAGCTATAGTGAAAAGAGCAGCAACAAACATGGTTGTACAAGTGTCTCTACAATAGGATGAGTCCTTTGGGTCTACACCAAGGAGTGATATAACTGGGTCATATAGTAGGCTCATTTTTAGTTTTCTAAGATTTCTCAGACAAATGGAAAAAGATTTTTAAAGGCCATTTTTTCCTTGAACTTTTTCTCAGGCAACAGGGCTCAAAATTTTGATCTTAGGCCCTACTGTGCACCAAGCAAACTGTTCTCAGATCATATGATCCTTAGGCATCTACTTTTCTAACTAAATCTAAACATTTTAAATATCACTGTATTTGTAAAGTCACAGGCCATGCTCGGGTGAGACATATGCTTTCAGAGCAACAACCCAGTGATTTATGTGCTGGATATGTGCTCTGTTCCCGGTCAATGTAAACCCTGGGGGCAATCGCCCTGCCCCCTGGTATCCCTGGGATGCTAAGGATTTAAAAGAATTAAAAAAGGCAGTAGCCAAGGTTGGACCTAACTCACCCTGGGTGGAGACCCTCTTGCAGGGCTTGGCCCACCAGCCCTGTACTGCTAAGGACTGGCCGGACCTCATGAAAGCTGTCCTCCCAAGCCCCATGTTTATTAAATAGTGCGCTTTCTTTAAGGAGGAGTGCCGAGTTCAGGCAGAAAGGAATTTGGCTGCCAACCCCCCGTCCCTATTACCTTTGGGATGCTGTCCAGGTACTGCTGATCAGTATTCTACAGGGGTACAACAGGCGGCCATCGCTGCACCCTATACAGATCAAGTGAGGGCCCTGGGGCTGTCGGCCTGGAGAAAGTTGGATGAGGGCCCCACAGAGGTTCCAGTTGCAGGGATCACACAAAACCCTAATGAGCCCCTTCATGAGTTTGTGGACAGGGTGGAGAGGAGCCTACAGCACAAACCCCCCCCCCCCCCGGCCCACTAAGGGAACAGTTCACTAAGTTATTAATATGGGATGGGATGAACTCCGATAATAAATTGGCCTGCACCGGACTTAGGGGCAAGTCCGTGGGAAGGTGGATAGTGGCTACTAAGGATGTGGGGACTCAGACACACCAGGCCAGGGCCATGGAGGCAGCCTTGCAGTCCCACACAGAGGCACTGACCTCTGCCTTGTCTCAAGTATTCTTGGCATCAGCAGGGGCTAGGGGACCACAAATAGGAAAAGGGGGGGCCACAGAGAGGGGGCCAATGCTTTGGTTGTGGCCAGTCTGGACATTTTAAAAGAGGCTGCCTGAAAAGGGTAACAGGCCCAGACCCAGGGAGAGAGGGCCTGATGGGGCCTCAACCACACCATGCCCTTGTTGCCGTAAGGGATTCTATTGGAAAAAAGACTGTAGGTCTCAGTTTGACATTGAAGGGGAGCCTTTAAATTAATGAGGGGCATCCTCTAGCCCCATCATCCAAAGGAGGCATGAGACATGGCCCCCCATCGGGTCAAGCCTGACGCCCTGCCCCGACATCCAGTTTTAACCCCCGTCTGCTGGCCAATTGGACAGTCCCCATAGTCACAGGCATGAGGCCCAAGATGGACATACTCATAGATGGAAAGAGGTTTTGTTGATTAATTGACACCAGGGCTGGTAAAACCATCCTCCAGAAGGAGGAAGTCCCACGGCATTGGACTTTGGTTCCAGGGCCCCGGTTCCTGGGCGTGGGAGGCAACATCCCATCAGAGGAAGTTAGAGAGTGGCTCTGCTGGCAGGATGCCAATGGGGCCAAGGGAAAAGTGCAGCCTCTGATGGCCACACGACTATCGAGTAACCTTATGGGACAGGACATTTTGGAGGATGCCCAGGCCTTCATCATCACCAATAATAAGGCCTTTTTAGATGACATAATGGATGAGGAGGAAGTGGAGAGGGAGTTTACCCCTCCTGCTAGAGGGTTGCCTAATCTCCAAAATTATTGAGGAGAGCCCCCCAAGGTCCCTAGGATTCACCCCAAATTCTAGAGGCCACTGTTACCCTGGTTCTTACCATCCAATGGACCACGGGACCACCAGTCTGGGTTGAGCAGTGGCCATTACCTTCAAATAAGTTACAAGCCTTAAAAGAGATTGTTCAGGAGCAGTTACAACTGGGCCATATCCGGCCTTCTACAAGCCCTTGGAACACTCCTGTGTTTGTTATCCAAAAGTCCTCAAAAAAATGGAGAATGCTCCAGGACCTTCGGAAGGTTAATGAGAGCATGGTCCCAGTGGGTACCCCCCTCAGGGGACTACCCTGGATCCCCGCCATCCCCTCTGACCTGGTCTTAATGACCATAGACATTAAGGATTGCTTCTTCTCCATTTGGTTACATCCCAAGGACTGTGAAAAATTCGCCTTTTCGGTCCCTACACTCAATAATAGCACCCCTGATGAGAGGTAAGAATGGACGGTGCTGCCTCAGGGCATAGCCAACAGCCCATCATGCTGCCAAAATTATGTGGGATCACTCCTAAAACCTGTGGAGAAACATGATGGGGTCTTACTGTATGTGTATATTGATGATATAATTCTGGGAGCCCCTACTACTCAACAGCTGGAGGGCGCATATAAGACCACCCAAAAATACTTAAAAAGAGGAGGCCTTCATATCTCCTCAGATAAAATACAAATTCTCCCACCCTTTAAGATATTAGAACCAAGCTCTCTTTGGAAGGAGTGTCTCCGTTAAAACCCCAGTTAGATATTCCCCTGGCGCTGACCCTGACCAGTTTACAAAAATTATTGGGAGAGATTAATTTGCTCTGATCTTGGCTCCCCATCTCCACTGGGGTCTTACAACTGTTGTTCCAATTGTTAGTAGGAAAACAACCCTCTGACACAATCCACCTTCTCAGGCTGTCTGCTAGGATCTCCAGGATGATCTTTCTTTTATTGTGGTGAAATATTGACCTCTTGGGCCTCCCCATCATTCATCATCAAGACGTGGCTGCTGATCCATCTCTGTGCTGTCTCTCCTACTATAAAGACAAATGGAAGGTGGCAGACGTATCTAAACAAACACGTGTGCAAATATAAATGCCTAGACAATATTCCAGCAGGTGTACATTTATCAAACAACATACTTGCAGTGGCTTCCCTGCTGAGGCCTATAGACTTCCCTGACACATGGGGTTGGCCTGGTGAACTGCACCAGATGTGTGTTCCACCCCCTAGGAGCAGGCCTTATCCAATTAGGAATTTGTCGGTTGTATGTATTTTAGTTGAACCATTATTGAGCCAGCAGGCATTGCTTGGCATGTCAATAGTGTGCAGCACGCTGGGTCCACCATTGAGCAGAATCATAGGGGATTCTTTTTCCCCAACCATCTGCATAGCACCTTCTGCCACTATGAAAGTCATCCTTCCATTGGCATGGATTTTTCAGCTTAGTCTTGGCTCCGTCTCTCATTCTCCTACACTCACATCATGTAGTGTCTTCACCAACATGGCCTTACTGACCTTTTTTGATGTACAACCAGCATTAGTGGCAATAGCCTTTGTTAATTTGAGGACCTTCAGGGTCTCTCTGGCAAACAGCCCATAGGGAGGCAACTGCCCTGGTACTGTAATTTTTCCTTAATAGTTGTACAGTTTTGGGGGCCTTTGTTTCTCTTTTCATATAGGATTAGGTGTTGTAGGTTTTTCTCAACCATTCCAGTGGGAATTACTTGTGTCCTACCCCAACCATAAAGCTCCCAAGAGTCTTACAGTTACAGCTCGCCTTTGTTTTTTCAGGTGTACTTGATATCTTACAAATGAAGTTCACATCTGTGAACCACTCAAAGGTTATACCATCATATATTAAATCATCATAGACAAGGTTTGAGTCACTCAGATCTGCCAAAGCCTCCCTCACTTTACAAAGATCCTGTCCCATTAAAGGACTTAGCAAAACCATTAAAGATCCATACAACTTTCAAGGTCCCAGTTGACTTATGCTTTTCTTTATATCCCTGGTTAATACAGCCCTATCTGACCCAGCGAACTGGGCATTATATATTGTTTTTCTCATACCTAGTTCTCTCAGTAATGCCTGTCCCTCTTTATAGTCCTCCAAACCCTGCTAGTCATGGGAGTCTCCATTAGTGATGACCATGTATCTTTAATGACTTGCACAAGCCATTCCACTAGGGACTGCTCCCCCTTGTATTGGCCTAAGTTAAACAGCCTATGTCTCAAGGACAGATGGGAGGTTATATAACAGCTGTGATGCTTCTGAAGGACTTAACCTAATATTATTTTCTCCTATGTCCCATACCCTCACAAGCCACATGGTGAGGGACTCTTTAATTTCTTATTAGAAAGTCTTTCCTAGTCCCAACAGCTCCAGTGTGGCGTATTTTCTGTTGGCTACAGTATTGTCAAGGCTTTCATCAGCACATTGAAACATGATTTATTTTCTCTTTTTGTATTACAGGTTGAATCTGAGGGGCAGCTTTAGCTACTTTTATTTCTAGGTCATTTCTTTTCTCATTACTATCTGTCCTTGTCTCTGAATTCTTTGACTCCTGGTCCTCTAACCTTAAACAAGTTACAATCTCCCATTTTTCTCTCTCTCCCATGGTTTAGTCAGTTTATTTTCAAGCTCTGAGCAGAGACTGAACTTGCCAGTAACTCCTTTGTATTTTTGGCCTCCCAGCCCTTATGGATTTGGGAATCTGAATCCAACTCCCTCTCGATGGGCTCACCAGCTGCCTGTTACCCTTTTCCGGGCAGTCTCTTTTAAAATGTCCAGACTGGCCACAACCAAAGCATTGGCCCCCTCTCTGTGGCCCTCCTTTTCCTATTTGTGGTCCCCCAGCACCTGCTGATGCCAAGAATACTTGAGACAAGGCAGAGGTCAGTGCTTCCATGTGGGACTGCAAGGCTGCCTCCATGGCCCTGGCCTGGTGTGTCTGAGTCCCCACATCCTTAGTAGCCACTATCCACCTTCCCACGGACTTGTCCCTAAGTCCAGTGCAGGCCAATTTATTATCAGAGTTCATCCCATCCCATATTAACAGCTTAGTGAACTGTTCCCTTAGCGGGCCAGGGGGGAGTTTGTGCTGTAGGCTCCTCTCCACCCTGTCCACAAACTCATGAAGGGGCACATTAGGGTTTTGTGTGATCCCCACAATTGGAGCCTCTGTGGGGCCCTCATCCAACTTTCTCCAGGCGGATAGCCCCAGGGCCCTCACTTGATCTGTATAGGGTGCAGCGATGGCCACCTGTTGTACCCCTGTAGAATACTGATCAGCATTACCTGGACAGCATCCCAAAGGTAATAGGGACTGGGGGTTGGCAGCCAAATTCCTTTCTGCCTGAATTTGGCACTCCTCCTTAAAGAAGGTGCACCATTTAATAAACATGGGGCTTGCGGGGACAGCTTTCACGAGGTCCAGCCAGTCCGGGGGCAGGGCGATTTCCCCCAGGGTTTACATTGAACGGGAACACCTCTACCGCCCCCTGCAGCTTACTAGCCCCTGGATATGCTGGCGGTTCGTCCTCCTTTTCCTTACGCCATATGGACTCTCCCTTTCCTTCTGGGTGCTTGGGGAGCACTGGCGGGGGGAAAGGTGCTCTATCGCCACCATGGCAGCCATTCTCCAGGCGATCCCTCTGGGTGTGGTGGGAGACTCATGCAAGTGCGGGCACCTGCAGGGGGTTTCTGTTTCATTTTCGCCCTCTCTCCCTTGCACCCTGTGGGCTTCCATTTCTTTTCTGGGTGTTTGAAGGGGGATGAGGGGGAGGCAGGATGCCTCATTGGCCCCCCCCAACCTCCTTGGGAGTACAAGCACCTGCGGTGGCTTTTGGTTTTGTTGCCTGGCTCCTCTCTTCATCAAACCTGACCCAATCGTCAGAGCAGGGGTTGGCCCTTTTGGGCTCTGGCTTCGGGGGCGTTGGGCTCCCGGCCCTAAAGCATGACTTTAGGGCAGAGATAGTTGGGTATAATCCCAATGGAGGGTCCACCCCCAGGTGAATCTCCCTCTGCCGACCGAGCCGTTCAACCCGGTTCCAAACATCCAATGTAAACAGATTGCTGGTGGGCAACCAAGGGGCCAAGTGTAGGGCATCCCCCCATACCCTCAGTGCACTCTGGTCCATTAATTCCAGACCCCAACTCTTCAACATGTATCTCAGCGCTTTAAGCGCAGGGTCCTCAGGCTTACTGTTGCTGTTACCCATCTTTTCGGATCTCACTCACCTCTGAGCTTGCTTGGCCCTGACCGATCTAGGCCCTCGCTTCGTGCCCCATGTTGGGCGCCAGTTTCAGGGAACCACCCCCCGAGGTCCCGCCCTGGAGGGACCCGCCACGATGCGGGTCAGGGAAAGGTGAGCGCGCTGTCCACCCGTTCCACCAGCCCTCATCGCTGAGGACAATCAGATGCGACAGGGAGTCTAGTCAAGCAGGAACTCGTTTATTGCAGGTGTCACAGAGTTTATATAGGCAAAAAACGCAGTCTGGAAATCCCCTCGGATACCCCCTCCCCCAAACACACCCAATCAGCTTAAAGGTCAACCTGCCACATGGGCAGGGTCACACAGGCGTCAACGATGATCACGCGCCACCCAGGGGTGTGGAAGGACTGGCATCCAATCCGATGATCTTCAGGACAAGTCAGTCCGTGCCCTGCTTACTTCCTCTCAGCACCATTTTTGCAGAGTCGCTCGCAGGCTCCCACACCTGAATTGTAGGGGTCTGTTTTGATGGGGGCTGGTGTTTGAAGTAACATGTTTAGAGGTAGACCATATTGAAAGATGATATTTTATTCAGACTTGCTAGATGAGGAAAATAGACATGCAGATACAACCAGGGTAAAAACATCCTATGAAAAAAGGATGGCAAACACAAGGCAAAAATGCTTTTACTTTAGGAACAATAAGGAGGTCAGCACAGATAGGGGAGTAGGAAGAAGAGTACTAAGAGAGAGTGTAAGAGAAGTCACTGGTACCAAATTGAAGAGAGACTTGTAGGCAATTGTAAAGACCCTTGCTTTACTGTTTTTAAGTAGAGACATTTATTTGTCTGAATGCAAGTTTCTTTTTCTTATGGTACTGGGGACTGACTCCAGAGCCCTGTGTATCTTGGCTACCACTGATCTGTATCTGAACCAACTGCCTATATTTTTAATAGAATTACTCTGGTTGCTGGATTAGCAGTGTGAATGAGAGAAGAGCAAAGCAAGGAGAGAGTTAGGAAAGAATTTGCATAACCCAGAGGAAACTGGAAAAGGCTGGTAGTAGTGGAGGGAGTGAGAAGACTCACACATTATATTCTGGATCTATTTTGGTAAGAAAACTCACAAAATTTCTTGAGAGATGAAAAATAATGGGTAAAGAAAAAAGCAAACTGAAGGGTGACCCTCAGGTCTCCATCATGAAATGACTCAAAGGACAACAGCTGCTATAACCTGCCATGGGAAATACCAAATATGAAGAGTTACAAAAGGAGATGTGGATGAAAACCAAGTGGTAAGATGTTTTCATTTAAATGGAGACACTGTGTGCTCAAAGATCAGGCAGTGTTCATTTTTTTATGATTCATTCAGAAAATGGTGGCTTTTATTGTCTTTCCAGCCTCTGAATTCAGGTTAGCTTTTGCTGGAGAAAGTGGCATTCACAGGTCTGCATGAAGCACTAAGTTACCTGTGCTTGTGCTTTCCTTTTTGGTTATGCTGAAAAGGGTAGGGGGCACTGGACTTGTGTCTTATAAATATGAAAAACAGTCCACAAAGGGCATCCAGAGCAGGAAAAGGGAAACAAGTAAGACCCATGACCATATTCAATGAAGGTCAAGTAGGGAATGGCTTATTGACAAGATTCAATCCCTCTTGGCCTACTTGGTCCAAGCTGCTGTATGGATACTTACAGCCTCTAAAAAATGTAAAGTTCTAGACTCTGGATCTAGTACTGAGGAAACAAAAGCCATGCTACTTCTACAAAAGAGAAGAAATCTCTATTTATTGCAAGCCCAAGTACATCAAGTATAGGAAGCTTATATATTCTAAAATGGAAACCTTTCCTGAAATGTGAAAAAAAGATACCTTGTGAGGTGTCAATATCTATGTATACACACACACACACACACACGAGGTATCTATGCATTCTTCGGGTGAGAGTCTCCTACAAATAGTTTTCTATGAGCTCCTTGATAAGAAAATAGGTAGCAGTACTGGCTGATATACATTTCGACTTGATGTCAAACAAATGAAAACTCCAGGAATGAGATAGGGCCATTTGATTTACTGCCTGCTTAATTTCCCAAAGTTGATGCAAAGCAGCCACTGAAAGTGCCTCTTCTACTAACATAAACAGAAGCCAGGTACCTGGGTCTGTGTTAGGACAGCCTTCTCCACCAATTTCTCAGGGGATAGGAGATAGTATCTTGGATCACATTGATTCTACTAGGTCTATTCTGACTCAACTGTGCTCTAGGCAGTGTGCTTTTATTCCATCATCAGGCAGATATACTCTGCCTCCTTTTGGCAGAGTTTCACTTGGCAGGAAGCTGGGCATCCACAACAGGTCTAGGCCCTCTCCTTGCAGCTCCTGACATTCCAGGGTGAATATGCAGGCAGTTTTGTCTGCAATGATGTGAACTAAAGTAGTTTTCTATAGTTTCCCTCTGTACTGAGCTCCACACAGTGCTTGCTTCTTACACACCATTCCTAGCAGCATATTACAAAGCAGAGATCCATGCAGCCACTGGCCTTCAATGAGGACAGTTTTAATATCTTACAGGTGGCAGGCTACAGTCGGTGTAGCTACAAAATCTGTATCTGGAAACTACTTGTCCCACATTTTCTACAGAAACCTTAAAGTACATGAATCTATGGAACAATTCTTTTAGAAGCACTTTGGCCTAGAGGCCTGAGGTTTTAAGGAGCAGCATCTCACATTCCTGTACTGCCTGGCCCACAAGAATATCCTGCAGGTATCCTACCTTCTTCTTCTAGGTATACATGTTGCTTTTCATGTCTCCATGAAGTTCTGGAGGATAAAAGGGGCCACAGAGATGCCTGGGCACTCTCCATTGAATCCTCCACTCTCCACTCTGCCACAGATCAAACACAATCTGCTTTCTCATCTTAATTTGTCATATATATATGACATATATATATATAAAACAAATATATATATGACATATATATATATAACAAATATGTAACAAATAACAATAAAAAACTAGGTTGGTTCCTAGAAACAGTCCTACACACAATAGAAAATAACAATGTATGCTCTATAACATTAGTTCACTTAACACTTGAGAGTATATGACATTTTCTAAATATAAATTCCACAGACCTCCTATACACACACTGGGAGAGGCATGTTGGACTTACCAATCACTAGTTTGGTAGTAAGATCATTCAGGCTCTTCATTTTGAACACAGTAATCCCAGTATTTCCAACACCTATTTTTTTCCTGAAATAATTTTATTTTTTTCCTTTTGTCATTTCCATATAGCTTTCAAATTCCATGAAAAATACCTTTTCTTATCTTTATCTTAACTTACAAAAAATTTATTGCATCTTTGAGAATTTCATACAATGTATTTTAATTGTTTGTAGACTCCCTCCCCATCTTCACCCTTACCTTACCCCATCCCTGACTTCATATTTTCTATTATTTTTTAATTTATTGTTTTTATTTTATGTGTATGAGTGTATGTAGGTAGGTGCATCTGTGTCATGCAATGCCCAATGAACTCAGAAGAGGGCATCGGATCCCCTGGAACTAAGGACAGTTGTTAGCTGCCATGTGGGTGCTGGGACCTGAATCTGGGTCCTCTGCAAGAGCAGCCAGTGCTCTTAACTGCCGAGCCATCTCTCTAGTCCCTCTTTTAGTATTTTTTTTAAACACCTACCAAGCCTAATTTGTATCCCCAAATGCTGTTGGGGGTTGGTCCATCCCTGGAGCCTGGTCAACCAACTTGGAATCATACCTTTAAAGAAAACTGACTCCCCCTCTCCTAGCAGCTATCAATTACTAATAGTTCCTGAACTAGTGTTGGAGTTGTTGGGTTTTTTTTTTTTTTTGCCACCTCCCTGCTTCTGCTGGGATTTTGTTTGAATAGAGCTTGCAGAGGTCTTGAACATGCTGTCACAATTGCTCTGAGTTCATAGGTGCAACAGCCCCTTGTAGTCCTCTACCACCTTTGGCTCTTACAATCTTTTTGTCCCTTCTTCCACATGATCTCTGAGCCTCGGGAGGAGAGAGTATGATGTACTTGTCCCATTTAGGGCTGAACACTCCACAGTCTCTTATTCTCTGCATATTGACCAGTTGAGTCTCTGTGTTAATCGCTGTCTGCTGCAAGAAGCATTTAAAGTTACTTGAGACAATTCCTGTTAGTGTTCTCAGCCAATTAGCACATCTCATCTCACCCAGGGAGAGAATACTCAGACTTCTCCTCACCTCTCTTTCTACTATAAAAACAGGTAAATCCACATGGACCCAGCATTTCCTAAATGATGCTCACCTGGGAGAAAATGCAGTCTAAATTTTTTAAAATCATCTTTATGTTCAGGAAAATACTTAAAAAAATATAAACAGTGAGGGTAATTCAAGAATCCTACAGACTCTCTGCTTTCAGAAATCAGGAACCAGAAAAAATCTTCACCCAAAATTGTGCTCACTTAAGGCACACAGAAGTACAGTACAGAGCCTCAGATTTCGAAGAATGGTCCATGGACCAGACTATGTAAGAGATGTCAAATGTGATGTGTAAGTGTATCAAAGTTTTTGGAAAGTTCAGCTCTACCAGTTAGTGAAGAGCTTGAGCACTGTTTATACAGTGGTTCTCAAATCTCATTGTGCATCAGAATCACTGGAAAGCTACCTAAACACTGATGGCTTGGCTCAAGCCCCAGTTTGTGATTCAGTGAGTCTAGGCTTTGCATTTGTAACAAGTTCATTGGTGATGCTACTTCTATTGGTCTGGGGAACCACACCTACAGAAACATTGGGCTAGAGATGAAGCTGGTTTGAAATCATGACTGTATTTGTTTAATTGCAGTTAAATTGCTGTAACTACTGAAGCCTTAGTTTTCTCATATTTAAAATATTTCAGCTACTAATGTTCCCAGGTCACTGTGAAGACTGTGAAGAAAGCTTTTGGACTGGGTTAACCTTTGATAAATCACAAAGGATACAGGCAATCCTTTAATTACTATGGGTCAAAACAGACCATAACAGACATTTCATCTTCCTCTAACCTCCCCTTTCCCGACTACAGGGAATTTCTGTCTTCAAAACAATGTACCTAAATTATGTAAAAATATGGATAATCCTAAATCTTAGTATTCAGAAAGAGGACAAATCCTGTCATTGCTTGTATCTGGAGAAAAGATAGGTGATGACTACAGAAAGAACTGAAGATCATAGTTAGTTGTAAGCCACCATCCAATACAATGGGGCAAAAGCTTGCCACTCAACCAGCCAAGTGTCCTTAATATTCGAACTTAAGCAGTGAGGTATCTTTACATAGGAAATGCAGAAATCTTTCCAGGCTGTACCACGAAATCTGCTAACCCACTTGTAGGACCCAACCTTGTTCTGTCACCTCCTTAAGCCTCTCTACCTACCTGGGCCACTTACCTTGCCTTAGTCTAGTTATACTTCTTTTGCAGGGATCCAATTTTCTCAGATCATCTGGTCAAAGATCTGGATATGACACCTTGAATCTTACCACAGACATGACCTCTGGAGACCCATTTTTTGGTTTCTCATCACCATGCACCCCAAACCTACAAAAGGTGAACTAGGACAAATGTGATGGTGGCATATATCTGTAATCTCAAAACTTGGGAGGAGGAAAATTCAAGGTGGACTTTCGCTACATAGTGAGTCAAGTTAGCCTAAGCTACATGAGACCATCTAAGAGGGAAGAAGAGAAGGGAAAAAGGAAGACAGGGGGCTAGAGAGGGAAGCAGAAAAGAGGAGAGGGAGAGAGAGAATAAACATGAACAAGCATGAACCAGACTGGGTGTGACTGGAAGGAATCCATTTTGGCCCACCATGCAATATTGCACATATTTTACTCAGTTTACAATGGTGTAGTCATGACAGCATTCTTTAAAATACCAGTCATGGTCACACTGCAGCATGGGCCCATTCCAAACACTTAACCAGAATTCAAACTCCACTGGCTTTCCACTAATAGTGACGGAGGTCACACTCCTGCCTGACAGCAAAGTCAAGCCCTGGAAGCCTAATCTGGAAGGATGAGACCCTGGGACCCATAGACAAAGAAGGCAAAGAGGGGAAAGCAGAGTATAAAAGTAAATGAACCAGGCTTCCCCACCCTCTGGACTGCAGAGTTCAGTGGAAAGGAGCCTTTAACCCAACTGTTCAAGGCCCTAACGTTGAAAGTTTTGTTCAAGATCTAGTACTGGCACTTCTTGATGCCACTAAACCCATCCAGTGAATTTTCTATTCTGATACTAGGTTTGAGAGTCTAGAAGTAAAACTACAAGGAATGAAGGGAATGGAGTTGTTTTTTTTTTAGCAATCCAAGTTAGGTCTACTGAAGGTCATCAAATGCACATCACTCCACTCCTAATGTCGTCAGCCATCAAAGGAAAATAAATCCACCGTAAATTATTCCGTTTACCTTCTATTACTTATTTCTACATGAAATTAAGTCGATAATTTGTTTCTGTCCGTTTACCTTCTATTACTTATTTCTACATGAAATTAAGTCGATAATTTGTTTCTGTCCGTTTACCTTCTATTACTTATTTCTACATGAAATTAAGTCGATAATTTGTTTCTGTCCCACCCACTAGAATGAATGGTCCTTGGCAAGCGAGCCATTGTATCCAAAGTGTCTCAGGTCTCCAGGGTCTGACTACTTGACAGGGGGTGGATTAGCCCTTAAGAGTTCCAGAGTTAACTGGTTTCGTCTTTCTCCCACTAAAACACCTGGGCCCTGACCAATAAGGGAACCGGAGAAACTTCCCGAAAAGTAGCTGCCTGCCGAGATGATGTAGCTGTGTAATTCTGTATGGCATAATGCGCACGTCAGAATGGATCTTTCCGTTATTGCCCAAGACGCCACACAGATGAGGTCGGGAGACTAAGCTCTTCCCTTCCGCCCCCTCCACGCCTTCAGTCCTACCAGTAAAGCCGGTTGCCGCAAGGACCCAAAAAGGATCCAGGAATGAAGTTGCGTACAGCCAGATAAAGATGTCCTAACTCACAATCTGCTCCGGCTCTGAATACCGGAATCGCGGCTTTTGAACAGTTTGAACGTTCTGCTCGTGTCGTTGACTTCCGGGCCCGTATTTAAAAGGACCGCGTCCTCTAATTGACTTTGGGGACGCCGCGACTAACGAAGTCATGGGGTTAGTGAGTAAATAGGCTTTCTCTTTCCCATTCCCCAGTGTTTCGTTTTGAACCTTCACTGGTCTAGTTAACAATGAAAATTAGTCATGAAAAAAACCTCTCTTGAATTTTCTTCTTCACCCAGTGAAATTTTGGCCACCAGGTGACAGCATTTACTCACAAAAGAACGCAACTCCGCTCTTGCCCCTGCCCTCTGTGTTTGAAAAAAATGTTTGTCAGCCCCAAATCCTTTTCCTGCTGAATTTTGTGCCTTCTTAGGGTAGTTTTAAGGCTCCCAGTTTTTCCTAATGTCATGCCAATCTGCTGGATAGAAGAGTGGCTGGAAAAAACATTTTTAATGTGTTTCTTTAATTAGTAGACTGTAAACTTTCTTGCATATGCATTTCGTTTTTAAAGATAGAGCTATATATCCCATAGGGCACATATTCTTTATATAGCTGCTCATTAATAGCAAATAAAGCATAGTATATTAGTCTATTTGTGCTTCTATAAAAATACCTGAGATTTGATAATTTATACACATTAGAAACTAATTTTTCACAACTCTAGAGGTTAGGAAGTACAAGAAAATGGCACCAACTGGTTAGGACCTCTCTGAAGATGGGTCTTGTTGCTTTGCTCCAGATGAGGAAGTGTCACTTCCTGATGGAAGAGGAATAAAAGAGTTGACCCCTTAGGTTGTGCCCTTTTTCATAAGATCACCTATTGCTGTTCATAAAGGGTCTGCGTTAAAAACCTTCCAAAGCCCATGCCTCCAAGTACTATTGCATTGGCGATTAAGTTTCATGACTTTTGGAGAAGACTGAAACACTCACACTGTAGCACCTAGTGGCCATAAATTGAGCAGGCCTCCTAGGTTAGATTATGCTCTGCACTGGTTTCAGTATAACTGCTAGTTAGGCAGTTTTGTTTGTGTTTTTAAATGATACACACACACACACACACACATAAACTCTGTTTATAGATAGCATAGTTAGGAATTGAATTCAAGGACTAAGTTGATCACCAGTTGGTATAATGGATAATTGTTGTTTTCTGAGTTTTGATTCCCGAAAAGCAAATATGTTTACCAGGTACAAAAAAGCAGTAGCTGGAACTCATGGTTGGCCTGGCCTGGTAGCATTATCTTTCAACCTCCCGACTGGGGAAACTGAACCTACACAAGATGGGATGGGGCAGGGTGGAGGTGGGTTTCTGGAAAATGACACAAGTTGAAAGAGAAATATGATGAACAAATTCAGTTTAACGGCTAGAAACTAAATTCTGAACACAACAATTAAATAGTATACATCATTTTCCAGGATCCATAGAACATTATAACAATCACGTTACAGTATGTATGTGATGAAAATGTCAAAAAGTAGGACTGGAGAGATGACTCAGTTTTTAAGAGTGCTGGTTGCTCTTGCAGAGGCCCCAAGTTCAGTTCCTAGCACCCACATCTGGAGGTTTACAACTGCTTGTAACTCCAGCCCCAGGGGATCTGACACCCTCTTCTGCCCTCCTCATGCACTCACACAAATAAACATACACATACACCCACAGAGACACATAAGCATACACAATAATACAAAAATTCTAAACTTTTTTTTTCAAAAAGTAATTCAACTTATACAGAACGGCTAGAAGCCATATCTGGTACAAATTACACATGAGGGCAATAGTTACTGAATATGAATCGCCATGTAGACATTCTTCAGGGCATAGTTATTATGAGCAGCTGATTGCGTACTGGATGATGGATAAAAAAGTAATAGTGACTGACCTTGAAATTTGTTACAAAACCTGGGAGAAAGAAAAAGACCAAGGCTGAAATATTGTGGGAGCATTCCATCATGCTATCAATGTCTCCAGGTGAGATTTCAGCTGGACAGATTGACACATACCTTTAGTTCCACTACTTGGTAGGCAGAGGCAGGCAGATCTCTATGAGTTAGAGGCCAGCCTGGTCTACAGAGCAAGTTCAAAGCCCGCCAAGGGCTACATAGTGAGACCAGCTCTAAAAAACAAAATAGCCTATTAAAAGATTTCAAAACTTCATGTTGTGCCAGGTTTTCACTTCTATCTAAATCTAAGACAGTTCTTAAGTAGAACACTCAGGGCATTAGTGAACTGCTACACTGTCCTTTTTATGTGTCCCTCTCTGTGAGAAAGACCTGCACTATCATCTCTCTGGTAGGTGGAATGGTGCGACAGTTTCCGCATGAGTTTCCTGTGGAGTTTGAGGCAAGATCACAGGGGAAAAATAAAATTTTTTTCAAGATATTGTTTGGTTTCACTTGCTACCACTGACAAAAATATTGGGAAGTTATTCAGCTGAAATTTGAGTCAGGTTATTAACTCATTGATTAACAACTTCTCCTTGCTAGAAATAAAATCTGATGGTTCATTTTCAAAGGTGCCTTGAGGCAGCCTAAGTCTAGCTACAAATGAACAGGAAAAACCCTGCTAATGCCTGCTAGTCTAGCTATTTCCCCATCCAAACTCTGCTCAGTTACCCCACTCACCTACCCAAACTAAAATTTTAGTAGAAAATTACTACTAGCCTAGCTTGCCTGCAATGTCATTCATCTGATAAGCTTTTAAATAAATAAAGATGCAAAATGTAGAGAAAAAAATCTCAAAATGATTCTATTAAGAAAAATACAAAGGTAAGCAACAGAGTGTAAGATAAGGCCTAATGAACAGTAAGATTGTACCCTCATGATTATTCAAAAAGGGAAGGAAGTTTGGATGTTAGGATTTATAAACTGTTCTCTACACTCAACCATTGGGTCTGCCATTCTAAGCTGAGGTCAGATTTTACAATGTCATAAAATAAACTGCTTGGCAGCTTTCACTGCTCTTAAGTCTTCAGAACACATTATGAAGTGAGGATCATTGTTTCTCTCATCCTTAGAAATATGTTTCCAAGGATATAATTTTAAAATTACAGATTTGCGATCAATTATGAAAATTTCAGATGTGGCAACATCTTCCCATTGATTTGCTTCTTCACCTATTTGGTGCCAGTTGAAGAGAGGCAAAAAGTCTTGCTTAGATTATTAAAATGCCAAAGCAAGTTATGGTAATTCCCCAAATCTCTGACAAACATAAGTCATGACTAGAGGCTTGACAATATATAAAAGACAAAGGACCCTGGAATTCTGAGAATGGCAAAATACCAGATTTACATGTGTAATCACAAAGATGATTTCTGTTATGGAAAAGCATGAATACACATAATACTGTTGAACTGTTTACTTATAATTGGTTGAAACAATGAAATTATAAGTTATCTGTCCTTTGCCATAATTCAAATAAAGAGTTCCTAGACCTGATGTCTGTTCCTGGTTACAATGTTTTACAGCTTTCTTTGGACACTGTAGATTCTTTGTGTCCCATGCCCTCTGCCATCCAACATCCATTACCTCTCAGTATTTCTGGGCCTAGAGTTTGATCATATCTTTCTGGAAGTTATTTTATTCTTTGGCATCTGTGAGACTGCCCTGTTCTTTGCTGATGTCTTGGAGACAATTTCTATTTGTTACTCTTTTCTACCTGCCTTTTCTTTTTCATAAACGGTCACATCCTTCCCCTGCCTCTCCTTGTGCCATACAGTCTTTAAATTTTCCTCGTCAAAGTACAAGTAAACCTGAAGTGCCAGGAATCAAACTTGCAGCTCTTTTCGGTTTGATATGAATATCCCATGCACTCTTCAAAGTCAGCTTACCCTCCTCATACCTCCTCCTGTGCTTTCCAGCTCAGTAATACCCACGTCCAAATCTTACTTCAAAATCTGGGATTCATACAAGGATCCTAATTCTCTTTTTAAAATTTACATTTTTTATTAATTTTTATTTAATATTTGTGTATTTCATACAGAATATCTTAATCATCTTTATGCCCCTCCCCCATCCATATACTCCCATAGCCCCCCACCA
Organism: Nannospalax galili; assembly: GCF_000622305.1. NCBI lineage: Eukaryota > Metazoa > Chordata > Mammalia > Rodentia > Spalacidae > Nannospalax > Nannospalax galili. The sequence continues at coordinate 2,796,439 of NW_008341888.1, read as the reverse complement.
GATTTCATGCATGCTGTCATCTATATTAAGGCCTATCATATCAAGTTAATGTACCCAGATGTCACTCAGTGCAAGTTCATCCACTGGGGTCTAGTCAGTGTATCTAGACTCACTCTCTTAAAGATCAACTATTGTTCACCCAGCAGTAATCAGTTGCTAATAGCTCTTAGGCTAAGATTGGGATCTGATGCCCATTTCCACAGTTCTATGCTGAGTTTTTGTCTGCTTGAGTTTGCATGGGTCTTATGCATTCTTAAAATGTGATTGGAATGCATCTCAGTTCTGTGTTACTCCTGTGCAATGGAATGCTTACCTTATTCCCTTGGGAGAATGTTGAGGGACATTTACTTAATCATAGAAACTTAACTCAAGAGATATTAAGATTACAGTCTGATATATCTCACACATTTGGTAAACAATTAGAGTTATCTAAAAATGACATAATTGATACTATTGTCAGTGATCTATAAAAAAAATCAAACAGAACCTAAATCATAGCACAACACCAAATTGCAGTAGTTGGCCTTATGATGCAGACCATGGCTAAACAAAAATGGGGAAATGAAGGAGAACAGCAAAGAAGAGCTTAAGAATGGTCAGGGACAAGGTCCAGACATTTCTTGAAAACAAGAATGTTACGCTCGGCGGAATACCACCTTAGTCACAGATCAGAGAAAAACATAAGTCTAAGTCATGGTACTGCAAAACATAGGATGATTGTTTAATAATAAATGTAATCACCAGCTGACTAGCCTTCCTGGAAATTGTTAAAAATCTATAGATTGTGTAAGAAACTAATATACTCTTTGTAGCCTACTGATTAACTTTAAATGTAAACCTGTAGAATGTGTTTTCTTCTTTGTGAAACTAATTCTTTCATATATTCTCACACAAACACCAAGCTTACAATTGTAGTTTTGAGAGTATAAAAAGCACTACTAAAGAATTAAACTCACTCTTGTCCTCCATCAGAAGGTGGAGTCCTTTGTCTTCACTCATTCCCTTTGTCCACCAGCAGACCTGAGTCTCTACACATGCTGACACCATTGCTGTAGATTCATATTGAGCAATATCCGAGGAGCCTGAAACACTCTGGTTCCACAAGGTCATGCACCTCCTCCCCTGGCTCTTACAATCTTTCAGCACCCACTTCAGGAATGGTACCTGAGCCCTGGGTGGGTGCAGTTTTGAGACAATACTAATACATCTCTCAACTTTCATCAATCAGGCAACATATGGCAAGGAGCAGATTGCAGAATGTGGGTCTTTGGCCAAGACTCCTAATTCTCTTTTATTGTCGTGTCCACTTATCCAGAAGGCCTTATCAGTTCTCAAAATTCATCTCATTCAGTCACTGTCTTCCCCCACCCTGCCTCCTATTTGGTCTTCCTCAAGTTAATCTCTCACATCTTATTAGAATAATCATAAATTTTAAGTCCGTTTATGGGACTGGGCTAAAGGCCTCAGTAGTTTACCGTTGCTTTTAAAATTCTCATCTTAAAATTCACCACACAAAGCCCTGACTACACTTTGCTACATTTTTTTCAACTCCCAGCAATGTTTAACTCATCTATACCATCGCTTACGTTGTTCCCTCTGCCTCAGTGTCTTTCCTACTTGCTTGTGTAAGTGTCCTTCATAATTCAGTTTAGGTTTCTTCATCCATGCTCCCACAGTATAGGATGCTGCTTGCCCCACTTCACCTAACTCTAGCTAGCGCTTTCAAAGCAGGTACAAATTCTTCAACCTTCAGCCCACCGCCTCTGCCCCTAGTGCCAGGCTTGTGATTTACTCCCCGTTTTGGGTTTGGTATACTAGTTCACGCACGGGCGAGCGTACACACCACGCACACACACACGCACGCACGCACGCACAGACACACACACACACACACACACACACACACACACACACGCAGGCACGCACGCGCGCATGGGTCTGTGTGTGTGTGTGTATACGCGTGCAGGAATCGAGTGTGAATTTGAATTTCTGCAGGGTACACAGAGGACAGAAAACTGCAGTAGTTTAACACAGGATTTTTCACGTGAATTGGCTGAACACTCTACCACCTCAGACCGTGCTGGTAGTCCACATAACTCAGCAACTTGCCATTAGGGCGCATGTGTGGTGCGGCTGAGGCGGGGCCACGGAGCTCCTCCGCAGGGGGCGGGCACGCAAATACGCACGCGCAGACTGGCTAGCTAGCCTGGTAAGCAGTCCTACTGTTCCTTATCTATAGTTAGGGGAGCACGCGAGAAGGAAAAAAAAGTCCAACACTTCGGTTCCGGGGAGGGGCAGCCCGGGTGTCTCGCCTGCAACATGGAATCTGCTGGTGAACTCGAAGAGCCGGTAAGACCCTGTTCTGGGGCGGGTAGTACGCAGGCCGCGGATGCACACCGCGAGCCGCTCCTCCCTCTGATTTTTCTTCCATCCGCAGGTTTTGGGGGAAGTGATGTCCCTGGCACATGCACTCTCTCTCCCAGCGGAGTCGTATGGCAATGATGTGAGTATGACTCACCCACACCTTCTATCCACCAAGCCTGCCCGGGAGTTCTGCGAGGCCTGGCAATAAGTTAGAAGTCCCTTCCTTTTCTGGTGTCTTCCGCAGACCCCTCATGTCAGCCAAAAAGTTCACGCTCTTTCACTTCATTCTAGGCTTTGCTCACAGATGTAGTACTAATGCCTGTGGAAGTGATTCTCCAAGTTTGCTAGACCGTAGAATCGCCTGGTAAGCTTCTAGGCATCCTAGAGTCCAGGTTACAGCCCATATCTGACTGTTCCAGGGGAACAGGAACCCAAACCTAGTAGTTTTTAAAAAGACCCTGAGTGATTCCACTGTACGGCAAAATTGCACTGGTTTGTGTTGTGCCTCATTTTGATGCGTTTTGAGAGATAAAAGGAACCACCAGAATAGTAATATCACCAGATAAGAACGTAATGCATATTAGAGGAGTGCATCAGGGGTTTAGCAGGAGCGACTTCTAAGTAGATTTCACCGGGAAAGTGGAATTTGAACAGGATCCTCAACATGTTAAGTGGACAAAACAAATGGATTGACAGGTGGGAAGATTTCTTGGTCTAAGGTGTGGAGGGACAAATGCAGATAGATCTTTCTGGGGTTTATGAGGTAGACTAGCCTGTTGGAGTGGGAGACTCCAATGGAAAAGGTAGTGGGTGCTTGGTCAGACTTATAACCTAGTTGCTTCATTCACTTCCAGTGGGCAGTTGTTAGAGTCAGGCATTGGCCATCTGAAGAACAGAAGACATAGTGAAAAGTAACTTCTCTTTATCCTGCCAAACACTCGGAGTTACAGTATTACTGTAACATTTACAGCTATTTAACTCAACTGAGTTAAATATCTACTTTTTGTGTTTTTCCACACTTCCACTAGCTGCTGGAAAAGCCATCTAGTGGTTCACTGTTTTTATTATTCTATGTTGGTAGCTTCTTTTAGTCATTGTAAAGACATATTGCCCAAATCCATTAATTCAGTTTTTATACTTTGACAACAGCACCAAGTTTCATAGGCCTCTTGAAATTTAAAAAAAGATCTCCTTAATTTGTTATCCAGTAGCAGGACTGAGAGGTTTCTGAGCTGATATTCTTCACTCCTTTACAGCCTGATATTGAGATGGCTTGGGCCATGAAAGCAATGCAGCATGCAGAAGTCTATTACAGAGTGAGTTGTCTGTTTTCATCATTAACCAGAATTCAACATGTAATTCTAGTGTATAGTGCTGGCTTATCACTGTTCTCAGCAACTTAAGCCTTATGTTTTGACTACCATAAAATCTTACCTTGGGGGAGCAAGGGCAGAAGTAAATTTGATAACCAGATTTACTGTGGCACTTACAACCTTTTAAATGATTACATTCAAGATCTGGTCTGTTAATACTTCATAAAGAAGTCTTCTGCCCTGAGAACCATAAGGTTTTCTGGTGGAGTGGAACTGGAGGGTTAGAAGTGTAATAAATTAGAGACTAATATCTGTATGTTGTTTTACTGTCTGACAGCTGATTTCATCAGTTGACCCAAAGTTCCTGAAACTCACCAAAGTAGATGACCAAATCTACACTGAGTTTCGGGAAAATTTTGGGAAACTCAAGGTAGATGTATTGGACCCAGAAGAACTCAAATCAGAATCAGCTAAAGAGGTAAGAAACTTAACTATTACTGTAACATCTGGCCAATAATATTGATTGTATGTTGTCATATAAGCTTCAGATTTGTTTAAGGAACTTATATAAGGGTTTTACAGTAAGTAGGTAAATTGGGGAATGAATTATTTTCTGGCTTATGGGCTTTTTGTATTTGTTGAACCATTTTTTCCCTCTCCTTTATGACTTGGGCATTTCAGATCTTTACCTGACCATTCCTTTTAGTGGAGGAGGAAATATGTTTATTTAAGTAGGTAATTTAGCTAGAAGGATTGGCAGGGCTTGGTCAGTAAGGTTGAGGGAGTGCAGGGAAGTATTTTCATTCTCTGAACTTGTTTTCTTGGTCTGATTACAGACCACCTGCTTCTCATTGCTCATGTTACTATCTCACACTGTCACAGAGCACTGATATTATAATAGGAATTTTTTTCCTTCACAGTAGGCCCTTGGCTAATGAAGAATTTAAACCCTTAAGTCGCACAAGCTGTTGCTGATCTTTGGGAAACTGCCACTACTAAACAGAGACTTTTTAAAGTAAAACTTTATGACAAATCGCTGCCCTTTTTTGTCTCATTGGCATTTAAGTGAGAATGAATGACCATTTTGGCCTGAGCTGGCTAATAACCACAAAACAGAACAGAGAATCCATTTTAGAAATCACATTTTAATTCTGTAGTAAAAGATTTAGGTGTTTTTTTCTGGTTTAAAGAAACAATATATAGTGCAGAAATATACAATTTTCACTGTAAAGCCAGCAATCACCTCTATCCTAATCTTTCCTTTTATGGCTACTGTCCTCACTGGCGAAGCCCAACCCCTCTCCGGGTTTGAGCATTTTAGCCTCTTGGATCCATCAGCTAGGGCATCAGTTTTTGTTGTTGTTGTTGTTTACTTGTTTGTTTTTGCCTTTATAGAAGTGGAGGCCATTCTGCTTAAAATTTGAAGGGATTGTAGAAGACTATAACTACGGTACTTTGCTGAGGCTGGATTGTTCCCAGGGCTATACTGAGGAGAATACCATCTTTGGTGAGTTTCTTGCCTCTGGAATTGTTTCTGTCAGAGGAACTGAACTAGGAGTCTGGTTTAACCAACAAATCACCAACAAGTATAGTTAGCTTAGAGCTCATCTTCCTTGTATATTTCAAATTCAGGATGCCATTTCTTACACAACTGCCAGGTAAGTAAGTATTTTTATTAGCATGAGATTAGAATTCAAGATTTCTAGTTTATGACTATATTTGAATGATCTTCATCTTAGTTAAAATTGGTGGGTTTCTAGTAGGTTTACTGCATTATCTGAGACTAGGACATGAATGAATTCAATTTCGCTTTCAGCCCCTAGGATTCAATTTTTTGCAATAGAAATTGCTCGGAACAGGGAAGGCTATAACAAAGCCGTTTCTGTCAGTGTTGAGGATCAAGAAGAGAAAGGAGCTGACAAGGAAGAAGAGAAATCTGAGGAAGGAGTTGGTTGTGGAAAAGAAAAAAAGAAAGGCGTCAAAAAAGGAGAGAAGTAGAAGACTAACCAAGGTGGAGAAAAGAAAGGAGCCAAGAGGCATGTAACTCAGCTGAGCTCACAAGTATGAAGGTGCTACCTGCACAGACCCTTCTGGTTGAATGAATGCCTGTATGCAGTTGGAGGACTCAGAAGACATCTTTCTAGCTAACAATCAAAGCTGCTCTGGGCATTGGCTTGTATGAACTGGTCTAAAGATTGTTATATTGAGTTTCTAGGTTTATTGTTTCTTGATATACTGCTTCTTTTTGCTCAGTCTTGATAAGTAAGAAATTTTGTAAATAAATTCCTTTTGGTTTATATGATTATTTGTGACATTCTTTTTAAAGTATTTAAAATTATTTAACACCAGTTTTATTCAGCTATATAATCTTATCACCGTATCTCTTATAAAACTGTGTCTATTAATTCTTCAGACTGTTCTTGTTAGTGAAGTTTTCTTAAGTGGTTAAATTCTACCTGGTTTGGAGATTAAAAGTACTTATATAATAATTGACTCTTAGCCAGGCATAGTAGCTCTTACCTGAACTCCCAACATTTCAGGCAAGAGAACTGCATGTATTTGAGGTCATCCTGGGCTACAGACTGTGACTCCATCTCAAATTTTTTTTGGTCTTTTTGAGACAGGGTCTCCCTGTAGCCCCAGCTGGCCTAGAACTCAGTATGTAGACGAGGCTGGCCTTGATCACAGAGATCCACCTGCCTGTGCCTCCCGAGTGCTGGGATTAAAGGGGTAACTTTGCCATGACTCTAGTTCTCTGATTTCCTTTGCTATTTTGGAAAGATTTAAATTCAAGAACATCAGCCTAAACTGTCAGAATGGGGAGTGTAGCCCAGTTTATTATAAAAGAGCAAGAGCCTGAACTTGATTCTCTTCTAGACTTTTTGTTGTTGTATTTTGAGACACAGTCTCACTTTGTACTCTAGTCTGGCCTGGAACTCACTATGTAGACCAAGCTGGCTTCAAATTTATAATCCTGGGGGGTGGAGAGATGGCTCAGTAGTTAAGAGCATTGGCTGCTCTTAAAGAAGATGCAGGTTCAGTTCCCAATGGCAGGTAACCATCAGTAACTCTTGTTCCAGGGGATCTGACACCTTGTTCTGGCCTCTGTGGGCATTGCACACATGTGGTTCACTTATATACATGCAAGCAATACACTCACACACATAAAATACAAATAAAATGAAATTTAAAAATAAAAAATCCTCACAATCCTGGCCTGGAGAGATGGCTCAGTGGTTAAGAACACTGGTTGTTCTTACAGAAGACCCGGATTCGAATCCCAGCACCCACATGGCAGCTAACAACTGTGTGTAACTCCAGTCCCAGGGGATCTGACAGCCTCTTCTGACCTCCACAGGCATTGCACGACATGGGTGCACTTACCTACACATAGACAATACACACATATACATAAAAAAAATAAATAAAAGTTAAAAAAAAATCCTCACAATCCTGCCTGTTCTTCCTCTAATAGCTAGATTGTTACCTGAAAGCTAGTAAATAATAATAATAATAATCATGTAATGTTTGATACAGTGGTTTCCCTTTTATAATGCTGTGGACAATAGCATATATTTGATACAAACGTTATTGAGTGATATTTTTGTCACACAAAAATTATTATTAACTTTATATGGGGAAGGTGTTTCTTGTGTGGTGCTGTTTGGATGCAGCCCTGGTTATCATTACAGGTCTATTAAAGTTCCTGCATCCTCCAAGACATACTGAACTTGACTCCTGAAAATTAGAGGAAACCACAGCACTTGTAAAAACAGAAAGTACTCTTACAAGTCTAACCACATTCTTGTGTAAGAAAAGATTTATTGGACTATAGGAAGGAAAAAAGACACTTTTCCCCTTAGTAGACATAGGGGAAAAAACAAATATTAAAACTGACTGATTTGTTGTGCCCTAGGCAAGAGCTGAGCCAGAAAGGCACTGTCCTACTTTGCTTTCTGTCGCTGTGATAAAACACTGACTAATATCTTGGGGAAGAAAGGGTTTATTTCAGTGAGTCATCAATGGAAGCCAAGGCAGGAACCTGGAGGCAGGTTACTGGGCTACATTCCCCATTCTGACAGTTTGGGTTCACAGTTGAATTACCATAGAGGTAAGAAACCATAGAGGAATGCAGCTTGCTGACTTGCTTCCTTGTACAGCTCAGGCCCCACCTCCCTAAGGATGGCACCTCCCTCAGTGGGCTGGGCCATCCTACATCAATTAGTGATCAAGAGAATGTCCCACAGACAAGCCCCAGGCCCACTGAGATGGAGGAAATTCCTCAGTTGAGGCACTTTGCTCTTGCCAGGTATGTCTAGGTTTGTGTCAGGTTGACAAAAACTAACCAGCACAGGCACTAGCAGCTGTGTAGAAAGCAAATAGGTTTCTCTGTGAGTTCTTTTGATAGATTCCTAAGAATATTTGAAATATCAGTTAGAATTTTCATTTCATAAAAATGTATAGTTTTGAAATCCCTACCCAACCTAAGGAACTTTTGGCAATTGATAGCTAGCTACCGGGAGGAGGAAAGACAGTGTTTTACAGGGATGGGACACTTGGTGGGCCCAGTGAATAGACTCACACCGAAGGACATTGGGTAACACAAATAATACTCTATAGGTGATATATTATTTTCCATATTCAGTTGTAGTTCTGGTGGCTTTTTCCAGGTTGTTCACTGGCTTGACAACTGGCTTAATAACTTTGTTCAGTTTTACAGAGGATGTACTTGGAAACCAAACTGCTTTGAAGCAAGAGGTGTCTTTGAAGAAGTAGCTAATCAAAACTGGGAAAGGGAAGAGAAATAAATATACAGAACACAGATGGACCCGAAGAGGCCAGGAATCCAAGGCAGTGTCCCAGGTTAGAAGGGACAGACTTAGCAGAATGGGTCTCTGGTGCTATAAATGCATCAAGATGATTTCAGTGTCCCCAGCTTTTTCCATGCATACCTCAGTATAATTCCTTCCTGTTTAGTGTGGACAAAACCTGTGAATATGAAAGGATTTCATTCCTATGTTATGCATAATTGGGCTTATTTTTATTATTTATTTAAATTATTTAATAACCACATGATTAGAAAAAGCATTTCATTACAGCATTAACATATTCAATAATTTCCAGAGATAAGATGCATCTCTTTCAATACTGGCTGTAAATTTTTAGGTTCACAGTTGAATTATTACAGTTATACAATATTGAACTCAGTATAAACCCTATAAGACATAAAATTGAATGAGGTTTTTAACCTTTAAAAAGATCTCCATTTCATTTTAAAATATACTGTTTCATACAGGAAAAACTCATTTTGAATGCTACTAACACTTAGGTGTTTGCACATGCATCTCTAATCTCTATGTGTATGATTATTACTAGTCACAGTCGGTTACTTTCTGAGGTCCACCTGAGCATGGATATAATATTATCAGGTAGATTTCAATAGTAATGTATTTCACTTCTACTAATTAACATGGAGCAAATTTTTGTGCTTCTTCCTCAAATACAACTCACTTTTTATATTTGTTGATTTTTTTGTATGTATTTCATACAGAACATTTTTATTTTATATGAAAGAGTGTTTTGCCTGTATGTATGTGTTTGTAGAGACCAGAAGATGGCATTGGATCTCCTGAAACTGAAGTTACATGTAATTGTTAGCCACCATGAGGTGCTGAAAACCAAACCCAGATCCTCTGCAACAGCAGTAAGCACTATTCACCATTGAGACATCTCCCCAGCCTCAGTGACTTGGTTTTAAGTATAGCAAAAAGGGGCATTATCCTGGATACATTCTTGCCTAATAAGAGAATCCTTAAAGGAGACAGACAAAAGCAGTAAATGTTCTCTTGTGGAAACAAACTGCCATATTTTGAGAGGAGGAGGTAGTATGGAAAGACCTGAGGATGACCTAATTCCCTGGCTGTCAGCCCCTAAAAAAATGGGGATTTTACTTCTCAATTCTAAGGATCTGAATTCTGCAAATAACTAGTGAGCTGGTAGAGAACCTTGAGCCTCGCATGGCATTGACAGTGTGATTTTGGCCCAGTGATACCCAGAGCAGAGGGCCTAGTTAAGTGGTACCTGGAATCCTAACCCACACTCCCATGAAGTAATAAATAAATGTTGTCTTTAGCTGTAATGGTGGGTAATTAGTTACAGAGCATTAGAAAACTACAGGCTTTGGTACTAGAAGCTAAGTGCTAGACTAACCAATACCTAAAAGGTGGGAGTTGGGTCTGGAATCAGGCAATGGTTGGAAGCTAAAGAATTTTGAAGAACATGACAGAAAAAACCCAAATTGCCTTCAACAGAGAAGAGGGACTTTAAGGGTGCTGCTAGGAAGGGCTCAGAAGGAAGTGAGGGTCATGCTCCTGGAAGGGGCAGGCATGGGATTCTTAGAAGGTGGGAGCATTAGATCTAGAAGCCAGGAAGATTGAATTTTGAGTTCTTGCTCTGAATGATTTGGGAGATGTCAAGAAGGCAGGCTTCATATAGTGTGTAAACATGTGATTTATTAAAAAAATATGACAGTGTTGTAGTTATTTATCTCATTCTTTTAGAGGCAGGGAAAACAGTAATCATATGTACTTGCAGAAGGACAAACTGAAGACACTTTTAAAGTTCCGGGCAATGACTGTGTAAAATTTTGTTGCAGCAGCAGTAGAAAATGAGTGAAGGAAGCATGTCCAGGCCTACCCCCGAAGGGCTTTCAATGTACATTAGCTGGCCAGCATGCCACATAAATCCTACTGTCTCTACCTCCCAGTGCTAGGATTATAAACACACTAACTTTAAAAAAAATTTTTTTACAAAACTTTATTGAGAATTTCATACATGCATATAAGGTGTTTTGATCAAATCCATGCCCACTCCCTCCCCTCCAACATTCCCCCCTCTGAAGAAATAACCCTAAAATCTTTTAAGGATTAGATACAAGCTCCCAAATACTTTTGACATCTTTGGCCTTGGAACAGAGTATGTTGCTAACAGGCCCGAGGACATTTTGACTTTTAATCAAGAAACTGGCTATATTTCTTTGGGGTCTTTTTACCCTAACTGCCTAGCCAATTCCTACCTCCTGTTCCTATCACGCCATCCTCTGAAGAGGTTACCCAAATTCCCAATAGGGAATAGGGACGACAACTGCTCTGGCTTCTTTCATGCTGAACAGGGATGCAGGGTGAGGCAATTGGAGTACCCCTTCAGTGGGTCTATCTAAAAGACTCCCAAATTGCATAACTCTTTTCTCTAAGGGGAAAAGAAAGTCATTGAATCCTGATAGGAGATGTGAAGGAGAAGTAAAGGCAAGAGTAATTAGCATTACAAGTTCTAGACAGGGAACTTGAAAAAAGTCAGAACATGGCAATTTTCAAATGTTCATATGAGAGTCCATTGGAGTTTCTTGACAAGGGCTTCCAAAAGCATCCCTCTATTAGGTTCCTCCTCATTTTTCTTTTCTCTTCCAAGCCTGGACTAGTTGACTGGGAAGAGTGCCTGGATACTCAGGTGAGGAGCCTGATCGCTAAACATAGTCATAATTGGGCTTGTTGATGGTTGTGCTCATTCATTAAAGGAATGCCAAGCAGGGGTCACACTGGATTTTTTACATTGGTGCTAGAGATGGAACCTAGGTCCTCCTGCTTGTGTTTCAAGCACTTTGCCAACTCAACCATTTTCCCAACCCCTCAACTCAGCAGTAACTTCACTTGGACCAAGTAAATAGCTTTATTTGGCATAGTACTTTATGATGCATGTAGTTTAGAATTTCTAGATCATGGTGGGAATTTAAGCAGACCAAGGTTTTATTAGTTCTGATGATAGGCCTGGCACCTGGGTTCACAGGAACAAGCCTACGGTCTGAGTTCTTTGGGGTTGGCCTGGTGTTGGAACAGGCTTGTAACTTGAGTTTGTGGTAGCAGTTCTGAGAAAGTCCTGGAGCCTGTGTTTATGGGGGCGAAACTGATACCAGGGATTATTGGAATGGCCTGGACCTTAGGTACTTTGCAGCTTGGGGCCAGCATTATCAGGGTAGGAACTGAAGCCTATGTCCTTAAGGCAGTCTGAAGCCTGGTCTATGGATGCTAGCCTAACAGCTATTGAGGCTGGGTCTTTGAGTGCTGGCCTGAGGGCTAGGTCCATTGGACTGGCCTAGAGCCTAGGCCTGTGGGTGCCAGCTTGGTATCTCTACCATGGGACTGAACTCCATGTTCTCAAGGAAGTCCTAAATCCTGAGCTCATGGAGACAAGCTGGACACCAGTGACTTTTGGGGCTAGCCCCATCTGTGGGTCTGCTCAAATGAACCTGGACCCTCAGTCCTCTGAAGTATGAAGCTGTGGGGACAAGCTTAGATTCTGGGGAAGCAAGAGCTGGTATGTGTGACAACCAGCCTGGAACCTGTGTCTGTGTCAGAATGGTGTGGGTTAGTTTAGACTATGGCTCTGCAAAGGCTAGCCTGAACCTGGGATGAATCTAAATTCTGGGGATACGGTGTTAGCCTAGCAAAGGGCTAGTCTGCTGCCTAAGTCTATGGCATCGCTCTAGGCTTAGAGACTGGACCTGGTATAGAACCTGTGATGATTCCGAAGCATAATTCTGCAGGGTCTGGCCTGGTAGTAGGACAGGTCCAGAAGCAACTTCCAGGGGCTGCAGGGCTGACTGGCTTTGAGTTGCATGGTTATGTGTCTGGTACTGGGTTTTGCAGCCTTAAGTGATCAATTCACTTCCCCTCTCCCACCGTGCTGCCTGGGCTTCAGAGAGGGTGACATGGGTAAAGTGAAGCTGCCCTTCCCTGTTCAATGTCTTTTCTAATTTCCATGCTATATCCAGGTGCTGTAAACTGCCACCTGAATTTCTGAGCTCTTGCAAAGGTATTTTGATGTGTGAATAGGGGTTCAAGTTGCTGTTTCTGCAAGGATAGCTATCTTGCTAATGTAACTCGTAAAATACGAACTTAAAAGGGGTTCATTGCTGGGCATGGTGGTACACACCTTTAATCCCAGCACTTGGGAGGCAGAGGCAGGTCTACATAGTGCGTTTCAGGCTAGCTAGGGATACAGGAAGACCCTGTCTCAAAAATACTGGAAAAGGGCTTCGTTGTAGCTAGATTTTCTTGTTGTTGTTGTTTTACTTTATAGATCAAATATATGTAGCAACATAAGCACCACAGGTGGGGTTATAATACACGCCTATTGTCAAAGTTGCACTCAGTTATAGGTAAATTTCCAATTCTATTGTGCTGAAAAGGTGTGTGCCAAAGACCAAAGAAAAGTTTCGAAGTGAATCTTACAGATTTGACTCTCAGTTGTCTTGCAATTTATCACTTGCTTATCACTTCATTTGAAGTCCAGAATGGCTTTGAACTCACTATGTAGCACTGCTTAGACTTGAACTCATGGTGATTCTCCAGTCTCAGCTTTCTAAGTGCTAGGATTACAAGCCTGTGCCACCATGCCTGGCTCAGAACTTGGCTTTTGAGATAGGGTTTAGTATGTTAGTATGTAGCTCAGAGTAGCCTGATCTTGTGATCCTTATATGTCTCCCAAGTGCTGGGATCACAGGCACAAGTCCCCACACCTGGTTTATCCCTTTACTTTTTGATGTTACACAAAACTTTATTCCTCTTGTCTGTGGAATACATGAAGGTTCTTTTCCAAGCTGTTATTAGATCAAATTCTTTTCTTAGATGTACTTAAAAGGAATATTTCTGCCTAGGCAGCAGGAATATGCATGGTGCCACTGGACTTGTCCCTTGGCCTTAATGATGAGAAGAAAACTATATGAGGATCAAATTATTTGAATTTCTTAATATTTTAATAGTTTTCTTTATTTGAGACAAGCTTATTAACATATATCACCTTTAGCATTTCTTTTAATTTAGACTTTCCATCCCTCTACTTATATTAACCATATGTTCTTGTGTATTGAGTATTCTTTTCATTAGTACCTTTGTGTTTTAATTACAGTTATTTTAAATTTGTGGTCTTATAATACCAGCATTCTTTGATTATTGGAACTTCTTACTGGTACTTTGTCTATTCAAATTTCTTTTTTATAATTACTTTTAGTTTGCCTTATCTTTTTGGTTGTTGAGATGGGCATGATAAACTGTTAAATGAACTGTGATACAAAGTCCTTTGGAGATGTGGCAATATGGTGTGAGGGAGGAGACACATTCTTTAACCCCTTGACTAGATCTTGGACTTTGGGTGAGGCTCTGACCCTGTACTGTGTCCTTATCCTGAAGCCCCTCCTTCCTTTGTCTGCCTTTCCCTCTGTCTTTCTCCCTCTCTCGCCCTTTTGGGTTTTGTTGTTGTTGGGTTATTTTTTGAGCCAGAGTCTTGATGTGTAGTCCAGGATCACCTGAAAATTGTTATTGCACCTCAGTGTCCTGAGTGCTGGAATTACACTCATGCACCCCTGCAATGGCTCCATAGCTTTGCTTGGGGAAGAGCTTGCCAAGAAGAGAATGAATTCTCAGATGAACTTCAAAGTAGTTACTGTTCCTACCCCTGTCATTAATCGGTACCATGAGCCTGTAGAACTCCATGGGATGAATCTCAGAAAAATGTGGCCACTCCCCAAAACTGAACTCACAGAAGTTCATACTTCTCAGACTCCTTTGCAATGAGCCACCAGAAACTCAAGCAGTGCTACATTAAGTTTATCAGGTGTAAAAATATGAAAAGCTTAGGTCCTTACACATAAAATGAAGAGCAATGGAATTTGAACAAATAAAGATTTTTCCATCTTTTGTATTACCCTAAAAAAATGAGTGATGGTTTTACTATGCCAACTCAAGTTTCTGTAGAAATTCCTATTCTCCCTATAGAAATTATTTCTCCAGATACGTTTGGACTCCTGTAAATTGTACATCTTTATTTACCTTCCTATTCCCCACTTATGTGGGCAGAGGTTTGCCCTCTGTTTGCAGTTCTGTGATTGATCTAATAAAAGCTGTTGGTTTTCACTTTAACATTTTACTTAATCTTGTTTTTTGGATTTATTTATTTATTTATTTATTTATTTATTTATTTATTTATTCAATCCACTGAGTCCAATTACTGCTGCCTGTATGTGCATGAGATCATCCATTGGGACGTGGGCAGCCTACAGGTGGCCACACTCCTAAAGAAAAGTGATTCTTCCTCCCCGAGCAGCCATCAAATGTCAATAGCTGCTCAACTAGGGGTGTGGCTTCTTGCAGCCCCACCTCTTACATACTGGATTTTTAAAAATTAATATTTTTATTCTTTGAGAATTTCATACAATGTATTTTTATCATTTTCAATGACCTCCCCAGTCTCCTCCCAGATCCACCCCCATCTCCCTACCCACATAACTTTCTGTCCTCTTTTTTCTTAAATCCATCAAGTCCTGTTTGTGTTGCCTAGATATTCTTTGGTGTGCAGTCATCAGTGGAGTATCCTCTACATACCAGGTGTCACACATTTAAAACAAACTGCCTCTCTCTTTCCCAGCATCAGTTGTCTATAGCAACCCAGGCTCAGAAAGACAAATGTCGTGTTTCTTCCCCCCTCTCATTTGTGGATGCTAGCTTTGAGTCTTTATATATGTTTGTTTTGGCTTTCAAGGAAGGGGATATAAAATGCAGTGATATAAAGGGGGAAAGGGCGATAGGGATATGAAGAGTTAAATGGGGTCGGTAGATAGGACAGAGTAAAGGTGGAAGTATGGGGAGGGATCGTTAACACCAAAGGCCTTTAGAAGCTAATAAATGGCTATGACTGGGTCACCAGTAATTCTTCTATCTTCCCCATCTTGTTCCTTAATACTCAATGAGTTGTTTTCCTCAGCATGCCTTTAAGATACTCTCTTTCTTGAGGGGTTTAGCAATTTTATCATGATCTCCTTTAATGTGATTCAATTTCTATGTTTGGCTATGCAGATATATAGTATTTTGGAAATCTAAAATTTTTTATATTATTGTAATATCTTTTCTCTGTCTTCTTTACTAGGAAAATCAAATTATACTTGTATTATATCATTTGAAGTTGTCACCTAGATCATTGATGCTCTATTCATAGATTCAGGGTATTCTTTCATTTCGAAGCATTTTGGTTTATTTGTCTTTATATTCATTAATGTTGTGAATAATATGTGCTATTAAGCCTATGTACACATTTGCCATAATAAATTGCCTTCCTTGATGATGTTTTGAGTCTTTAAAAAAATAAAAAATATACATATTCAAGACATCTAGTGTGGCTTTTTATATGTATAAATGGTGTAATGATTATTAAAATAAAATTAACAGGGGCTGGAAAGATGGCAGAGCTCTTAAAGCCACTTGGTGCTCTTCAGATCACTGGAGCTTGGTTCCTAGCACCCACATCAGGTGGCTCATTACTGGCTGTAACTCCAGCTCCAGGGCATCAGACTCTCTCTTCTGGCCTCCATGAACACCCCACACACGTGGCACACACACACACACACACACACACACACACACACACACACACACACTTAAAAATATCAAATTAACACTGATTACCACTCATATTTATGCATAGGAGTTGAAGGCACTTAAATTTTCTCTCTCATCAGATTTCAAGTAAGTAGTGATTTTATTAACTATAGTCACCATACTGTACATAAAATCACCAGAGTTTATTCAAAATGTTGGTACTATGACTAACATCTCTCATTTCCCCTATCCTCTAGCTTCTCGTGATCACCCTTCTATTCTCTGCTTCTCTGATGCTCTATTTTTCTGTTGCTGTGACAAAACACTGACCAAAAGCAACTTTGGCAGGAAGTTTTGTCTTGCAGCTCACAGTCCATCAAGGAAAGCCAAATGAGGAACTCAAGGCAGGAACCTAGAGACAGGAGCTGAAGCAGACAGCATGGAAGAATGCTGCTTCCTGGCTTGCTTCTCCTGGCTTGGTTAGCTATTTCTCTTAGATAACCCAGACCCACATGCCCAAAGATGGCAGTGGGCCCTCCTACATCAACCAACAGTTAAGGACATGCCTCACAGACATGTCTGTTGGGGCTGCTTGATATAGCGGCACCTTGGGCCTATGAGTTCCAGGGCACTTCCGCAGCCTGACCTAGAGTCGGCCCGCCTGTCTGATTACTTTCGATCACTCGCCAAGATGGCAACTAGCGGAGGTTGAGGGGGAGGGACAAAAAGGCCAATCACCTGTATAGGATTGGCCCTGTCAGGGCCCTTCCTCATTGTTGGCACGCGGTGGGTGTGACCCCTCTACCGATAGGTCAATTATGCAAAAGGTGCCTGTCAATCATGAGCGTGGTTTCCCGCCTGTGGTTTCTGCCTTTAAAGATCAGCTCCCTCTGCAATAAAGTGTGTTCCTGCTCTGACTCAGCACCCAGCTCTGTGTGTTCCCTTTGAGCCGCGCACTCCCCATCCCACTCAGCCCCAAAGGAAAACGGATTATCGGCTGGCTCCGAGGATTCCCTTTTCCCCTCCCGACATGTCGGAACCCGACACATGTCCACAGGCCAGTGTGATGGACATAATTCCTCAGTTGAGGTTTCTTCTTTCCAGGTGACTAATTTGTATAAAATTGTCAAAAATAGCACAAATGAGTTTGACTCTTAGATTTCAAATATAAGAGAGATCATGTACTATTTGCCTTTCTGTGTCTGGATTACCTCACTCAGCATATTATACTCCAGATTAATCAAGATAGTTGCAAATAGTAGGATTCTCTTCCTTATGCTGAATAATTTTCCATGACATGCAACATACACACATTTTATTTATCCATTCTCTATAGATGAGATTTAGGTTGTTTATCTTCATTGTTGTGAATAATGTTGCAAAAACATGAGAGTTCAGACATATTTTCAACATATGTTATCCTTTAGATGTGTATTCAGAAGCGAGGTTCTTGGATCATATCTATAATTTTTGAGAGGCCTACATACTGCTTTCCATTATGGTGATACCAATTTTCATTTCCACCAACAGTGTACAGGTGTTCCCCAATCTCATTCTCTTTGAGATAAGGTCAAGCTGGTCTGAAAATACTATGTAATGCAGACTAACCTTGTATTTGAAGAATCACCCTGCCTCAGTCTCACAAGTGCTGGGATTATAGGCATATGCCATCACACCCAGCTGTATTGTTTTTCTATACAATAGTCATTCTAACAGGTGTGAAGAAACTATCTCATTGTGGGGTTGGTTTGTTTTGAAACAGGATCTCCCTCTAGCCCCAACTGGCCTGAAACTCGCTATGTAGACCAGACTAGGCTCAATCTCACAGATATCCACCTGCTTCTGCCTCCCTAGTGCTGGGATTAAAGGCACATACAATCATACCCTGCTCATTGTGGTTTTGAGTTCCATGTTTCTGATGATGAGTAAGGTTGAATACTTTTCATGTACTTGTTAACTACACCCCACATGTGTTGTATATGCTCCTTATGTATTTGCAGAATGACATATAGTCAGATACATGAGCACAATTATTTTTTCAATTCTGTAGATTATCTTCTTATTTGGGTGTATGCTCCATTTCCTATACATAAGCACTTCAGTTTGAATTAGTCCCAAGTGTTTATTTTTGCTTTTCTTGCCTGTACTTTTAGCATCATGATAATTAAAACAAAATCATTGCCAAGATCCACGTCAAGGAGCTTTCCTCCTTGTGTTATCTTGCTTGCGTGCTTGCTTGCTTTTTCTCTTTCTCTTTTTCAACAGTACTGGGTATTGAACCCAGACCTTTCCCATAATACCTAGGTAAGCACTCTAACACTGAGCTATTTTAAGGACTGGCGAGATGGCTCAGTGGTTAAGAGCATTTGCTGCTCGTGCAGAGTACCTGGTTTGGTTCACAGCACCACATGGTGGCTAATACCCATCCTAACTCCAGTTCCAGGGGATCCAGCACCCAGGACTGTCCTTCACTGGCATTGCACACATGTAGTTCCCTTACATACATGTAGAAAAAATATTCATACATGTAAAATAAAAATAAATAAAACCTTTACAGAGTCCAATGTCATTGTTTTGCACATTCATGTCCAGTTTTACCAGCACCATGATCATTTATTGAAAAAAACTATCCTTTCTTTATTTTGACACCTCGAGATCCTTGTGAGAGTTTACCATACATGTCTATATAGATTTCTGCACCCTCTCTTCTGTTACATTAGTCTGTATGTCTTTATGTTTTTATGTCTTTTCTTCATTTTTCTTGGTCAGCCTATTTACAGGTTTGCAAATTTGTCTTTTGCTAGTCCAACTTTTAGAGTCATTTTTCTTTATCCATTCTTCCTCTAGCCTGTTTCATTTATTCGTGCTTAGATATTTATTGGCCCCTCTTTTGATAATTTTCATCTCAGTTTGTCATTTTTTTCTATTTTCTTGAGATGCAAAATTAAGGTGTTTATTTGATTTTTTGGGGGGCCTAATTATGCTGGTTAGTTTTTGTCAACATGACACAAACTAGAGTCAATCTTGGAAGAAGGAACCTCAACTAACGAATTGTACAGATTAGATTGGCCTGTGGCCATGTCTGTGAGGCATATTCTTAATTGTTAGTTGATGTGGGAGGGCTCAGCCTATTGTAGGCAGTGCCATCCATAGGCAGGTGGGTCTGGGATTTATAAGAGCGGTAGGTGAGTAAGACTGAGGGGTCAAGTCAGTAAGCAGTGCTCCTCCACTGTCTATACTTTAGTGCCTGCCACCTGTTCTGTTTGAACTCCTACCTTCACTTCCATTGATGATAGACTATGACCTGTAAGCTGAAATAAACTCCTCCCTAAGTTGGTTCTGTTCAGGGTTTTATCACAGCAGCAGAGCAGCAAAATAGAACACGAATGTTGGCATTTATTTCACTGTAAAATTTTCCCTGGGCCCAGAGAGATGACTCAGCAGGTAAAAAGTACCCACTACTAAGCCCTATGTTTGTTTGATCCCCAGAATCCAAATGGTGGAAGAAGAAAACTGAACAAATGTCCTCTGACCTCTGCACATGCTATAGCATGCCTTTCTCCCTCCAATGAATGAATGAATGAATGAATGACTAAATACATAAATGTAGGGGCTAGAGAGATGGCTCAGTGGTTATGACCACTAGCTGGTCTTCCAGAAGACCTGGGTTTGTTTCTGAGCACCCACATGGCAGATAACAACCATCCATAACTCCAGGTCTAGGGGATCTGACCTCCTCTTTTGGCCTCTGTGGGCATTGCATGCATGAATGGCACGTGCGCGCACACACACACACACACACACACACACACACACATATACATATGCAGGCAAAACACTCATATACATAAAATAAAAATAACAGCCAGGCGTGGTGGCGCACACCTTTAATCCCAGCACTTGGGAGGCAGAGGCAGGTGGATCTCTGTGAGTTCAAGGCCAGCCTGGTCTC
>NW_008341888.1:2775492-2776330 GCF_000622305.1 Nannospalax galili | reverse complement strand
GGTGTACTTACCTACATGCAGGCAATACATGCATACACATAAAATAAAAATAATAAATACAATATTTTAAAACTTAAAAAAACAAAAATATATAACTAATAAATACATGAATAAATAAAAAATTTCTCCTGGAACTGTTTTGTTATATTTCATTATTTTTCTGTGTTTTATTAATAGTTTTGTTTCTCTGATGATTTTTTTATTTTCCTTTTGATTCCTTCTTTGAACTATTGATTGCTCAAGAACATGTTGTTTGGTTTTCATGTATTTATACAATTCCTTTAATTGATTTCTAATTTTATATCCTTATGGTCAGAAAAGATACTTGATATGATTTCAGTCTTCTTTAGTAGACTCTTGCCTGTTGCCAGGGAATATCTTGAATCTTTAAAAACATCTGTGTGTGTGTGTGTGTGTGTGTGTGTGTGTGTGTGTGTGTGTATTATTGTGGGCATAAGTTTTCCATGGCACACAGGTACAGGTAGTCATCAGACAACCTCAGGTATCACTGTTCACCTTCCACTTTAAGACAGGTTTTCTTGTTTCCCACTGGATATGCCAAACTAGCTGGCCTGAGACCTTCTGGGGGTGCTCTTGTTTCTGTCTCCCATCTCACCATGAGTGCTGGGATTACAGATGCACCCTACCATGTCTGGCTTTACATCTATTCTGGAAATCTGAACTCAGGTCCTCATGTTTGTGTAGTAAGTGCTTTACCCACTGAGCCATCCCCCAATCCATTAAGCCTTTTAAATATTCTCCTTGACTCTAATAATGAACTAAATCTTTTTTTCTGTGTTCTTTAATGAGAATAGTTACTTAAAAATTGATTTTTCTT
>NW_008341888.1:2752444-2775344 GCF_000622305.1 Nannospalax galili | reverse complement strand
CACACACACACACACACACACACACAGTCTGAATATGTTGCCCAGGGTATCATTGGACTCATGATATTCCTCCTAGGATCTCCTGTGTACCTGGGATTACTTGCATGTACCACTGAACATGGCTCTTGGTTTATCTATTTATTTTTCTTATAGCAGTAGGCCAAGTGTTCTTCCCTCTGCATGTCTCACACTTTTTGATTAGATGCTGCACATTCCAATTTTTTCTTTGTTTGTTGTTGAATATCTCAATAATCCTGTATTTTTGTATTTTGTCTTGGGTTACATTAATGTAAAGAGTCAGTTCATACTTCCTTGTTTCCTATTTCATTTTAAAGCATGACTATAGATAATTTTATGTTTAATTTCACATTACAATAGACAGTAACCTGAGTGCTTTACACAACCCCTGGTGTGTGTTATATAATGTTTCCTACTTTGGTTGTTGGGAACAGAAGCTCTTTATCATCTTGTGGGATAGAAATTGTTCCTTCTGATCCTATTAAATACATTTTGCCTTAGACTTAAGTTTCCTCAGACATATTCATGGATCCTTTGTTTCCTGGAGGTAGAAGCGGGTGCCTTCATGGGTCTCTAATTTTCTGTCTATCACTCTCTTTTATATATGTTTATTTTTTAAGAATTTCATATATTACTGTATTTGGATCATTTCCATCCCTTATACTCACTCTCGATTTCTTATCTTCTTTTTTGAGTGTCCAGTATGCAGTCTAGTTGAACATTTTCTTTCTGCCTTCCAGACTGCCTAGTTGTTAAACAGGGAGGCCATTAAATTAAGCTTTGTCTAAAATTGCCTTAAATGTCATTTCAGGTAGGAAGCCTGTAGGAGAGGAAGTGCCAGGCTTAAGCGCAGGCTGCACTAAAGAACGCAGCTTCTGCTTTGAGAGTGCAGTCTGCGCTTCTGCAAAATAGCCAACCTATAATCTGCCTGGATGAGGGGATCTATCAGGAAGTGACACACCAACTTATGGGACACTGGGGGCAGAGGGAGAGATATATAAGGCTTGCACTTCCCAGCAACAAATGAGTCTGCAGCACCTCGCCTAGTGCCTGCTTCCACACGACTCCTGGTGTCTGTGTGTTAACTCTGTGCCTTTCACCCCCACCTTGGCCAGAACCCTTGTTCCCTGCAGTCCCTCATGGACTGGACCCGTGAGGAAACCTGCAACAGAAGCCAACATTGATAGTCCTCCCTTACTATCAATGTCTTGTGTTACCTGGAACCTAATCCTTTACAACAGTTTTCTAGTTGTTTAAGAAAGGAAGGTACATCCAGTACTGATGATATCATCCCAACCAGAAAGGAAATATGTTAGTTCTCTCATTATTTTATATATTCATCACCAAGACTTGTATTTCTAAGTTTTAGTAAATCAAAGAGTAGCTGGCCATAGAAGATTATCATAGTACTGCTCTTGACACACATTTCAGACATAGAAATTAATACACTCTCCATCCCCTATAGCATTTAACCTGGTCAAAATTACTATATATAAGAAACCACAGCAGTGATTTAATAGTATATAAGAGAGAATGTGTAGCTGGAGAAAATTTCCATTTCAGTCTTAGCAACATGCCAGTCATTTAATGGCCAGTAATGGCCAGTTCCATGGAACTAAACACAATTGAGAGTTTCTCTCAGAAGCTTTTATGCACAAATATTTATATCATATCTGAGACAAAACATGAGAGATCCATCTATGCAAATTCTCTCCTCTTTCAAATTGTGTTAGATATCTGCATACAAAATTTAGAAATACAAAATGATGGCATTCCTAGGTCACAAGATCTACGTGAGTGCTTTTTCCCCACAAATCAACCTATCTAAAGCCCCTTAAATAAAATCTCATTTTGGAACATCTTGAGTTGGATAGTTAAGACAAAGAGATAACCTTCAATTAGAACAAGACCTAATGTGAACCTGAATTTCATCTGTCATTGTCACAAGTGATTATTGATTACCTAGCATCTTTGCTGTCTGGTTTTGTTTTCTGAGAAAAGATCTTGCTATCTAGTCCAGAATGGTCTTGAACTTGTGGCAATACATAGGAGTACATAATACAGAAAGGAATGCTATTAAGCCACAGAAAGAATGAAATATTGTCATTTGTGACAATGTGAATGGAACTGGAGACCATTATGCTAAGTAAAATAAACAAGCCATGTAAATACAAGTACCACTTGATGCTACTGATATGTGGAATCATACAAGTTGAGAATAGAGTGGTGATACCAGAGGCTAGGGAGGGCAGGAGAGAGGCAGGGGTAGAGAAGCATTGATCAATGTTTACAAAGTTACAGTTAGACAGGACTAAGAATCACTGGTATGCTATTTTACAGCAGAGCAACATTAGATGATGATAATGTACTATACATTTCAAACAGCTAGAAGAATGATGTAATAATGGTTTGAGGAGATAGATATGATTAACCTGATTTAAAAATTTCAGAATGTGGGGCTGGAGAGATGGCTCAGCAGTTAAGAACACTGGCTGTTCTTGCAGAAGACCCGGGTTCAAATCCCAGCACCCACATGGCAGCTAACAACTGTCCGTAACTCCAGTCCCAAGGGATCCAACAGCCTCTTCTGACCTCCGTGGGCATTGCACGACACAGATGCACTTACCTACATGCAGGCAATACATGAATATACATGAAATAAAAATAATAAAATATTTGAAAATTTCAGAATGTATAGATTTATTGAGACGTCATATGTTATCCCATTCACATGCAACACTTTTTATGTAGCAGGCAGTAAATAAATTTAATATGTCCTGCTGGAGATATAGCTTAGTGTTAGAGCACTTGCCTAAAATACATGAAGCCCTAGGTTCAATCCTCAGTGTTGAAAAAAAAAACTGGGCATAGTAGTGAGTCAAGACAAAAATCACAGAAAATTATAGGGACATGAGGAGGAAAAGGAGCCTCTCACCTCAGTATTGAAGCTTCTGGCCAGCTAGAATTTCAGCCTGATTAATAACATTTTCTGGGCTGCCGTCACACAGCCATAATCATCCGCTGAGAACAAACTTCTAGTGTGGCTGCTTTAAGGTTACCTAAGCCCCTGCCCATAATTCCTCACCCACTTCTTTCCTCAGTCTTGGCCCAGACTTCCAGCTCTGGCAGTGCCAAGGAGCTCTGCATACCCAGGCCTCTGGCTCCAGTGGATCCAGGCAGCACCCAGTGAATAGGCCTCTGGCTCTTGCAAGGCTGCACAAGCTGCTGGGCAGGCCTTGTGCTGCAGCAGGTTCAGGAAGCACTTCAGGTCTAGACCTTCACCTCTGGAGAGATGTGGGTATACCTGGGACCAGGCCTCCAGGCCTGGTGGACTCTGAGGTCAGTGTGGGTCTCTGAACTTTGTCTTCAGTGTGCCCATGGACCCCAGAGAAACTGGAGTTTAGCTCCAGTGGTTGCTTAAGGGCAGTGTGGGTAAGGTGTTTAGGCATATGGGTTTCAGGGACACTGCAGGACTCACATTATACACTGCTGTGTTCTCAGAAGCTACTTCAGGCCACTGACATTAACCACAGTCCCCCGGATAGTACATAGACTTTAGTGGGTCTGATGTTTTGTGATCTGTTCACAGCAAGTTTCGAGAGTTCAGGGAGTGAATGGGTTGTGATTCTGCCTGGATGCCCTTGGGGCTTGGGTGTGACCCACTCTTGGTTCTGATGGCACATAACAAAGGCAGATCACCCCCAGCTCTTCCATTAGACACTCAATGCCATATTTCACCAGTCCTCATAGCTAAGCCATGCAGATATCACTTTAGGAAGAATCACAGAAAACAAAACATCCAAATTGTCTTGGAACCAAGAATGCTATACTCTGCAAAGTTATCTTTTTAAAACAGATGGAGAAATTAGAGTATTTGAGACAAACACAAATTAAGGCAATTCATGACAAATCATCACTGTAGAAAATTCTTAATGGAACACTTAACAGGAAGAAAGAAGAAAGACAGCTTTCTCCAGGCAAATATATGAAAGTGTACACTCCATGAGAATAAACAGATAAATAAAATAGACTTGGCAGTGGGGGAAACACCCATATCAAGCACAGGAACTCAGAAATCCTTGAAACTAATACAGGAGAAGGAAAAAGAAACACAAGTAATTGAGCAAAACAGAATATCACCAAACAAATTAATAAAAAAGTAAACTCCTTTCTATAATAACCTTAAATGTAAACAACCTTAGCTCTCCACTAAAAAGACAGTGTTAAGCGCTCATATGAAAAATATAAAAGTTAGTAAATAAACAATCTAATTATGAACCTCAAGCCTCTTGAAAAATAATAAGCAATCAATCCCAATCCCCAATAAGCAGCCAATATCAAGCCATATAAATGGCAAGAAAAAATAAAGATTATGAAATAAATTAATGAAGTGGACTGAAAGAGCAATATATAAAAATAACTGAAGAGTTGGTCTTTGAAAAGTAAACAAGATCAACAAACCCTAAGCCAATTTGACAAAATACAAATAATATGACAAAATCACCACCTATGACCCATGCCTAACTGACCAACTATCCTATAAGGGAATTCAAACTGTGGAGATAGCTGAAATGTCTGAGAAAGAATTCAGAGTTCTGCTTTTTAAAAGAATTGATATTATAGAAAAATCAAATGTGTAAATTAAGGAAATCTATCCAAGACCTTCATGAGACAGTCTCCAAAGTGAGTGGAACAGTCAGGAAATTGGAGGTGCAAGTCCAAAATATGGAGGAAAAGATTCAGTAAGGTGATTAAAGCATTGAAAAAGAACCAAGCAGAAATACTTGAAACAAAGGAGATGGTCAATCAAATAAAAACCACAACAGATATCATCAACAGGTAAGACTGTGCAGAACAAATTTCAGGAAGAGAGGAGAAAGTCTAGACAATTAAGGAGTGTGAACAAAATTTCTAGTAAGTGTAGGATACATTCAAGAGGTTAAATTTGAGAGTTCATGGTATAGTAGAAGCAGAGATAAGAGCATATGAAACACAATTTCATAAAATTATAGCAGAAGTCTGTGAAACTTAGAAGAAAGTGATTCACAGATATTTTCTTTCACAGCCTGAAAGATTTGATTCCATGCTCTTCTGGCTTTTACAGTTGCTGATGAAAAGTCTGGGGTAATTCTGATACTTCTGCCTTTATATGAAGTTGACATTTTTTAAATTTTTTGGTCTTTTTGAGACAGGGTCTTCCTGTAGCCCCAGCTGTCCTGAAACTCACTATGTAGACCAGGCTGGCCTTGAACTCACAAAGATCTGCCTGCCTCTGCCTCCCAATTGCTGGGATTAAAGGCGTGCGCCACCACGCCTGGCAGAAGTTGACATTAAAAAAATTTTTTTTTATTATTTGTATTTTTTTATGTGTATGTGTGTATTGCCTGCATGTAGGTGAATGCACCCAGGTTGTGCAATGCCCACAGAGGACAGAAGAGGCTGTCAGATCCCCTGGAACTGGAGTTACGGATAGTTGCTAGCTGCCATGTGGATGCTAAAATTCAAACCCAGGTCTTCTGCAAGAACAGTCAGTGTTCTTAACCGCTGAGCCATCTCTCCAGCCCCCAAAGTTGACATTTTTTAAATGCTTCTTTTAGGATTGTTGACTTAGTATTTTTCACATCCTACCTACAATGTGTTGTGGAGTGTTAATTCTCTGGTCATGTCTATTTGGAGTTCTACATACCTCAAAGAAACACTTGCAAAATGAATTTGTGAGCACATTAAGAAGATCATGCATTATGGCCTAGTGGGTTTTATTGCTGCAAAGCAAGGTTTCTCAGTATACATAAATCAATAAATGTAATACACCATATAAGCACACTAAAGGACAGAAACCACATAATCATCTTGATTGGTGATGAAAATGCATTTGACAAAGTTCAAGATGCCTTCATGATAAAAGTTCTGAAGATGTTAGGAATAGATGGAGCATACCTCAAAATAATAAAGGCTACATACAACAAACCTAGAACCATTATATTAAATGGAGATACATTGAGAGCATGTCCTCTAAAATCAAGATCAAGACAAGGATGCCGACTCTCCCCTCTCTTATTTCACATACTGCTCAAAGTCTTAGCTATAGCAATTAGAGAAGAGAAAGGCATAAAGAAAATAAAACATAGGAAAGTAAGAAGTCAAACTATCTTTATTTTCAGATGATATAATTCTATACTTAAAAGACCCTATAGTGCAGTGCCCCGGCCCGCGGGGTCAGCAATGCGGGGTACCTGGATTGGGGAGTGGGAATGTGGATGGGGCAAGAGACAAGAGAAATGGAGACAAGACAACGTTCTGATCAAGTCTCGTTTATTGCAGCTCAAGCATGAGGTTAAATAGAGAATGAGAACAAAGGAGTAAAGAGTGAGTAATCATAACAGTCAGAACACAGGGGCCCTGACGTACTCTAAGGGAGGAATCGACTGATTAACGGAGAACAGGGCTATTTACTGGAAAGGAGAACAAAGCCGCAGGCCAAGGTTGTAGGCCCCAGCTGTGGGCCCCGGCTGTGAGCCAAGGTTGTGGGCAGAATGGAAACGTCACCAACTCAGGTCTGTCAGCAGTTTTGAGAAATGGCTGAGCCTCAGGCTCCCAACACTATAGAGTTTACCAGAAAATGTCTGTATCTAACAAACACTTACAGTAAAGTTACAAGACACAAAAATCAATTTAAAAATAACAGTAGTCTTTTAAAATATTTTATTATTTTATTTTTTATTTGTCCGACTGTATTACTTAAATGCATATAAGTGCACCGTTGTCATGCAATGCCTGCAGAGTTCAGAAGAAGGCATTGGATCTCCCTGGAACATTAGTTATGGATGGCTGTGACTCATGTGGGTTCTGGGACTCAAACCCGGGTCCTCTGCAAGAGCAGCCAGTGTTCTTAACTTTTGAGACATCTTTCCAGTCCTCCAGTAGCTTTTTTATATACCAACAATATACTCTCAGTGAAAGAAATTAGCAAAAATATTCCATTCAAAATTATTCCAAAGTGAGGCTGGAGAGAAGGTTCAGCAGTTCAGAGTACCAGCTGCTTTTGGAGAGGACCTGGGTTTGGTTCCTAGCACCAAGAAGCAACTGGCGGCTAAACAACTGTCCATAATTCCAATTTCAAGGGATCTGATACCCTCTTCTGGCCTCCTTGGGCATTATGTGAACATGGTGCATTTACATACGTGCAGACACAACACATAAAATAAAAATAAATAAACCAAAATTGCCTCCCAAATTAATTGCCTAGTAATACATCTAAACAAGAAAGACAAAGACCTCTACAATGAAAACTTCAAGACACTGAAAAAGGAAATTTAAAAAAGACACTAGATGATGGAAAGACGTCCCACGCTCCTGGATTGGCAGAATTACTGTGAAAAATGGCTATACTGCCAAAATTAATCTACATATTTAATGCAATACCTATCAAAATTCCAATATCGTATTTCACAAATCTTGAACAATCAATTCAAGAACTCATATGGAACCACAAAAGACCATGACTATCCAAAGTAATTCCATGGAGTAAGAACATAGTTGGAGCCATCACAATATTTTTGGTCTTTTGGAGAAAGCATCTCCCTGTAGCTCCACCTGGCCTGAAACTCACTATGTAGACCATGCTGGCCTGGAACTCACAGGGATCTGCCTGCCTCTGCCTTCAGAGTGCTGGGATTAAAAGCGTGCATCACTACACCTGGCTGGAGCCATCACAATTTTTCACTTCAAATTATAGCACAGAAATATAGTGAACTATAATGATAAGCTTAATACCAGTATATAAACAGACAGGTAGACAAGTGCAACAGAATACCTGGAAATATGCTGACAAAGATATGCCCACTTAATTCTTGAAAAAGGAGGCAAAAACACATATTGGAAAAGAGATAGCCTTTTTCAATAAATAATGGCTGCAAAACTGGATATCCACTTGCAGAAGAATGAAATAGACTCACAACTTTCTCTTTGTGCAGAAATCAATTTAAAATGGATCAAAGAACTTAATTTAAAACCTTGAACCTTGAAACTTCTATATGAAAACATAGAGAATACTCATGACATTGATGTAGGTAAGAACTTTCCAGCCAGAATGTTGACAGCATAACAACTTGCCCCAAGTAACAGCAAATGGGTCCACATGGAATTCGAAAGGAAACTGTCAACAGAGTACACAAACAGCATACTGAACAGAAGAAAATCTTTACCAGATATATATCAGATAAGGGGCTAATATCTAGGATATATAAAGAACTGCAAAAATTAAATACCAAGAAAATAAAATTACCAAGTCACAAATGGGCTAACAAATACACAGTTTTCAGAAAAAGGAATGTAAATGGACAATATTTTTTTAAATGTTCATAATCCCTAATTATCAGAGAAATACTGATTAAAACTGCTTTGAGATACTACTTCACCCCAGTCAGAATGGCTTTTATCAAGAAATCTGACAACAATTTTGGCGAGGATGTGGAGAAAGAGGAGCCCTTATTCATGACTGATAGGAGTGCAAAGTAATGCGGCCACTATGGGAATCAGTTCGGAGGTTCCTCAAAAAATTTAAAATAGAACTACTGTGACTCTACCATCTCATTCTGGGACATATACCCAGAGAACTCCATACCTCACCATTGAGGTACTCCCCCATCTTTATTGCTGCTCTATTCATTATATCAAGGAAATGGAAACAACCTAATTGTCCATCAACAGATGAAAATGTGGTACATACTTAAAACTGAACATTATACAGCTGTAAAGAAAAATGAAATCACAAAATTCATAGAAAAGTTGATTGGTCTAGGATGTATAATATTAAGCAAGGTCACCCAATCTCAGAAGGAAAGAAATCATATGCCCCCCCATTTGTGGATCCTAGCCTATAATATGTATACATGCAAACAAATGCATGTGAAAGTATAACATTTACAAAGGAGTAAAAGAAAAGTTAACTTTAAAAAGCATACTAATGAGCACACCTAAGTCCTTTGAATCCTATCTCAAGATAGAACACATTTTTCAAGCAAAAAAAAAAAAGACCTTGTATGGTCAGTGTCCATATGTGATTCCAGGAAACACTGTTACTTTACAGGCAAATGTGAATTTATTTTTGTTTTTGTGTTTTTTGAGACAAAATCTCACTGTTGTCTTGGCTGGCCTGGAACTCTACTAGGTTGGCCTCAAACTCATGGTGACCTGCCTGCCTATGCCTCCCAAGCGCTGGGATTAAATTGTGCACCACCACGTCCAGCTGAAATATATGAGTTTTTAAAAATTTTTGTTTATTTTATGTATATGAGTGTTATGCCTGTATGGTATGTAAGTGCATCCATGTCATGCCGTGCCTGCAGAAACCAGAAGAGGTTGTTGAATTCCCTGAAACTGGACTTACAGACGGTTGTTAACCACCATGTGGGTGCTGGGAATCAAACCTAGGTCATCTGCAAGAACAGTCAGTGCTATTATCCACTGATCAGTCTCTCCATAACCCTGATATATGAGTTTTAAATTACAACTTTCCATTCTTTGAATACTTCTGCATGCTGTAGGTTTTTTGGTAAATATTAATAAACTTTAATAAAAATATAAAGTAACATTTGCTTTTGTCCATGTGTGCATGGTTGTGTAGTGTAGTAGGTATATGTTCTATGGGTTTGTGCATGTATCACGTACGTACACATATGTGGAGGCCAGAAATGACATCATGTGTCTTCCTTGATTACTCTTCACTATATATTTTGAGACAGAGTCTCTCACTGAACCTAGAGCTCTGTGATTTGGCTAGGCTGGCTGGCCAATGAGCTCCAGGGGTCTACCTGTCTCTGTACAACATACCTTGTTCTGCTGAGATTACAGACTCACACCACTGTACCCAGCTTATATGTGGGTGCTGGGGGTCTCAACTCAGGTCTTCATGCTTGTGTGGTAGGTACTTTATTTACTGAGCCTTCTCCCCAGACATTGTCATTTTATATAAAAATATTTTATGTTAAAATAGCATTGAACCAGACTTATGGTCTGGATGCCTATGACTTTGGGTAGGGCCTCATTCCTTCTCTCTTTTTTTTTGGGGGGGGGGAATTTCAAACGTGACTATTAACATTATTTACAGTGAAGATATCCTACCTACCTTCCTGCACCCCTTTGTTTTCTCAGTTGTAATCCTGCACCCCTCAGGAATTTCCTAGTGATCTCATTTAGATTCCTAAGCAACCCTTTGAAGATAATAGCTTCAAAATCACCAAAATTCTTTATGTGACTGTTATAAAGCCCACACTCATGCTCTGTGGTGTATTATTTTCTGAGCACTTCTCTTTCTCTTAACTCTTGTCCTTAAAAATATGTATTAGAATGCCTTTGGTAAGTCCCAACCTGGCTTCATACTGGCTAGTTCTGAAGTACTTTTCTGAGTTGAAACCAAGGATCTAGTTTTATCTGAGTTGAGGTCCAGAAAAGCTAAGGGAACACCACGTGCCAAGAGGTGGCAGTGTAGAGTTGTGTCTTGGTTCCTGTTGCCCTTGACACTGACACATGCCTGCTATAATCCCAGAATTCAGGAAGCTGAGGCAAGTCTTTTAGGAATTCCAGACCAGACTGAGTGACACAGCAAGGCCATCTCTAAACTGGGGGAAAAGTTTCTATGTAGTTTAAATAGTCAAAGTACATAGATTACAAACTGTTTTAAATTCTGGTATCATAAACATGAAATGTGTGGCAGAGAGGAATAAAAATGAAGAGTTAGGAGGAAGCATAGAGGAGGAAGGATAGAAAGATAGGGAAATTATGAAGACATGAAAAGGGAAAGAGTCTCTCACTCCAGAGTCTGGTGAAGCTTCTTGTCAATTGACAAGCAAGAATTCCAGCACAATTAATACTCAAGGTTAGCTAGCATAAACATAATATTCCTTTCCTGTATAGATATTTCACTGAACCAGGATTAAGGCCTGAATGTATATGACCTTGTGTAGTGCTTCATTCCTTTCCCAACATTTCTGAGAAATAAGCCAAAGTGTTCACTTTGTTTACTGGGAAGATCCCTTACCTTTCTGCATCCCTGTACCCCTAATGATCTCATTTAGGTTCCTTAGCAACCCTCTGTTGATAATAGTTTCAAAACCTATCAAAATAGTGTATGCGATTATTGTAAAATAAGCAAAAAACAAATAAAACAAAAAATAAACTGCAACTGTTTCTTAGACATGCCTACAAGCTTACTCTGGGGTGTACCTTGCCTTCTGACCATCTCTCTCTTTTAACTCTTATTCTTTAAAAATTTTTAAGGTGCTCAGTGGTTAAGAGCACTGGCTGCTCTTCCAAAGGACATGGGTTTGATTCCTAGCACACATATGGCAGCTAACAACCGTTTGTAACTCCAGTTCCATGTGATCGGATGCCCTCTTCTGGCCTCTGCCAGCTTTGCATAACACAGGCGCACTCATAATCAGGCAAAACACTCATACTTTTATTTTTATTGTATGTGTCTGAGTGTCTTGCCTGCACATATGTGAGTGCATACATGTTGTGAAAATCCCTTGGAGGCCAGAAGTGGGTGTCAGATCCCTGGATCTGCAATTACAGGCCATTATGAGCTGCCTGACATGGGAGCTGGAAACAAAACTCTGCTCCTCTGCAAGAGCAGCAAGTGCTCTTGTGCTGACCCATCTTTCCATTCTCCAGGCACATGCAGAATATTCCATTCAACAGGTGGTGCACGCCTTTAATCCCAGCACTCGGGAGGCAGATGCAGGTGGATCTTTGTGAGTTTGAGGCCACCCTGGTCTACATAATGAGTTCCAGGACAGCTGGGGCTACAAGACCGCGTCTCAAAAAAACAAACAAACAAAAAAAACCCAAAAACAAAAACACTGTGATGGTTTGAATGAAAATGTCCCCCATAGGCTCCAAGTATTTGGACATTTTGTCCCCAGATGATGGTGCTGTTTTGGGAAGTTTTAGAAGGTGTGGCTATCCTGGAGGAAGCACGTCACTGGGGGTGGGCTTAGAGAATTCTTAAACCTTGCCGAATCTCTAGTTGCTCTCTTGCTTCCTGTGCCTACGTGATGATGTGAGAGCTTAGTTTCTGCTGCTCCTGCTCCAGCCACCTCCAGCCACCATGCCTCCCTGCCATGACGGACTGTAATTCCCCTGGAACCATAAGCTCAAATAAACTCTTCCTTCTATAAATTGCTTGGGTCAGTGTTTCTATCACAGCAACAGAAAAGTGACTAATACACACACTATTTAAAAAAAATTTTTTTACTACAAGCCAAGTTTACTTAAATTAGGACTGTCCAAAAATATTCTGCTATCTATGCATAATCTGAATTCTTGTGTATGAATTAAATTATGTTCTGCATTAGAAGTCATGAGATGTTTGTTTTCTAGTAAGGTGGTGGCTATTATTCAATAGTAACCTTTATAGGATAAGCAATCAGGTCTGCTCTTCGCTTTCTCCTTTCTTAATCCTGGTGAAGACCAATTTTTTTCCAGGGATGTCCTTTTGGGGATTCTCCAAATACCCCTTCTATGTACCCTCTCCCCAAGTGATGCCTGTGTTCTTGTTGGCATCTGTGTAAGAGAATTCAGCCATCTGACCTGTCTTCAACCCAAAGAGACCATGGAGATTTGGTCCAGTCCCGTGTTTGCATTCTTTTTCCACAGTGTGGCACTATGCGCACTTCTGGACTAAAAATCTTGCCTTTCTCAACATCACCAATTTTTAATTTGCATTCCACTCACCAACATGAACGTGATGATCTGAAGGCAGACATTTATCTCTCCAAAGTGCATTTCTTTGGTCTTTTTGAGACAGGGTCTCCCTGTAGTCCCAGCTGTCCTGGAACTCACTATGTAGACCAGGCTGGCCTTGAACTCACAGAGATGCACCTGCCTCTGCCTCTCAAATGCTGGCATTAAAGGCATGCACCACCACGCCCAGCCAAAGTGCATATTCTTAAGTGAAACACAAAACATCTTGCAGGAATGATCATATGTGAGGGAACAACACAAGTCTACACAAACATAAAAAGAGAAACCAGGTCAAGAATCTTAAACATACAAAATGATCTGAAACTAGAAATTAATCCAATCAAGAAATGAGCAAAGCATATAAAGAGACACTTTTCCATGAAATGCAGTGTCAATAAATACATGAACAATTCAATATCATCTTTCAGCAGGAAATGCAAGTCAAAACCACAGCAGGATTGCCCTCAATCCTGCTATTGTATAATGGCTACTGTAAAAAAAATCTCATATGTGGAGAGCACATGGAGAAAAAAGAACTCATATACTTTTGGTAGGAATGCAAATTAGTACCTCCATTATGGAGGGCAGTATGAAGGTTCCTCAAAGAACTAAAAATAAATCTACTATATGATCCTATATATTTCTGTGTATCCATCCAAAGGAAATAAAATCACTATTCCAAGGACATAACTGCAATAACATATTTATTGTTTCATTATTCATAATTGCTAATATGATATGGGGAATCTGCCTAGATACATGCAAATAGATCCATTGGTAAATCAAAATGTGATATATAGGTCTGTAGGCTTGGTGGCATACCACTGTAATCCAAGCACTCTGGAAACTGAGACAGGAGGATTATGAGTTTAAGGCCAACCACAGATACACAGTGAATTTGGGACCAACCTGTGAGACACAGTGAGAATGTGTTCTATGGGGCTGCTGAGATGGCTAAGTATATCAAAGCTCTTGTTGCATAAGCCTGACAACTTGAATTCAAACCCTAAAACCCACATAAAGCCGAATGCTGTGGCATTCGTTTATATTCCTATAGTAAGATGGGATGCCGAGACAGGAGAATCATCTGGAAGCATGCAGACCAGCTGTCCTGCGTGGAAATGAATTTTTGGGAATGCCTCCAAACTTGCTTAACCTTGTAACCAAAGTTAATCTTTTTCATAACTTTTTCAAGTTAATCATGTCATTTTTAATGTTCTGAGATCACTTAACACTATTCAATCTGTCTGTGTACTGTGTAGTCAGTTTATTTAAATCTACATAGCCTTTAGGAAAACAATTTAAATTATCTTAACTAAGCCTTGAACTCATCTTGTAATTGACTTTTACAAGCTAAAATAAACAAATAGCTTTAATCTTAGATTATGTTCTCAATTTCTCCCTCATGACCCTTCTTGCCCTTTGCCCAGAACAATGTAAGTGTGTGTGTGTGTGTTGCAAAAATATTGCTGAAAGCAGTGGCTTAGATACAATGAATTATCCACAGTTTGTGTTGGAAACAACAGGTGGGATTAGATTGATAACATCTGTTTGTGGTTTTGTATGTTGTTCTGGGTCAGTGAGGGGTCAGAAAAGGAAAATTCTTCCCTGGTAAGACAAAGTTTTTCATTTTCTTCCCCCTGTCATGTTGAATGTACTGTTTAAATTTTAAAAAAGGAGAGTACACATTTTGATGGAGGGAGAGTTCTGAGAGAAATCAGAAGGATCAATCCTGAGAACAGATCAGGATCACGTGGTATAAATAACTGCAAGAGTAAGGCTGTCTTTTCTCAGGGACCACTGTATTGTGGCATCCACCACAAGCCTGGAGTATGCAATGTGGCAGAAACAGCAAGAAAAACCTGCTTTAACAGATAGAACTGATTTCCAAAAGTTATCCTCTGACTTGCACATGTGCAATGTGGCATGGGCATGCACACACACACACACACACACACACACACACACACTCACACACACACCACATAATGAGTAAAAAATAGATAATTTTTTAAAAGTGGTATATATACACAATGGAATATTGTTCAGCCATCAAGACTGAAGTCCTGGCCAAGCATGGTGATACAAAACTTTAATCCCAGCACTTGGGAGTCAGAGGCAGGTGGATCTCTTCAAGTTTAAGGACAGCCTGGTCTATGTAGTAAGTTTCAGGCCAGCCAGGACTACATAGTGAGATGGTGTCTAAAAAGACAAAAACAAAAACAAAAATACAAAACCCCTGTTATTTGTAACAAAAAAAATGGAACTGGGGGATATTATATGGATAAGAATGTGTCCTTTCATATGTGGAATCTAAGTAATGTTGACTTGAATGTAGGCTAGTGATTACTTGAAATTGTGAAGTACCGTATATTAGTCAGGATTCTCTAGATGAATAGAACTGATAGACTGAATATATATTAAAAGGAAATTTATTAAATTGGCTCATACAATTCCATCTAGATAGTCCAATATTGACTGTTTTCACACTGCGGAAGCTGAGAACCCAGTAATTGCCAAGTCTATGAGGCTGAATACCTCGCTGTCCCAATCTGAGGCTGAAGGATTCTTAGAGAGCCACTGGTATTCCATGTCGGAAGGACAAAGAAGCTGGATTCTGATGTCAGTGAAGGATGGCAGCAGCAACAGCAACAGGGTAAATAAATTGGTGAACATTGTAGGTGAACTTGACAGTGAAATACAAAGGTAAGCAGACATAAAGGAAAAAATGTTTCCTTCAGACCACCTTATATCTGGGCCACACTCAGAAGGTGAAGCTCATATTTAGGGTGGGTTTTCTCACTTCAATTAATGTAATAAAAAATCCCTCTCAGGCATGCCTAGAGGTTAATCTAATTTAGACAATGCCTCACAAGTGTGCCCAAAGGTCCTTCTAAGGTCCTGTAAAGATGACAATCAATATTAACTGTAACAGATGGATAGGGGGAGGTTTGATAATGGGTACCAAACAAAGTTAAAAATAAGTTTTAGTGTTCTGAATCACAGTAGGATGACTATAGTTCTTGATAACCTACTATATATTTTATGAATATTTTTAATCCAGGAGCTGAAAGTCTCCAAACACAAATAACCAAAGGGAAATTGATTTTCAACTTTATCTCTCCTATTCTTTTATTCTTAAGAATAAAAGTCCAGGGAACTAGAAGGATAGCTCAGTGGTTAAGAGTACTGACTGTTCTTGCAGAGGACCTGGGTTTGATTCCCAGCACCCACATGGTGGCTAACAACCATAACACTCCAGTTCCAGGTGATCTAACACCCTTTCTGACTTCTGCAGGCATTGGATGACACGGGTGCACCTACCTATATGCAGGCATTACACTCATTCACATTAAATAAAAATAGCAAATACATTATTTAAAAAAAAAATAGTCCCAGCACTCAGGAGGTAGAGGCAGGCAGATCTCTGTGAGTTCTAGACCAGCCTGGTCTACATAGTGAGTTCCAGGCCAGCTGGGGCTATTGGGGAGACCCTGTCTCAAAAAAAGACCAAAAAAAAAAGAATAAAAGTCTGTTTTACTGTTCAATTGATGCTCAATCTATAGTCTCTAGAGGGAAAAAGGACCTAACTTTGGGAAAATTTGATAATAGTTTGGAATCCTAGGTGAGATGTTGCCTGAGCATTTATGACCCCTGTTGGAGAACCTTTATTTATGGTTAAGGAAGTCACCAATTATCAGTGAGGGAATGTTCAGGGGGTTGATTTGTGTGTGTGTGTGTGTGTGTGTGTGTGTGTGTGTGTGTGTTCTGATATCCACTGTAAGGCAAAGAACCTTGTTCTAAATGACATAGACTACTGAGGTGGGTGCTTGCTCTGTTCTGGGAAGTTGAGAGGTATCTCCATTATGAGGATCCCCCCAAAGCTTTGGGTGCTCACTTATAGGGGTTGAAAGAAATCTCTCTTGTGAACTTAGTGTTCTTAACATGGATTTGAGAACTGGTGCTCTTGTGTGGACCTTTCTGGAACTTGGTTGGCATCAGGATCTGGGATGGTATTCTATATATTCTGTAATCATGTTCATCTTTGTGCCAAACTATTGTGAGAACAAGTTTCCTGGAAAGAAATCACACTTTCCCAAAAAAAGTCCTGGAGAAGATCCTGGGCAGTGGCAAACTCATACCTTTCAAGGAGAAGATGGTTGCTGCAGCCATCCCTGAGCTGAAAGCCTCAATCAAGGAAGGTGAGGACTTTGTCAAGAACATGAAGTGAAGTTCAAGCCTCAAGCAACAGCATCACCCTAACTTATTCAGGCATCACTGTCACTGTAAAGCCATTTCAGAGACCTTTGTACTTTTAATTTGCTTCAGTGGATGAGTATTGAATCAATTCCCTCATCCCTTCCAAACTGTGGCTGGTCTGTTGATAATAAAAATAAAAGCAAACTCGTGATTTTCTTTTTTAAAAAAAAGACTGATTAACTGACTAAAACTTCAAAGATTGTGGAGAGGTTGAAATGTTTCAAGTCCAGATTCTAATTGCAGTTTACCTTGGACTATCTCATTGGTAGTCATTTCTTGTCCACAGCTGTGTCTGACCTACCATCCTTGTGATGACCAGGTGAAAGCTTTTGGAATGGATTAACTTAACAGACTAGTACTTTCTAGCAACCAAAAGACTGAGACTGTCCTCAGGTCTACTGTAGAGATTTCCCTGATTTGCTGTATGCAGCCTATGACTGATGTTTCCACGAATATATTTGAAGTTTCTTGATCTGTAATTTTCTTCATTCTGTTACTCTAAAACTTCATTAAAGTGTTGCCATCATGGAACATGGAATTTGCATGAATATGTGTTCCAGGCTGTATTAGTCAGGGTTCTCCCAAGAAACAGAACTGGTAGAATGAATATAAACGTTTAGGGATTTATCAGCTTACCTCACAAGATAGAGTCTGAGTGGTCCAACGATGGCTGCACCACATTGGAGAGACTGAGAATCCATAGTAGCTCAGTCCACGAGGCTGGATGTCTCAGTAGTCCCAATCTGGCACTGAAGGTCTGATGAATTCCAAAAGATCGGCTAGTCTTTAGTCTTTACAGCAGCAAGACGAACTCACCAGTGAGAGAGAAGACAAGCAGCAAAAAGAAAAATGTTCTCCTCTGCCATGGCCTTTTATACGAGCTGCCATCAGAAGCTAACACCCACATTTAGGGTGTGTCTTCCAGCTTCAGATGATCCAGTTAAGATCTCTCTCATTTCAGTTAATCCCAGATCCAGTCAAGTTGACACCCAGGATTAGCCATCACACAGGCCATGGTCATTCATATTTGGTTGGAGAATAAACTGTCTCATGTCCTTTGAGGTGAGAGTTGTGTTTTTAATGTGATCACTGTCTTATCTTAATTTTCTCAGAGCTGGGGAGATGGCTCAAGGGTTAAGAGTACTGCCTGCTCTTTCAGAGGACCTGGATTTGAATCCCAGCACTCACATGGTGGCTAACAACCACTGATAACTCCAGTTCTGAGAGATCTGACGCCTTCTTTTGCTACCACAGGCATTGCATACATGTGGTGCACTTACATGTACACAGGTAAACCAATCATAAAGTAAGAATAAATGAATAAAAAAATAAAAGAAAAGAATTTTCTCTCCTACTGTTTTGCCCCTTTCATTCTGGACAGCTAGTTCTCAGATTTTAGGGACCTTCATCTTAACACATTTTTGATCAAAGAAAGAAGGCAGAAGGGCATTATGGAGTGGGCATCTGTGTGGTAAAAGTCCATAATAGATGCCTATGATGAATAAATTCTTTTGTGGCATATGGCTTCCTTGAATTTTCAGGCCACACCTGAACTCATGGGCTCTCACCTTCTTTGGGATCTCTGTTCTGGATTTAATCTATATTAAAACAGGAAGGAAAAGCTTCAGAAAGCTCATGTGAGGCTTTCTCATTTTGAATAATCACAGAAATTTCTCTTTACTCATTTAAAATTTACATGTAATTAGAAAAAAAGCTAGACTAAATTCATTTATCTAGAAAAGTCTCCAAAGAACCGTC
Source organism: Nannospalax galili (assembly GCF_000622305.1). NCBI lineage: Eukaryota > Metazoa > Chordata > Mammalia > Rodentia > Spalacidae > Nannospalax > Nannospalax galili. Next base: position 2,756,564 of record NW_008341888.1, on the reverse strand, counting down.
ATTTAAAATCATTGCAAGGAAAATTTCTGGTTGTAAGAGAGTATCACTTTCTGCTGATTAGCTCTTTTTTTAAAAAAAGGATTTTATTTCATTTTTAATGTATGTATGTGTGTGTATCTGTGTCTGTGTGTGTGTCTGTGTCTGTGTGTGGGTATGTACATGTGCCCATGGAGACCAAAAGAGGGCACCAAATGCTCTGGAGCTCTATGTGCAGGCTGTTGTGAGCTGCCTGAGATGGGTGGAAGTCGAACTCAGGTCCTCAGCACGAACAGTATAAGCTCTTAACGGCAGAGCCATCTCTACAGTCCTTCTATTATTTTTTACGGTATATTTTTATTGAACTTTTATGTATTTTATACATCTTAATTATATTTAGACCCTCTCCCCAATCTGCACCTCCCATACCCCCCCACCACTGGATTTCATGCATTCTATCATATATGTTAAGGCCTATTCAGTCAATACTGTGTCCCTACATGTCTCTCAGTGTGAGTTCATCCACTGGAACCTGGTCAGCCTGCCTATCTAGTGTCACTCCCTTAAAGAAGACCAATTCTCCCTCATCCAGCAATGATCAACTGCCATGATTGGGGATTCTTGGCCATTTCCCCATTTCTATGCTGAGTTTTTGCCTGGTTTGAGTTTGCATGGGTCTTGTGCAAGGTGTCACCATTGCTTTAAGTTCATATAAGGAAGTTCCCAGAAACCTAGAAAACTGGTTTCTTGTGGTCATCTACCACCCTTGACAATCTTTCCACCTCCTTTTCCACAATGGTCTCTGAGCCCTGGGTGGGTCAGCCCCTTACTTTTAATTATGTGTATTTGTGTGTGTGTGTGTGTGTGTGCGTGTGTGTGTGTGTGCATGTGTGTTGGAAGGAGGGTGAACATATGTGCAGGTGCCCTTGGAGGTCAAAAAGATGGTCAGATTGCCTTGAGCTGAACTTACGGGCTGCTGTGAGCTGTCCAATGTGGGTGCTAGAAACCAAACTCCTGTACTATGGAAGAGCAGTATCTGATCTTAACCTCTGAGCCATCTCTGCAGCTCCCTGACTAACTCTTAAAATAAGGAAAATATGAACTTAAATATGCACAATAAGCTTCATCTTTTGACCTTCTTGCTTTCATTGGCCTTTTCCTTAAGCCCCTCTCAATAATGTTTATATTGTTTCTCTTTAAAATGTAAATTTCTATCATTTCTATTAATTGCCAAGCCTTTGCTAATGAAGATTTAGAATTAAAGATTCCTTAGTGCTGCTGAAAAACACAAAAACCATCAAAACTGGAAAATGGTGAATTTAAATGAAAGCTATAAAATCTTTGGGATTTTTGTCTATTTTTTATGTTTATTATGTCTATATGTGTGTGTTTAAGTCTGCATATTATTTCCATGGTACCAAATTGGTTTGTAGTGAGTTCTCATATAAATTAAAATTGTTAAATTAGCCCAAACATCTTTTAGTACACATATTTTCTGTAAATCTTTTAGAACCTGATTTAAATTTGTTGGTAAGATGAAAGTAAAGATATTTAAAACTTTCAACTTTTTTTCTAGGTCTATCCAGTTCCAACTGTATTTGTCAATGCTTCATGCTTTAGATTCAATGTTCAATTACTCTGGGGCTTTTGGCTAAGGTTAAGTGAAGACAAAATGTTCAAGATATCAGAGCGTGGATTCAGAAACAATGTTTATTGATTTCTTTTTCAAATACAGCAAATTTTAGAATTTTTCATTAGTTGAGAAATAAATATAGTTCCAGCATCTTTCCTGGGTAAGTTCAGCATGTCCGTTGCACCTTGACTCACCCAGCCTCATTCACCCTCCCAGCTCCCCACCCCATCTCTCCTCCTAGCATGGGCACTGGCCCATTTCTTGTCTTGGCACTCCAGACCTCTGGACTGACCTCTTGGCCCAGACTCCCCACTGCTTCCTGATCCTCTGCATCCAAAACAACCCAATACCTCTCTCTAGTCTCTGGAAGCACTCAGGGCCTGTTACCACTCCCACCTCCCTTTACATCCCATGGTGGCCTAACCCCCCAGCATCCTGGGGCCAGTATCTTTCCAGGGTAAGTTTGGTGGTGCCCACTGTCCCTTGAATATCCCAGCCTCATTCACCCTCCTAGCTCGCAACCCCTTATCTCCTCTTAGTGTGGGCATTGGCCCATTTCTTATCTTGGCACCCCAGACCTCTGGACTGACCTCTTGGTCCAGACTCCCCATTGCTTCCTAAGCCTTTGCACCAAGAGCATTCCAATTCCTCCAAGAGCTCTGAGGCCTCTTCTCTCCCCCATCTCCCTTTGCATATTAAACACAGGCCCTTGTCCCCGGCCAGCCCAGCCCCCAAATTCCTGAGGCCAGCATCTTTCCTGGGGGGGATCCAGACCTTAGGAGAAAGCATGAGAGCATCTGATCCTCATCTGACTCAGGCCTCTGTGGGAACTCCTGAGCAGCAAGACAAAAGCAATTTGGCCCCTCCAATATAAAATCAAAAGAGAGAACCCGAAGCCCAGACCAACCATCTTTTCATGCCCCAAAAGTAAACCACAAACACACATAAAGTTTACAAAAAGAAGCAGACCTAAACTCAGCATAGGAAAGCTTGAGTCTCACACAAGAATCAGAAACTGCAAAAGAAAGCCACATGACAAAGTCATAGCAAAAAAATGATAACATGAAAAACCCAAATAATATATCCCCACCAATTACCAACAGCCCTCTAGAGGTGTACAGTGAGAACCCTCTAGAGATAACACAGGACATGGAACTCAAAAGAACAACTATAAACATGATGAAAGAATCCAGTAAAATTAAAGAACACACAAACAAAGAAGTCAAAGAACTGAAAGAAGATAGGGATAAACTTTTGAATGAATTCAGAAAATTCAAAAAAGAGAAATATTGAAGAAAACTCAGGCTGAAATGAAGAAAAACGTGAAAAGCTCAATAAGCCAATTAGAAGCAACAGGAGAAAGCCTCACCGATAGAATGAATGAAATGGAAAACAGAATATCAAGACTTGATGATAAAGTTGATGAATTGGACTGCTCAAACAAAGATTATGAAAAATTTAAGAAAGCACAGAAATGGAATATAGAGGAAATGTGTGACACCGTGAAAAGACCAAAGTTATGCATCATAGGCATAGAGGAAGGAGAAGAATCTCAGGATAATGGTATGGACCAGATCTTCAATAGGACTGTAGAAGAAAATTTCCCCAAAGTAAAGAAAGACATGACCATACAAATACAAGAAGCACATAGAACACAAAATAGACAGGACTAGAAAAGAAACTCTACATGGAACATCATAGTAAAAACACTAAACGTACAGAACAAAGAGAGAATACTGAAAGCTGCAAAAGAAAAACAAGTCATATATAAAGGAAATCCCATCATAATTTCAGCTGACTTTTCAGTGCAAACTCCAAAAGACAAAAGAGCCTGAACCAAAGTATTCACAGTTCTAAATTACCACAGATGCCAACCCAGATTACTTTACCCAGATAAAATGTCTATTACAGTTGAAGGGGAAAAAAAATCTTCCATGATATAAATAGGCTGAAAGAATTCGTTTCCACAAAACCAGACCTTCAGAGAGTTCTTGAAACAATACAAAGAGCTGAAGAAAGGAACAACTATACCCAAGGGGTTATGGAAAGAAACTTAATGAAGGTATAACTATGGAAATGCATAGTTACACTAAGAATGTGAACAGAAATAAAAACAACAGAAATTAATACACATCTTTCATTAATAACTTTAAATATCAATGGACTGAACTCCCCAGTCAAAAGACACAGACTAGTTGAATGGACTAAGAAACAAAATCCATCTTTTTGTCGTCTCCAAGAAACTCATCTCATTTTCAAGGACAAGCACTACATTAAGGTGAAAGGATGGAAAAAATACACCAAGCAAATGGTATAGGCGAGCACGCGCTGGGCTCTCAGGGTCCCAGTGCGCACTCCTGGGCAGTGAAAGTTCCTCCGCTACTGAGGTCTACTCAGTCGATCCCGTCCCTATTTCACCCGTATACTTTCCTCAGGATGTGAGGTCCACTGGCCACTTGGTCCACACGGGAAGCGTACGAGGGACGGTGAAAGCCAGGGTGTCCGCGAGTC
>NW_008341888.1:2751399-2752069 GCF_000622305.1 Nannospalax galili | reverse complement strand
TCCGGACGTGAAGAGACTTCTACTTTGCATAACAGAGGACCCCAACATCATGGTACTATGAAAAAAGCAGGCATCACAATTCTAATATCTGACAAAATAGACTTCAAATTAAAACTAATCAGAAGAGATAAAAAGGGCCACTTCATTCTGATCAAAGGAACAATTAAACAAGAAGATATTACAATCATTAACATATATTCATCAAACTCTGGTGCACCCAACTTCATAAAAACAGTACTAGAGGACATTAAGAGCCAGATTAATCCCAACTTTTTAATAGTAGGGGACTTCAATACCCCATTGTCTCCATTAGATAGGTCAACAGGACAGAGAATTAATAGAGAGACATCTGAATTAAACAATACCATACATCAAATGGGCCTAACAGACATCTACTGAATCTTCCACCCAAGCACCAAAGAATATACTTTCTATTCAGCGTCCCCATGGAACTTTCTCCAAAATCGACCATATACTTGGGCAAAAAACAAGCCTCAACAAATACAAAAAGAGTGAAATAATTCCATGCATTCTATCAGACCACGATACAATAAAACTTAAAATCAACACCAGACTAAACCCTAGTAACTACATGGGGATTAAACAACACACTCCTGAATGATGAATGGGTCAAAGGAGAAATTAAGAAAGAAATAAAAGTATATTCTTT
>NW_008341888.1:2732507-2751003 GCF_000622305.1 Nannospalax galili | reverse complement strand
AACCTATATGCTACTAAATTTGAAAACCTAAAAGAAATGGACAGGTATCTAAAAGCATGGGAACGACCAAAATTAAACCAGGAAGAGATCAACAGCTCAAGCACCCATAACACATGAGGAAATCAAAACAGTAATACAAAACCTCCTAAATAAAAAAAGCCCAGGACCAGATGGATTTACAGCAGAATTCTACCAGACATTTAAAGAAGACCTATTTCTAATACTACTTAATGTTAGGGTTTGGACCTACAGCAACTCCCTCCCCAATGCAGTAAGGCCTCAAGGTTCTGCAGGGCCCCTGAGAATGGAAGAACTGAGTTAATGAGCACCCCAATCTTGGAAGACAAGATAAATAGACTCCACCTTTTGACAAGAGAGCTGATTACTGCAAGGAGTCACTTCAGCACAGCATGCTTCCTCATTGATCATTGTACAGGATAAGCAGACTCTTTACAGCTCTGACCCAGATCCTGGCTGATGGAAGAGGACAGAAGGGGGAGGTTTGACAGAGGCTATTCTCTCCTGATAAGCCCTGTGTGCCTCTCTCTCTCTCTCTCTCTCTCTCTCTCTCTCTCTTAAATTTTTAAAAAATTTTTTCCACCTTCCACACCCCTTAAGCACCCTATAAAAGACCCTCAGTCAAGAACCTGGGGAGAAACAACTTCCCTATCCTGAAAAGAATTTTCCTGTGTGTGTTCCTCTGCTAATAAACATTATCCCACTGGAGTTCTTGTCTGTGACTCGGTTTTACCCATCCCATTTTTTAACCTATCACCTAATTTATTCAAAAAGATAGAAATGGAGGGAGAACTTTCAAATTCCTTCTATGAAGCAGCATCACTCTAATACCAAAGCCAGGTAAAGCTACAACCACAAAAGAATACTATAGATCCATATCTTTAATGAACGTAGACGCAGAAATTCTCAACAAAATACTTGCAAACTTCATACAGACACACATAAAAAAGATCATCCACCATCATCAAGTTGGCTTTATTCCAGAGATGCAGGGATCGTTCAAAATATGTAAGTCAATAAAGGTCATAAATCACATAAATGGACTCAAAGACAAGCACCACGTGGTCCCCTTAATAGATGCAGAGCAGGCTTTTGACAAAATTCAACATGTATTTATGTTTAAAGTCCTAGAGAGAATTAGACTGAAGGGAACATACCTCAACGTAATTAAATGGACTCAAAGACAAGAACCACATGGTCACCTCAATAGATGCAGAGAAGGCCTTTGACAAAATTCAACATTATTTATGTTTAAAGTCCTAGAGGGAATTAGACTGGAGGGAACATACCTCAACATAATTAAAGCCATATACAACAAACGCACAGCCAATATCGTTCTAAATGGAGAAAAACTGGAAGCATTCCCATTAAAATCCAGAACCAGACAAGGCTTTCCACTATCTTCACTCCTTTTTAACATAATGCTTGAAAGTCTTGCAAGAGCAGTAAGAAAAGAGAAGAAAATTAAAGGAGCAATAATTGGTAAAGAAGAGATCAAATAATCCCCTTTTGCTGATGATATACCTAGGAAACGCCATAAGTTCCACCTGAAAACTCCTAGCAGCATTAAAGAAAGATGAAATCAGCACATATTCAGGTAAATGGATGGAACTAGAAACTGTTATACTAAGTGAAGTAACACAGACTCAGAAAAACAAATGGCATATGTTCTCCCCTCATATGTGGATCCTAGCACCAAATCCTTATAGGTGAGTACATATCCAGACATCACTACAGGAACCAGGATAGTGAAAAGGAACTAGGTAAGTAAAGGAAAAGAAAGAACCTGAAATAGAAGAACAGTAGGAAGCAGGTGTTAATAAGGAGATGTGGATAAAAATGGGTTTATTTTAATGGGAGGGGGGAGGGAGGGTCATACAAGGAATCTTGGGGATAAAGGGAAAGAAGGAGCTCAAGAGAGGTGGGACCATAGGAGAAGGGCATTATTAAGTGAGAAATGGGAAAAATTGGAGTCACTTTAAATGGGGAAATCATGGTGGAAGGGTTAGACAGTGAGATAAATAATGCCTACCTCTTTAAAAAAAAACACAGAGGGAGCAATATTAGTCCAACAGCCTACTGACAAATTATACATACAACTAGCTCAAGGATCATAATATATGTCTATTCAAGGTTTATCTGAGAACCTTTGGTCTTTGCCTAAGCACATAGTAATTAAAAGTATCAGACTTGTGGAACTAACCTTATTGGATGTTTAACAGCCATACCTTGAGGCCTATACTAATTTGGTCAGAGGGATATAAAGGACAGTTTTTGCTCCTTGCCCTACAAGGTTGACTAAGTTCCAGGGGACTATGGAGCAGCACTCAATATGTGCTGTAACTATGGTGAGTCACCTGTCCTTTTGATCATGGCAGCCATGGAGACCCCACCAGATGGACTTGAACCAGTATCCAGTCTACAAAGAGGAGGGTCAACACAGAGGAAACATTTCCTCCATGCTTCCAACTGAAGCCATCCATGGTCCAGCAGGACCTTTGACTTATCTTCATATAGATAGAACTGGAAAAAGAAAGGAGCCAGGGGCTATTCCCAAGCCCATGTGACCCCTGAGGAACAGAGCCTCAAATGACCTTAAGAGTAAAAATAAGTTGGTTTACCTCGGCCAACTCTATGGTCTTAAACACCCAAAATGAAAGTATAACCAAAGATTAAAGGGATCGATGTAATTCTTTAAGAGTGGATGTGTATAGCTAAAGGCTACATAACAAGAAACAATATCAGACAGGAGATACCTTCCTTTGAGCTGTTAGGGTGGCCCGAGAGACTCCCAGACAGTAACCGAGCATAGAACTGGGAAAGTGAACAGCAGACCCAAATCTTATCTAAAGGAATATTGACAACTGATTGCTGCTAGATGAGGAAGAGCTGATCTTCCTAAAACAAGGAACTCTAGATAGGCTCACTAGACTCAGCAGATGGACAAGCACTGGGGAATGGCTGGGGGCACTGACAACACAGTGGACAGTAACAGAGTATATGGGCTCCAGCTGGACGGTGGGGAGACTATGGGAGGGTACCTGTTGGGATGCGGGTATATAAATAAATAAGATTGTTTGAGATGTTCTGTATGAAATACACACAAATAATCAATAAATTTTTAAAAATGAGTTATATTTGAGGAAGAAGCATAAAAATTTGCTTCATGTTATTTAGTAGATTAGAAAAACTTTACCGTTGAAATCCACCTGATGACTTTATATCCATGCTCAGGTGCCTAGGATCGCAGAAAGTAACTGACTGTGACTAGTAATAATCAGATATATAGAGATTAGAGAATTAGAGACACATGTACAAACATCTAAGCATTAGTTGCATTAAAATGAGTTTTTTTCTTTATGAAACATTATATTTTAAAATGAAATGGAGATCTTTTTAAAAGTTTAAAACCTCATTCAATTTTATGTCTTATAGGGTTTATACTGAGTACAATATTGTATAACCGTATTAATTCACGTGTGAACCTAAAAATTTACAGCCAATTTTGAAAGAGATGCATTTTTGCTCTGGAAATTGTTATTGAATATGTCAATACTGTTGTAATGAAATGCTCCTACTAATTATGTAGTTATTAAATAAATAATTTGAAAAATTAAAAAAGAAATAAATATCAATACTAGCTGTGTTTATCTGATGCAAATAGATGAAAAAGACTTGATTTTCCTTTTTAACAGTACTGATGATACAGAACTCCCATAAGTTGCTGTTGTAGTTGCCCTGAAGGCCCATTAAGTGAAAGGGGTGACTTTATAGCCAAAAGAGTGGCATCTACTCTAAGTGCCGATATGCTATTTTCTCCTCCTTTAAGTGTTAATCCAGTTGGGTAATTCAATGACCTGGCTAAGAGATCATTCCCCAGGAAGGTGGAATTACCCCTAGGAAAACTAGTTCACCTTAAACTGTGCTAAAGATAGGTGGATTAATTATCCTTTTAATGAGATAATGTACTTTTCCTTCCCAGAATTCCCAGCCCCTAGGGCAGTGCCTACCAGCCACCATGAGTTTCAGTGGGGTCTGCCCAGCTTTCTGAGTTTTGACTCAGAAAGTCTAACTTACTCCTTTTTCTTCTCTTCTGTGTTTTTCTTTTGGATGCTGGCCAGAGCCTATGTGTGCTTTTTCTGGTACTTTGGGCTCCCATCCCTGCCATCTAGCTGCTTGTCCACCACATATCTGACCTCCATGCTGGCTTAGCTCAAGTGGCATGGCTTTTTTCTCTCTCCTCTGGGCAGCTACTGAGATTTATAACTTGCCTGCCCTGAGTTTTTTTTTTTTAACTCAAATAAAATTACCCTTGAGCTTCCATTTTATTAATGAGACTTAAAACCCCTAGAGGGGATCCCAGTTTCCCCAATATCACTAGTCAAGTACTCCACTAATAAGTTATAGTCCCAACCCTCTTTTTACTTTTTATTTTGATACACTGCCTCACTAAGTTGCCAAGGCTTGCCTTGAATACACACTATAGCCTTGTTAGGTCTCAAAATTCCAAATAACTGGGATTATAGGCCTGGGCCAGCAGTCTTGACTAAAACCAGCTATGCCGCCCAGAAAATTAAGAATAATAAAATAATAAAATAGGAGCTGGAGAGATGTCTCAGCAGTTAAGAGCACTGGCTCCTCTTTCAGAGGACCCAGGTTCAATTCCCAGCACCCACACGGCGGCTGACAATGGTCCATAACTCCAGTTCCAGGGGAATCAAATGCCCTCTTCTGACCTCCATGGGCATTGCAATGACATGGGTTCACTTACATACATGCAGGCAATATACTCATAAACATAAAATAAAATAAATAAAATATTTTAAAAAAATATTAAAATAATACATATTAAAATGAAGGATGAAATATAAAGTATCAGTGTAATTTAGTGGTCACTCAATAACTAATCAGATATTGTGTTTAAATACAACTGTGTTTATGTATTGGAAAGGGTATCTACATGGGCACATATTTTAAATTTTAGAATATTTTCATTCCAGCTTCACTGTTGCTTTTGATTTAGATAGTGCCTCATGAAGTAGTTACACTGTCCTCTCTTTATTGGCCATATTTTTAAAATCAAAACTTGTAAATTTAGTTAATATATAAGAACTATGGATTATTGCCTCTTCCACTTGGGAATTGTTTCTGTTGCTCTTCATTGTGTTTCCTCATTTGCTTCCTTATTCAGTGACATGATTGCACTTTTTAGTCTCTTTCTGACAGTATTTGGTCACTTTTTGCCTCTTCATAATTTTGTTGTTATTGTTTATTTATTTTCATTGTTGTTTCTGACATTATTTTGTTCTTCTTTTCAAGTTTCTAGTCTGGTCTCTTTGGAGTTGCCTCTATGTTGTCATAGTGTATTGCCTACCTAGTGTTTGAGCAGAGGTTGTATCGAAACACTTTGTGCCTGTGTCTTCCAACCTTTACTTAGGAGATCAGTATATGGACACAAAATTCAGACACTTTAAAATTTTGGCTTGACATTTGCTTTCTACTCATTTTCATTTAGGGATTTACTTGGTGCTTAAAAGTTTTATTCCTATAAATAATATCAAGCTTACTCTCACATTAAATTATTTCAAAACAGCTGGAGCTCTTCAGGTCTTTTAAGTTTTATGAGAGAGGGCAGAGCAACAATTATCTTAGGAATTCTTCTCCACTATTGAAAAATAAAACAAAATAAATGGCTTTAGATTGCTTAATACAATTTTCCAACAATTAGTGGGTACATTTCTGGACCTATCTTGGTTTTAGTTTTTTGTTTGCTTTTTTCCCCATAGAGTCCTGTATGTGTGCACTAATCAGTACTAAGCTGAATGCTTTAAACCTATTGTAAATACTTGGCATTCTCAACTGGGAAGGGTGGTTCACATCTGCAATCCTAGCACTTGGGAGGCATACACAGGTGGATTTCATGAGGCCCAGGACAACTTGGGCTACAGAGTAAAACTATGTCTCACCCCCAATATATTTGGAATATATTTGGAGGTCTTTTTCTGTAGCTTCCTCTGCTCCAATATTCTGCCCTAGAAATTTTCCTCACTTTGTCTTCTTTGAATTTACAGCTTCCTCTAATCATTTGTTTTCAAATAATAGTAAAATAATTTCTGTCCTTTATTCTTATGTCATTTCTCCCTTGTTACCCTGGCTAAAACCTCTAATATCATGTTCAATAGTATTAGACATATTTAATCTTTCCTCATTCCAAATCTCATTTTATCACTGTCAAAATAAACCCCATACTCATTAAGATCAATCATTCCTTATTTCTTTCTCTACTTACTATGAAGCAATAACTAATATATTTCTTCATTTTTATGGATGTGTTTTTTCTACATATGTCTAAAAATGGAATTATATAATTTGGGTCTTTATACATAGTTTCTTTTGTTCAACACAATCATTTTAAGGTTGGAGAGGATGCAGGAGAAGCTGCTGTTAGAAATGTAATTTACTCTAGCCACTATGGAAATCACTATGGAGGTTCCTCAGAAAACTAAAATTGGAACTCACAGGGTCCAGATATAACACTTCAGAATGTCCACCCTGAAGAATCAAAGTCAGCTTACTATAGAGATTCCTCCATAGCCATGTTTATTGTGGTATTGTTCATAACAGCCAAGTTATGGCATAGATGCTCAACTGATGAATGGCTTTAAAAAGTGGCATATATACACTTTGGTATTTTGTTGAGATGTTATGAAGTTCGAGACCACTGGGACAAGACCACTGGACCCAATTCAAATTTTAATTAGCCAAATTTATTGCTGCAGCAAGACTGACAGTTTCCAGAGGCCAGATAAGTGATGCTGTGGGAAGTTTTTTTGTTTGTTTGTTTGTTTGTTTGTTTGTTTTTTTAACGGGCAGAAACCACAAGCAGTTGCAAGGACAGTGGGGCCACACTGACTCTTAGATGCAGCAATAAGTAAGTTTACAGAAGCCAAAACAAGCAGTTGTTACTCATATTCATAACAGATGTATAGAGACCTTGACGGTAAGGAGCTTTCTGATTATTATTATTTCAGCATTTTACCAAGAAAGACAGGATATTATTTTGGTTAGTTTCCTTGGCTAGGCAAGAAGCATAGCTGTAGTGTCTGAGAAAAACACGTTTCTGAAGGAAAGTAAGTAAGTTCAGACCTGACCTTGAGCTGGTTGCTTCTCTGACTTTTACTTTATTTTATTTTATTTTTTATTCTTTTTTATTTTTGAGACAGGGTCTCCCTGTAGCCCCAGCTGTCCTGGATTAATTTATTGAATTTTTTAAACTAAATTATTGAGAATTTCATATATGCACATATAAGGTGTTTTGATCAAATCCATGCCCACTCCGTCCTCTCCAACTACTCCCATATCTCCCCATCACTTTTCTCTGATAACTTCATGTACTCTTTCTTTTTCTTCTATTTTTTTCCTTATGGTCTTTTTGAGACAGCTGTAGCCCCAGCTGTCCTGGAACTCACTGTGGGTCTATCTAAAAGACCCCCAAATTGGATAATTGTTATCCATAGGGGGAAAAGAAAGTCCTTGACTGGTGAATAGGAGATGTGAAGGAGAAGTAAAAGCAAGAGTAATTAGCATTACAAGACCTAGACGGAACTAGAAAAAAGTCAGAACAGGGCAATTTTCAAATATTCCTGAGAGTCCATTGGAATTTCTTGACAAGGGCTTTCAAAAGCATCCCTCTATTGGGTTCTTCCTCATTTTTCTTTTGTCTGCCAAGGCTGGACTTGAGAGTGATGGATTCAGAACTTGCTTTCAGGTGCTTTGATAGCTGTTGGAGTGGTTAGAATCAATGTCAGTTCCCTCTTCAAAGGCTTCTAGATAGGGAGAGAAAATAAATTTATACATCATGTTAGAATAGCGGGTTGTGTTCCTTAGCTGCAGGTGGGCACTACAGTATTGAAGAGTAAGATTTGAAGTCTTACATCTGAGCAGCACTTTCTTATTAGGAACAAAATCATCAATGAGAAATAATTGTCTAAATAACTTTTTATATGGACTTAAGCCTAATGTCTGGGACATGTAGTCCCTTGAACTCTTAAAGAAATATACTGATGACTTTATTTGTTGGTTATACTTTCCTTTTCGGTGTTTAAAGCCATACAGTTGGCCCAAATAAATCAATTTATTTTGACACTTAAGGTCATTTGAGGATCTGTTCCTCAGGGGTCACATGGGCTTGGGAGGGGCACACGACTCCCTTCTTTTACCAGTTCCATCTATGTGAAGATAAGTCAAAGGTCCTCCTTAACCATTTCTGGCATCATTTGGAAGTATGGATGAGATGTTTCTTCTGAGTTGACCCTCCTCTTTGTAGACTGGACACTTGTTCAAGTCCATCTGGTGAGGTCTCCATGGCCACCATGATCAAGAGGACAGGTGACTCACCACAGTTACAGGACATTTTGAGAGATATTCCACAGTCCCCTGGAACTTAGTCAACTTTGGAGGGCAAGGGGCAAAAACTGTCCTTTATGTCTCTCTGATCAGATTAGTATAGGCCTCAAAGTATGGCTGTTGAACATTCAATAAGATTAGTTCCACCAGTCTGGTAATTTTAATTACCATGTGCTGTGTAGATAAAGCTTTGCTAAAGAACCAAATATTCTCAGATAAACTTTGACTAGATATGTATATTTTGTTCCTTAAACTAGTTGACTAAACTATGACCTTAGAAATTTTAAGATTATGTGTATACCATTTTTGTCTCATCCCGTATATATCATAACAAACCCACACAGACCTTCATCACTTGCTTAGGTTTTCTCATTTTTTTTCCTGGCTATTTTGGAAATTATCTCTATTCCCATATCCTTTTAACATCTTTTACATTCTCATTTATATTTTTAAAATAATTATGAGACATAATAGCATTAACAAATAAATTTTCCATCCATACTAAGCAATGCTTAATCCCTTTTAAGGTTCTAGTATCAAGCCAATATTTGATTAAAGTTTTACTGGGGAACCAATGAATTTACTGAGCTTACTTACCAAGATAACTGAGGGGTTGCTGAGGTGTATGAAGGACCTGAGGGTATGCACACTGGAAAGCCTTTACCCAGCATGGGTCAAGTATGCTCTTCCTAGCCTTCCCTAGATTGTGTATTTTAGACCTCACCAAATCCAGGATACCATGTGTTATAAGTGCCAAATTACACACAGTTGGCTGGGAAGAGTGGCTGGAAAATGTGGTGAGGTCCAATGACCCTTCTTGGCTCTACTATAATGAATGAGTACAACCATCAGCAAGCTCAATTGTGATGATGTTTAGTGATTAGGCTCAGCTGAAGTCATGATGATGGTAGTTATTTCATGAAGAAGGGACTGCTGTACAGCATCATCTTATTAAAAGGATCTAGAATTTAAAAGGATTTGGTGGTAGGATCCATATATGAGGAAGAACATATGTCTTTTGTTTTTCTGAGTCTGTGTTACTTCACTTAAGATAACAGTTTCTAGATCCATCCATTTATCTGTAAATTTCATTGTCATTTTTCTTTACTGCTGAATAGAACTCCTTTGTGTAAATATACCACATTATTGTTAACCACTTGTCAGTTGAGGGGCACTTAGGTTGCTTCCATCTCTTAGCTATTGTGAAAAGGGCAGCAACAAACATGGTTGTACAAGTGTCTTTTGGGTATATGCCAATAGTCCTCTGGGTATATGCCAAAGAGTGGTATAACCAGGTCATATGAGAGGTTCATTTTTAGTTTTTCAAGAGTTTTCCACACAGTTTTCCATAGGGGTTGCAAAAGTTTGCAATCATACCAGCAGTGATTGAGCATTCCTTTTCTCCACATCCTTGCCAGCATTTTGTATCATTTGTTCTCTTGATCCTAGCCTGTCTGATTGCTGTACAGAAAATTTTAGTTTAATGAGGTCCCTCTTATTAATTACAGACCTTAATTCCTGAATAGCTTCTGTCTAATTTAGAAAATCCTTTCCTACACCTACATCTTGAAAGTTACTGCTCTTTTTTTCTTCCGAGGGCTCTCAGGCAGTCCCCTGCCTTCTCAGACCCTCTTCCAGAGGGAGGCCAGAACTCAGCACTCTCTGGCAGTCTGCTGAGATCAGAGCCACTACACTGATGGATGTCAGAACCCTCCCTCTTGGGCTGTTGGGCAGAAGTTGCTCAGGAATTAACAAGGGGGAACTTATTAAACTAAAAAGCTATGTACAGCAAAAGAAACAATCAAAAAAGTGAAGAAAAAACCCACAGAATGGGAAAAAATGTTCACCAGTTACACATCTGACAGAGGTTTAACATCCAGAATATATAAAGAACTCCAAAAACAAAGAATCAAGAAACCAAATGACCCAATTAAAAGATGGTCTAATGATCTAAACAGAGAGTTCTCAAAGGAAGAAATAAAGATGGCTAAGAAACATCTCAAAAAGGATTCAATATCGTTAGTAATTAGGGAAACGCAACTTAAAAACAACCTAAGGTATCACCTTAATTCAATCAGACTGGCTAGGATCAAGAGAACAAATGATACCAAATGCTGGTGAGGATGTGGAGAAAGGGGAACTCTCATTCACTGCTGGTGGGATTGCAACTCGTGCAACCCCTATGGAAAACAGTGTGGAGAATTCTTTAAAAACTAAAAATGAACCTATCATATGACCCAGTCATAGCACTCCCTGGCATATACCCAAAGGACTCATCCCATTGTAGAGACACTTGTACAACCATGTTTGTTGCTGCTTTTTTCACAACAGCTAAGAGATGGAAGCAACCTAAGTTCCCCTCACCTGACGAGTGGTTAACAATAATGTGGTATATTTACAGAGTCAGAAAAACAAACGACATATGTTCTCCCCCATATGTGGATCCTAGCACCAAATCCTTTTAAATTCCAGGTCCTTTTAATAAGATGATGCTATATAGCAGTCCCTTCCGCATTAAATAACTACCGTCATCACGACTTCAGCTGAGCCTGATCACTAAAACATTGTCACAATTGCGCTTGTTGACGGTTGTGCTCATTCATTAAAGGGGGGCCAAGCAGGCTCATGGGACCCTGACCAGATTACCCAGCAATTCTTCCCTGCCAACTGTATATAATTTGACCCTAATTAGCCATAGTCTCCTGGAGTTGGGGAGGGCTCAAATATACAATCTGCAGGAGGCTAGAAAGAGAAGGCATGACCCATGCTGGGTAAAGGCTTTCCAGTGTGCATACCCTCAGGTCATACATACACATCAGCAACCCATCAGTTATCTCAGTAAGTAAGCTCAATAAATTCATTGGTTCCTCAGTAAAACATTAATTAAACACTGGCATGATACTAGAACCTTAAAAGTGAATAAGCATTGCTTATCATCCCCAGGAAAAGAAGTGTCAAAACACATACAGAATTTATTTGTTAATGCTATTGTGTTTCATAATTAAAAAAAAAGAAAATGAGAATGTAAAAGATGTTTAAAAGATATGGGAATGGAGATATTTTCCAAAATAGACATAAAAAATGAGAAAGCCTATGCAAGTGATGAAAGTCCGTTTAGGTTACATAAAGGATGAGAAAAAAATAATATACCTATAATCTTAAAATTTCTATGGTCATAGTTTATTCACCTAGTTTAAGCAATGAAATATATATCTAGTCAAGGTTTATCTGAGAATATTTGGTATTTTTTACCCAAGACATTTCTACAAACACATGATAATTAAAAGTACCAGACTGGTGGAACTAACCTTATTGGATGTTTAACAGCCATAGTTTTTGGCCTATGCTAACGTGGTCACAGGGATTTAAAGGACAGTTTTTGCCCCTTGCCCTCCAAGGTCGACTAAGTTCCAGGGGACTATGGAGCAGCTCTCAATATGTCCTGTAAGTATGGTGAGTCACCTGTCCTGTTGATCATGGCAGCCATGGAGACCCCACCAGATGGACTTGAACCAGTGCCCGGTCTACAAAGATGAAGGTCAACACAGAGGAAACATTTCCTCCATGGTTCCAACTGAAGCCATCCACGGTCGAACAGTACCTTTGACTTATCTTCACATAGATAGAACTGGTGAAAGAAAGGAGCCAGGAGCTCCTCCCAAGCCCATGTGACCCCTGCAGAATAGAACCTCAAAAGATCTTAAGTGTAAAACTAAATTGATTTATTTGGGACAACTTATGGTCTTAAACACCCAAAAAGAAAGTATAACCAACAAGTAAATTCATCAGTATATTTCTTTAAGAGTTCAAGGGATTACACATCCCAGACATTAGGCTTAAGTCCATGTAAAAAGTTATATAGACAATTATTTCTCACTGATGATTTTATTCTTAACCAGAAAATGGTGCTCAGATATAAGACTTCAAATCTTGGTCTCCAATACTATAGTGTCCACCTGTAGCTAAGGGAGAGAACTAGCTATTGTTCTAAAATGATGGATAATTTTTTTTCTCCCCCTATCTAGAAGCCTTTGAGGGTGAACTGACACTGATACTAACCACTCCAACTTCTGTCAAAATACCTGAAAGCAAATCCTGAATCCATCAACCTGGAGTCTAGCCTGGGAAGACAAAAGAAAAATGAGGAACCCAAAAGAAGGATGCTTTTGGAAGCCCTTGTCAAGAAATTCCAATAGACATTTGAAAATTGCCCTGTTCTGACTTTTCTAGTTTCCTGTCTAGAACTTGTCATGCTAATTCCTCTTGCCTTTACTTCTCCTTCACAGCTTCTATCCATGATTCAAGGACTTTTTTCCCCTTTGAGATAAGAGTTATGCAACTTGGGAGTCTTTTAGATAGACCCACCGAAGGGTACTCCAAGTGCCTCACCCTGTGTCCTTGTTCAGCATGAAAAAAGCCAGTGTGGTGTGCGTCCAAATTCCCTATTGGCAATTTGGGTAACCTCTTCAGAGGATGGTGTGATAAGAATAGGAGGTAGGAATTGACTAAGCAGTTAGGGTAAAAAGACCCTGCAAAACGTAGCCAGTTTCTTGGCTAAATGTCACAATGTCCTTGGGTCTCTTAGCAATATGTTCTATTCCAAAAGCCAAAAATGTCAAAAGTATTTAGGAGCTTGTATCTAATCCTTAAAAGGTTTTAGGGTTACCTCTTCAGAGGGGGGACTATTAGAGTAGCCAAAAGCTGCATAAAAATCAATCAATCAATCAACAAAGATGAAAGGGTATATGAAGTTATCAGAAAAATGTGATGGGGAGATATGGGAGGAGTTGGAGTAGAGGGAGTGGGCATGAATTTGATCAAAACATCTTATATGTATGTATGGAATGCTCAATAAATTATTTTAAGAAACTATTCCCTTATAATCACTTGGATCTTTTGAATGTCTGTTGTGATGTTTCCCCTTTCATTTCTGATTTTGTGGATTTGGATTTGCTCTTTCTTTCTTTTGGTTAATTGGGATAAGGGTCTATCTATCTTGTTTAGCTTTTCACAGAACCAGCTCTTAGAGTCATTGATTCTTTGTATAGTTTTCCTTGTTTCTATTTCATTAATTTCTGCTCTGATTTTTGTTATTTCTTCTCTTCTGCTATGTTTGTGTTTCATTTGTTCTTGCCTTTCCTGCATCTTGAGTTGCAGTGTTAGGTCATTTATTTGGGCTCTTTCTAATTTTTTAATGTAGGGTCTTGGAGCTATAAACTTCCCTCTTAGGGCTGCTTTTAAAGTGTCTCAGAAGTTTTGTTGAGTTTTGTTGTATTGTTCTTTTCATTGAATTTCAGTTTTTATTTTATTTCTTTCTTAATTTCTCCTTTGACCCACTCATTGTTTAGGAGTGTGTTGTTTAATTGCCATGAGTTCCTGTAGTGACTAGGGCTTTGTCCATTGTTGACTTTGAGCTTTATTACTTTGTGGTTCGATAGAATGCATGAAATTATTTATTTTTTATATTTGTTTAGGGTTTTTTTTTGGCCCAGTATATAGTCAATTTTTGAAAAAGTCCCATGGGGTGCAGAGTAGAAAATGTATTCTTTGGTGCTTGGGTGGAATATTCGAAAGATGTCTGTTAGGTCCTTTTGATGTATAGTATCATTTAATTCTGATGTCTCTCTGCTTATTCTTTGCCCAGTTGACCTGTCCAGTGGAGACAGTAGGGTATTGAAATCCCCTACTGTTACTGAGTTGGGGTTAATCTGTGTCTTAAAGTCCTGTAGTTTTTTTTTTTAATTAATTTGGGTGCACCAGAGTTTGGTGCATATATGTTAAGGAGTGTAATGTCTTCTTCGTTAACTGTTCCTTTTATCAGAATGATGTGACTCTCCTTATCTCTTCTGATATTAGAATTGCAACCTCTGCTTGTTTATTAGTGCAGTTTGAGTGGAATATTCTTTTCCATCCTTTACCATAAGCTAGTACCTGTCCATGAACGTCAGATGGGTTTCTTGTAGATAGCAAAGTCTTTTGACTGGGGAGTTCAGTCCAATGAAATTTAAGGTTATTATTGAATGAGGTGTATTGGTTGCCATTATTTTGATTGTTGTTTATGTTCTTTGTCTAATTTTGTATTTCCTCAATCACATCTTTACTTATTTTCTTTCATTGCCCCTGGGATATAGTTTTTTCTCTCTCTGCTCCCTGTATTGCTTCAAGTATTCTTTGAAGGGCTGGTTTTGTGGTTATGTATTCTTTCAGGCTATTCATGTCATGGAAGATTTTCCTTTCCCCCTCACCTATAATAGACATTTTTGCTGGGTAAAGTATTCTGCGCTGACATCTATTGCCATGTAGAACTGGAAATTCCTTGGTCCAGGATCATCTGGCTTTCATAGTTTGCATTGATAAGTCAGCTGTAATTCTGATGAGTTTTCCTTTATATATGACTTATTGTTTTTCTTTGGGTTTTAGTACCCTTTCTTTGTTCTGTACATTTGATGCTTTTACTATGATATGTTATGGGTGATATGTCGTGGGGAGTTTCTTTTCTGATCCTATTTGGTGTTCTATGTGCTTCCTGTATTTGTTTGGGGATGTCTTTCCTTAATTTTGGGAAATTCTCTTCTACAATCCTGCTTAAGATCTGGTCAATACCATTAACCTGAAATTCTTCTCCTTCCTCTACACTTATGATCCACAGATTTGGTCTTTTCATGGTGGTCCACATCTGCATTTTCCATTCCTGTGTTTTAAATATTTTTCCATAATCTTTGCTTGAGTGCTTCAGTTCTTCAACTTTATCCTCCAGTGTTGATATTCTGTTTTTCATTTCATTCAGTGTAGCAGTGAGGCTTTACCCTGTTGTTTCAAGTTGGCTTATTGAGTTTTGCACTTCCTTCTTCCTTTCTGCCTGAGTTTTTGTCAATGTTTGTATCTGTTTTGTGAGTTCATTCAAAAGTTCATCCTTATCTTCTTTTAGTTCTTTGATTTGTTTGCTTGTGTGTTCTTTAAATTTGTTGAATTCCTTGATCATGTTTATTATTGCTCTTTTAAATTCAGTTTTCTGGGTTATCTCTAAGGGGTTCTCCTTGTAGAACTCTTCTACAGGACTGGTGGAGTTTGGTGGGGACATAGTGTTTTGGCTTTTCATTTTATTATTCTTTCATTGTGATTTTGGCTTGTGAATTTCTTTTGTTGTTTATGATTCTGATATGAGAATTAAGTTGAAGTGTGCTTCTATTTGTATTGTAGGGGTGTCTAGGTCCTTTCATTAATGGTTATGTAAAGGTAGTTGGTACAGGGTTCAGGTTCTTTCATGTTTATTTTGGAGGGAACTGATGGCTTCAGATCAACTATTCAGGAGTACCCACAGAAGCCCAAGTCAGATTCCAGTCAGGTATACTCAGGCTTCCTTCTAAGGTTTGAACCCCTATTAGCAGGAACTCACAGAAAATTTGGGAAGTTCCCTAAGGGTGGGGCAATTTTGGGACTCTCAGTTTGTCTGCTTTTTTCACAGCCCCTATGCCAGAGGAAGGCCAGAACTGGCACTCTCTGGAGGTCTGCTGAGATCACAGGTACTACACAGTTGGAGGTTGGATCCTGCCTTCTCAGGTTTTCTTCTAAGATCTCAGCATTAGCTTATCAAAGCCAGGTCTGCCCTGGGCCCTTGGGAGGTGAAATCCCAGTTATGGGGTTGGGTGCAGCACAATTAGGGGAATCTCACCACCACATGGAAGCAGAATCTGGGTGTTTTCCTCTAGTCCCGTGTGTTCTCAGCCCCTATGCCAGAGGAAGGCCAGAACTGACACTCTCTGGTGGTCTGCTGAGATCACAGTCTAGACGGATGGAGGTCAGAACCCACCCTCTCAGGCTGTCTACTAGGATCTCTGCTTCTCTGATTTTTAAAGTCCAATGTGGCTACTTTGTACAAAATGGAGTTGCTCTAGACATTACAGAGACATAAGAAAAATGAAGTTACACCATTTACAGGGCAAAGGCTGTACCCGGAGACTGTCATATTAACAGAAGTAACCTAGTCTCACAAAAGACAAATATTGCATTTTTCTTTCTTTCATATTTTTCCAGTTTGGGGACTTAAACCCAGGATCTCATGTAACTAGGCAAGTGTTCTACTACTGAACTGCATCCTTATCGTGTATTTCTCATTTATATCTCAATTCTGGGGCGGGTCATGAAAATATAAAGGGGGCTGTTAAGGGTATGGAAGGGGAAGGGGTGGGAGGAGGAGGATAAAAATTGTGAGAGAGAGTGAATATGATTAAAGTACATTATATGCATGAATGTGTCATGCTAAAGCCCATTACTTTGTAATATTAAAAAGTACTAAAAGTTTTGAAACTGGGTAATGGGTAGAAATTGAAAAAGTTTTAATGTGCATGCTGGAAATATGGATGCTACTGTGTTCGATGAGTGTCCCTCAAAAGTCTTTGGGTTAAAGGTTTAGTTCCCAGAGTAGTAATACTGGGATGTTCTGTCTACCTTAATGGGGGGCATTAGAGTCATATTCTTAGGTCACTGGAAGCCTTCTCTTACAGGAGATTTTAGAATTCTGTTGGCGTTCTGTCTGCTTCTTGGCTTGAGATTCAGTACCTGGAGCTGATATATGATCCTACTCTTGCCATTCTGCCATGCCCCCACTAGGGGCCTGAACAAATGGGGCTGCCTGATCTTAGACTTCAAATTTCAGAACCATGAGCTAAATAATCATGTTATCTTTATAAAGTTAATTGTCTCAGGTAACGTAGCAATGTGTAACAATTACAGGAACTTGGTATGAGCAGTGAGATTCTTAATATAACTATACCTGATGATATAGAGGGGCCTTTGGAATTACTCTATGGAGGAACTAGAGGAACAGGCAAGTAAACGCTTAGAATGTTAGAAGAAGAGCTTGATTGCAATTCTGGCAGGTGCTTTACAGACTCAAATATTGATAGGAATGTGGGTAGGAAGGGCCATGCTCATGAAGTTTCATATGGAAACAAGCATTCTATGAAAAATTGTAGAAAATGTTACTCATATTGCCATGCTGAGAATTTGCATATATTTGATGTCATGGGCATGAGCTCATAGATGTTGACCAGCAAGAGGAGTCCACATGCAGGTAGTCAGGAACTGGGTTTGTCACAAAACCTATGTGACCTCACAGAGACCATTTGGGAAATCACATCTTCATAAGGATCTGAAGCTGATCAGTGGAGATGGGTTCTGGAATAAACTTGATGTCTGGAGGGTCAAATTTGCTCTGGCTAAGATCTGTAAGGCTCCTTGGGAGCTGCTAATACTGAGCAAAAAGGACCCACGACATCTTTTTTAAGGTGATTGCTGTGGCAACGTGTTCGCACTGGGGTGCTGGATGTAGGCAAGATGAAACTGGATTGTGCTCTGGGCCTAAAGACTATGGATTTCTTAGAGAGGCAGCTGCAGCTGCAGGTAAGATGGGCCTGACCAAGTCCGTCCATCATGCCCAAGTGCTTATCAGCCAAATATGTTGGTGCACTCCCAGTGTTCCTGTAACTGCCAGACCTGTGAGTTCCTCGACCATGGCATTCCATCTGTTATCCTACCTCCCAGACCTAGCTAGGCTCACACGACACATTTTAACTCAACCTACCACCTGTGCAACTCTGAGAACCTGCCAGATGTGTGAGTTCCACAACCCCAGAATTCCCTGTCCCTGTCCACTTGCCAGGTCTAGCTCAAACAACATACCCTGCTGCAGCCAGAAATCTGGTAAGGTTCCATACCCCTCCCCACCATCCCACACTTACAAGCCTAGGTTGGGAAGCACCACATTTAAATTCCCAGCTTGGTCAGGTCTACAGAACCTATGCTGCTCTCACTGAAATCCTCATACTCCTAGGCAGAGTTGGGGTTATGCAGCCTGTACACTGGCCCAGACAGACTCAGGCAAGAGACATATTTGCACATTTTCTTAGTTACCACCAAAATGGAATCACCCTGTCACTCCAATAAAAAATTAACACTGAACTCTCTGCCCACCCACCCCATAGTCCCAGGACCATGTGGTCATGTCCTGGAATCTCAGGCTTAGAATCCATAGGTGAAATGAGACCATTTCTTTTTTTTTTTTTAACTTATG
>NW_008341888.1:2720646-2727215 GCF_000622305.1 Nannospalax galili | reverse complement strand
CTGCATATTTCATTCTTGTGATTTCTTAAATTTTTCATAATCTTTGCTTGAGTGGTCCAGTTCATCCACTTTATCTTCCAATGTTGATACTCTGTTTTCCATTTCATTCATCCTATTGGTGAGGCATTCTCCTGTCGTTTGTAATTGGCTTATGGAGTGTTTCACTTCGTTCTTTATTTCAGCCTGAGTATTCTTCAATATTTCTAGCTCTTTTCTGAATTCATTCAGAAGTTTATCCCTATCTTGCTTCAGCTCTATGATTACCTTGTTTGTGTGTTCTTTAAATTCAGTGAATTCTTTTATCATATTCATCATTGTTCTTTTTAGATCCATGTCCTGCATTGTCTCTAGAGGATTCTCCTTGTGCTCCTCTAGAGGATTACTGGTATTTGGTGGGGATATGTTATTTTGGTTTTTCATGTTATTATTTTTTCTCTGTGATTTTGACATGTGAATTTCTTTTGTAGTTTCTGACTCTTGTGTGATACTCAGGCTTTCAAGTTTAGTTCTGCTTCTTTTTTTGAACTTTATGTGTCTTTGTGGTTTACTTTTTGGGTATGAAGAGCTGGTTCGTCTAAGCTTCTGGTTCTCTCTTTTGATTTTATATTTTCGTGGCTGGATTGATTTTGTCTTCAGGAGTTCCACAGTGGCCCAATTCCAATGTGGGTCAGAAGTTTTCAGACTTTCTCCTTAGGTCTGGGATCTTCTAAGAATGATTTTGGCCTCAGGAACTTGGGTGTTGGACTGAACTGAGATCCTGGCCATGGCCGTGCCAGGCAGGGATGCAAAGGCAGATGGGGTGGGAATAAGCCCCAAGATTTCCCAGGGAGTGGATTGAGTAGCTGGGTTGTACTGGATGCAAAGGATCAGGGAGAGGAAAGGTAAGCCTCAGAGTCCCAGAATGAGGCTGTCAGCCCCAGAAAGATGCTGGTGGGTGTTGCAGGACTAGGGAAGTAGAAGGAGGTGAGGGCAGAGCCAGATCCAGAAGCAGTGCTCCTGAGGCCCAAGGAAGGCACTAAGTTGGTCTGGGGACCCAAGACTAGGAATGGTGCAGGGCCCAAACTAGGAGTATAGAACGGCGGGAGGGATGGAAGGGTGAATGTGGCTTGAGACCATTTCTTATAGTCCATTCAGACATCAGTCCCAAAACTGAACACCACATTCCACTCCATATCTCCCCACCCTCTTCTAACTTCATGTCCTTTTAAAAAAACATCCTATCTCTGTTGTCCATATACTTCTAGATTTGGGGCCATCCACTTGACAGTGGTCCACATACCAGGTGCAACACTCTTAAAGAAAACTGACTCTTCCTCTCCCATAAACCATCAACCATCCCTGGCTCATCAGTTATGGGTGGGGACTCATGAACTCTTTCTCATTCCATGCTGGAATCTTGATCGGCTTGATTTTACACAGGTCTTGTGCAGACACCCACAGTTCCTGAGTGTGGAGGCCCTTTCATGTCCAGAAGATACTGTTTTACTCCTTGACCTCTGGCTCTTACACTTTTTTCTACATCCTTTTCCACAGTGATCCCTGAACCCTGGAGCGAGGAAGTGTGATACAGATCTCCCATATGTGGCTGAGCATTCCACTGACATTCTCTGCTCTTTGACTAGTTGTGAGTCTCTGTGTTAACCACCAATTCTCTGATAAGGTCTGAGAACTGTACTAATCTATGGAAAGGAGGTATATGAGTTTAAAGTAAAGTTTTATGCTGTGACTTATTTGAAATGATACTTTCACTTCTTCCCATACAATCTAAAGACATAAGTACATTTTAACTCCATTTTCCCTTTCCACTTCTTTATTTTATTTTATTTTTATTTTGTTGTTTGTTTTTTGAGACAGGGTCTCCCTGTAGCCTCAGCTCTCCTGGAACTCACTATGTACACCAGGCTGGACTTGAACTCACAGAGATCTGCCTGCTTCTGCTTCCTGAGTGCTGGGATTAAAGGCGTGTGCCACCACGCCTGGCCCTTTCCACTTCTTAATGCTATTAAATTATATATATATATATATATGCTAAAGATGTGGTTTATGTACGTTAATTATATCTTATTTATTTATTAAGAACAAGTTGGAATCCTTTAGCGCAAAAGCCTGCTGGTGTCAACCTCATATTTTTATATATCTGATTATTACAAGTATAGGACACACATATTTTAGTAATTTAGAGGTTTATATACTCTACGAAACTGTACCTAACATCTGCACACCCTAAGTAAGACAAACCATGAGGCTAGAAGACCCCAAGCCAGTAGTCCTCTCCAGTGCTTTCTGATCCAGGGATTGATTACACATCATGTTTTTGAGCAGCATCAGCTAGAACTGCAAGTCTGATCGTACATCTTATTCTGATTCTCTTCTTCCCCCAGAAGTTCCTTTGTATCTCTCCTTTTTTGTTGGTTCCCTTCCCTTCTCCTTCACCTGTAGCCCCTCAAAGGTTGAAACGATCCCAATCCCCTTAGCCCAACAATTTCCCTGGCTCTCACTATGAAAGCCTGTCAGTATTGCCAACTGAAGCTTGTTGTGTGCTACTGCCACCTTGTGGTACTTGTCTGCAGTCCCAAACTTGCCAAGGGTTTCAGTCTAGGACCATATCCTCAACCTCTTTTTTTTTTTTTCCCATGAATATCTAACTATGGAACCAAGTGAAAAGGGGGCTGCCTAGCTCATAGATTGTATCTAGTTATGAACAAGTTTTATTAATGGAGGCTGAAAAACAATAATTTATTTCCATAGTGATCTCCTCTCAACTAAAATCTACTCTCCTAATATTTTTCAAGATTGCAATATGTTATAAACAACAGTTACCAGGTTTTACCATAGATCTGTTGGATTTATTCCTGTTCTCTAACTGAAATTTTGTATCATTGTCCATCATCTGTTCAATCCCTTTTACTGCCTAACTCCTGCTAACCACACTTCTACTTTCTACATCTGAGTTCAGCTGATATGGACCTTTAAAGTCTGAAGGGCTGAAACCTTATATAAGGCCTCATAACAGGCTGACCAAACTGTTAATATAAATTGCTAGCTAAATTCAAATCTTTTCTCTGTCAGCTAGGCTGGAATGGATTGTGCATCGTGATCACATGAAATTCTACAGAAGGCTGACTTCATCAATCCATCTAGTTCTTTCTCAAGGGTTGTTCTGACAAATAAGTTGTATGAGTTTGATTGGTTACTTCTTGTTGTGATAAAACGGCATGACAAAAAGCATCTTGTGGAGGAAAAGGTTTATTTAATCTTAGAAGTTATAGTCCGTCATCAAAGGAAACCAAGGCAGGAATGGGGAGGCAGGAACTGAAACAGATCATGAAGGAACACTGCTTACTGTCTTGGTTCCCTGACTTTCTTAGCTAACTTTCTTATACAGCCTATTGGTGGTACCAGTCACAGTGGGCTGGGCCCTCCTACAATCAATTAGCAATTGATAAATTGCCTCACAGACAAAGGAAATTCCTCCACTGAAGTTTCTTCTTCCCAGGTGATTCTAGTTTGTGTCAAGTTGACAAAAACTAACCAGCACAATTGACTCCTTGTCACATTGACACACAAGCACATCACTATCAGTCATATCCCTTTCATTTCTTGTCCCCAAGATCTCAAGCTAATATCACAGTATAAAACACAGTTCAACTTTTAAAGGCCCATAGCCTTCCAAAACTTCTAACCAATTTAAAAGTTCAAGTTAAAAATCCAAAGTGTCTTACTTGTGGGCGCCTGTAAAGTAAAAATTAAGTTACATACATTCTTATTCCAAGAGAGAAAAACCAGGGCACAGTTATAATCAGATCAAGGCAAAACCAAAATCCAAACAGTGTATAAAGTTCAGTGTCCTACATTATTACTGGATCAATGGCTAACAAAACAAATTCAACAGTTTGCAGCTTCTCTGGATTTAATAAAAACTCATGCAAAATGAACTCAGAGTCCAATGTTGCCTGCTAGTTCTAACAAAGAGTACCTCATTTAGTTCAAATCACAATACTATAAACAATAAGACCATTCCACTCTTAAGCCAAAGAAATAATTTATATGCATGACCCCACTTATTTGTGAACCTGAAGCTGAAAAAGGAGGTGAGATAGATCCCTAAGAGACCAAGAGGGCCTAAGTTGGATGATACCTGTTAAATCAGTAAGTCAATTACAATGTTTTTTAGGGTTTAGAGTTCAATGCATAGCAGGCTTCTGTTTCAGAAGTAGTATTAACTTCAATGCTTGCTTCTAATTTATGATAATGAACCTGAATTTCAGTACTTAAGGATCCAGTAGTAGCTGAAGTAGGCCTCTCTGCCAGAGTCACCCTTTGTACCATATTAATAGTAGCCTGGATTCCAAAATAGACAACATCGCCTACATCTACTAGATGCAGATACTCTACTATCTATCCCTAATCACAGGGTGTATTCATGGTTTAAAGGACTCCTCTCAGGAAGTGACTGGCTTGGGAGGATAATAAAAGCGATGATTACTGGCTTAGCTATTAAAATTGGCTCAGTCTTGTTAGAAGATGCCTGTGTCCTGGTTGTTGTCAATAAAACTATCCCTTTTCCAGCTATATGAATGGAACTTCTCAGACAGCAGGCAAACTTCTGACAAATAGTATTTATTATTATTATTATTATTATTATTATTATTATTATTATTCCAAACAGAGACAATTTTAACACATTTTTCCAGAAATAACTTGAAGCACGTTACATAAAAATATATATACAATGGCTCTCCGGGGTAAGTCCATCGTGCCCTCCATGCCTTGACTCCCCCACCCTCAATCACCCTCAATCACCCTCCCATCTCCCCCAGTGGTCTCTCCTAATTTGGGTCCTGTCCCATTCCTTGTCTTCAGGCCCCAGACACCTGAGGAACAGATACTGCTTCCTGACCCTTTTCTCTGGGCCCAAGGAGCACTGCTTCTGGGCCTGGACCGGCCATCACCTCACTCTGCTTCCCTGGGCCTGCATCACCCGCCAGCCTCTTTCTGGGACGCAGGGGCTGACCCTTCCTCTTCCTGATCCTTTGCATCCAGACCAACCCAGCAACTCAGTGCAGTCCCCAGGAGTCCTTGGGGCCTCTTATCGCCCCATCTGCCTTTGCATCTCTGGGTGGGAAGGCCACCAGCTGCCCTAGACCAGCATCTTTCCTGGGCCAAGCTCCCAGGACAGTCCAACCCCCAAATTCCTGAGACCAAAATCGTTCCTTGCAGAGATCCAGACCTTAGGAGAAAGCCTGAAAACATCTGATCCTCACCTGAATTGGGCCTCTGTGGGAACTCCTGAAGACAAAAGAAATCCAGCCACTTCAATATAAAATCAAAAGAGAGAACCAGAAGCTTAGATGAACCAGCTTTTCATGCCCAAAAAGTAAAGCACAAAGACACATAAAGTTAACAAAAAGAAGCAGATCTAAACTTGAAGGCCTGAGTCTCACACAAGAATCAGAAACTACAAAAGAAATTCACATGTCAAAATTGAAGAGAAAAAATAATAACATGAAAAACCAAAATAACATATCCCCACCAAACAGCAATAGTCCTCTAGAGGATACAATGAGAACCCCCTAGAGATAATGCAGGACATGGAACTCAAAAGAACAATTATAAACATGATAAAAGAATTCAGAGAATTTAAGGAACACACAATAAAAGAGATCAAAGAACTGAAGAAGAATACTCAGGCTGAAATGAAGAAGGAAGTGAAACAGTCAATAAGCCAATTAGAAATGACAGGAGAAAGCCTCAACAACAGAATGAACTAATTGGAAAACAGAGTATCAAGACTGGAAGATAAAGTGGATGAACTAGACCACTCAAGCAAAGATTATGAAAAATTTAAGAAAGCACAGGAATGGAATGTTCAGGAATTGTGTGATACCATAAAAAGATCCAACTTACAAATCATAGGCATACAGGAAGGAGAAGAATCCCAAGATAATGGTATGGACCAGATCTTCAACTGAATCATGGAAGAAAATTTCCAAAAATTAAAGAAAGACATGCCCAAACAAATACCAGAAGCATATAGAACACCAAACAGACAGGACCAGAAAAGAAACTCTCTATGGCACATCATAGTAAAAACACTAAGCGTACAGAACAAAGAGACAATACTGAAAGCTGCAAAAGAGAAACAACAAGTTACAAATAAAGGAAAATCCATTAGGATTACAGCTGACTTTTCAGTGCAAACTATGAAAGCCAGAAGAGCCTGGACCAAAGTATTCCCAGTCTTAAATGACCACAGATGCCAAGCCAGATTACTATACTCAGCCTAAATGCCTACTATAGTAGAAGGGGAAAGGAAAATCTTCCATGACATAAATAGGCTAAAGGAATTCATGTCCACAAAACCAGCCCTTCAGAGGGTTCTGGAAGCAATACAAAGAGCTGAAGAAAGGAATGACTATACCCAAGGGTTTGCAGAAAGAAATCTAATTAAGGTATAACTGTGGAAAAGTACAGCTATATCAAGAATATAAACAGAAATAAAAATGACAGGATTCAATACACATCTTTCAATAATAACTTTAAATATTAACAGACCAAACTCCGCAGTC
>NW_008341888.1:2719833-2720329 GCF_000622305.1 Nannospalax galili | reverse complement strand
CAGGACTTTAAGACCCAGATTAATCCCAACTCATTAATAGTAGGGGACTTCAATACCCCACTGTCTCCATTAGATAGGTGAACAGGGGAGAGAGTTAACAGAGAGACACCTGAATTAAACAATACCATATATCAAATGGACTTAATAGGGAACTACTCAGTATTCAACCGAAGCACCAAAGGACATATTTTCTACACAGCACCCCATGGAACCTTCTCCAAAATCGACCATATACTGGGGCACAAAACAAACCTCAACAAATACATAAAGATTGAATCATTCCATGCATTCTATCAGACCACAATGCAATAAAGCTTACAATTGACACCCAAAGAAGCCCTAATCACCACATGAACACATGGAGATTAAACAACACACTCCTGAATGATGAATGGATCAAAAGAGAAATTAGGAAAGAAATAAAAGTATTCCTGGAATTAAATGAAAAGGACAATACAACACAACAAAACCTCTGGGACACGCTGAAAGCCGTTCT
>NW_008341888.1:2711867-2719722 GCF_000622305.1 Nannospalax galili | reverse complement strand
ACCCTGCAAACAAGAAGAAATTACAAAAATCAGGGCGGAAATCAATGAAATTGAAACAAAGAAAACAATACAAAGAATCAACAATTCCAAGAGCTGGTTCTTTGAAAAGATAAACAAGATTGACAGACCGCTAGCCCAGTTAAACAAAAGAAAGAAAGCGCACTTCCAAACCAACAAAACCAGAGATGAAAGGGGAAACATCACAACGGACACCAGAAAGGTACAGAACATTATAAGGGAATACTTTAAAAACCTATATGCTACTAAATTTGAAAACATAAAAGAAATGGGTGGATATTTAAAGGCATGGGAACCATCAAAACTAAAGCAAGAAGAGATCAAGAGTTTAAACAGACCTATAACGCAAAAAGAAATTGAAACAGTAATACAAAACCTCTTGACGAAAAAATAACCAGGACCAAATGGATTTACAGCAGAATTCTATCAGACATTTAAAGAAGATCTGCATCAAATACTACTTAATTTATTCAAAAGAATAGAAATGGAAGGAGAACATCCAAATTCCTTCTATGAAGCCAGCACCACTCTAATACCAAAGCCAGGTAAAGATACAACCAAAAAGAAAACTATAGACCCATATCCTTAATGAACATAGATGCAAAAATTCTCAACAAGATACTTGCAAACTGCATACAGACACACATCAAAAAGGTCATCCACCATGATGAAGTCAGCTTTATCCCAGAGATGCAGGGATGGTTAAATATACATAAGTCAATAAGTGTCATAAATCATATATATGGGCTCAAAGACAAGAACCACATGGTCATCTCAATAGATGCAGAGAAGGCCTTTGACTTAATGCAACATGAATTTATGTTCAAAGTCCTAGAGGGAATTGGACTGGAGGGAACATACCTCAACATATTTAAAGCCATATATAACAAACTTAAGGGAACTTCAATCTAAATGGAGAAAAACTGAAAGCATTCCCATCGAAATCAGGAACCAGACAAGGCTGTCCACTATCCCCACTTCTCTTTAACATAGTACCTGAAACTCTTGCAAGAGGAATAAGACAAGAGAAAGAAATTAAAGGAGTAAAAATGGGAAAAGAAAAGATCAAATTATCCCTTTTTGTAGATGATATGATATTATATCTAAGGGATGCCAAAAATTCTACCCGAAAACTCTTAGAAATTATTAACTCGTTCAGTAAAGTGGCAGGTTACAACATTAACCTATAAAAGTCTATAGCGTTTCTATATACCAATAACAAGCAATCAGAAAAAGAGCACATGGAAACACTCCCCTTCACAATAGCTGCAAAAAAAAAAATATCTTGGAATAAACCTGACCACAGACATTAAAGAGTTCTACAATGAAAATTTTAGATCTTTAAAAAAGAAATTGAGGAAGACATCAGAAGATGGAAGGACCTCCCATGCTCATGGATTGGAAGAATTAATATTGTGAAAATGACCATCCTACCAAAAGTCAAATACAGATTCAATGCAATTCCAATCAAAATCCTCTTGTCATTTTTCACAGAATTAGAAAAAAACTATCTTACGATTCATGTGGAAGCATAAAAGACCTCAGATGGCCTAAACAACCTTGAGCACTAAGAGCAATGCTTGGGGGATTACTATACCAGATTTCAAGCTGTATTACAGAGCTATAGTCATAAAAGACAACATGGTACAGGCACAAAAATAGACCCATAGACCAGTGGAACAAAATTGAAGACCCAAATATGAGCAAATGCAAATTCAGCCACCTGATATTTGACTAAGGGGCCAAGAACATTAACTGGAGGAAAGACAGCATCTTCAGAAAATGGTGGTGGCAAAATTGGATCTCCACTTGTAGAAAAATGAAACTAAACCCCTATCTGTCACCCTGCCCAAAAGTCAATTCCAAATGTCTCAAAGACCTCAATGGAAAGCCTGAAACTCTGAAACTATTAGAAGAAAACATGGGGAAAAACCTACAAGATATAAGCGTAGGAAAGGATTTTCTAAACCGGACATCAATTGCTCAGGAAACAAGGGTAAGAATTAACAAATGGGACCTCATTAAACTAAAAAGCTTCTGTCCATCAAAGGAGACAACCAAGGAAGCAAACAGAAAACTCACAGAATGGGAGAATATCTTCACCATCAACACATATGACAGAGGTTTAATAACCAGAATTTATAACGAACTCAAAAAACAGAGATCCAGGACAAGAAGCAACCCAATTAAAAGATGGACTATGGAGCTGAACAGAGAGTTCTCAAAAGAAGATGGCTATGAAATATCTTAAAAGATGTTCAACATCACTAATAATTAGGGAATTGCAAATTAAAACCACTGTAAGATTTCACCTTACCCCAATCAGACTGGCTAAGATCAAGAAAACAAATCATACCAAATGTTGGAGAGGATGTGGGGAAAGGGGAACACTCATCCACTGCTGCTGGGGATGCAAACTGGTTCAACCCCTATGGAAAGCAGTGTGGAGAAGTCTTAAAATGCTACAAATGAACCTACCATTTGACAAAGTTATACCACTCCTTGGCATACACCCAAAGAACTCATCCCATTGCCGAGACACTTGTACATCCATATTTGTTGCTGCTCTTTTCACAATAGCTCAGAGATGGAAGAAACCTAAGTGTCCCTCAATTGATGAGTGGATAATGAAAATGTGGTTCGTTTATACAGTGAAGTTTTACTCAGCAGCAAAGAAAGATGAAATCATGAAATTTGCAGGTAAATGGATGGAACTAGAAACTGTTATACTAAGTGAAGTAACACAGACTCAGAAAAAACGTCGACATATGCTCTCCCTCATGTGTGGATCCTAGAACCAGACTCTGATAAATAAGTATTCAACCAGACATAACTACAGGAACCAGGATAATGGAAAGGAAACAGGGAGGTAAAGGAAAAGAAATAACCTGAAAGAGAAGAACAGTAGGAAACAGGCCTTAATAAGGGAGATATGGATAAAAATTGGGTTAGTTTAAGGGAGAGGGGAGGGAAGGGTATACAAGGAACCTAGGGGATAAAGGGAAAGAAGGAGCTCAAGAGAGGTAGGACCATAGGAGAAGGGTATTAGTAAGGGAGAAAGGGGGGAAGTGGAGGCACCTTAAGTGGGAAAACCATGATGGAGGGGTGAGACAATGTGAGAGAAAAACAATGCCTAGCTAGTTTTCCAAAACCAGAGAGACCCATATTACTCCTACAACCTATTGACAAATTATACATGGCAGATCAAGAAATACATGTCTAGGTAAGGTTTATCTGAGAACAACTGATCTTTGCCCAAGATTTATCTACAAGACACACAGTAATTAAAAATACCAGACTGGTGGAACTAACCTTCTTTGGTGTTTAACAGACATACTTTGAGGCCTATAATAATTTGGTCTGAGGGATATAAAGGACACTTTTTGCTCCTTGCCCTCGTAGGTCAACTAGTTCCAGGGGACTATGAGTATCTCTCCAAATGTCCTATAATGGTGGTGCGTCACCTGTCCTCTTGATCAAGGAGGCCGAGGAGACCCCATCAGATGGACTTGAACCAATGTCCTTTCTATAAAGAGGAGGGTCAATACAGAGGAATCATTTCCTCCATGCTTCCAAGCGAAGCCAACCATGGTGGAGCAGGACCTTTGACTTATCTTCACATAGGTGGAACTGGTAAAAGAAAGGAGCCAGGGGCTCCTTTCAAGCCCATGTGACCCCCTGAGGAACAGATCCTCAAATAACCTTAAGAGTAAAAATAAATCGGTTTATCCGGACAAAATATATGGCCTTAAACACTCAAAAGGAAAGTATAACCAAAGATCAAATGAGCCAACATAACTTCATAAGAGTCCATATGTATAGCCAAAAGCTACATAAAAATCAGCAATGCCAGACAAGCGATACATTCTTTTGAGTTGTTGGCCAGAGTGGCCAAAGGGATTCCCAGATAGTAACCCAGGATAGAACTGGGAAAATGAACAGCAGACCCCAATCTTAGCCAAAGGAATATAAACAACTGATTATTGCTAGATCAGGAACAACTGACCATCCTAAAACAAAGACTTCTAGACAGGCTGACTAGATTCACCAGAAGGGCAAGTAGTGGGGAATGATTGGGGGTCCCAACAACACAGCAGACAGTAGCAAGGATATCAGAGTATAAGGGCTCTAGTGGGGATAGGGAGGCTATGGGAGGGTGCTACCTGGGAAGTGGGTGTATAAATAAATAAAAAAAGAAAAATAATTCTTCAAAGAATAAAAATTTGCTCCTTAATAATTAGTAGATGTGAAAAACATTACCCTTGAAATCTACCTGATGACTTTATATCCATGCTCAGATGCCTAGGAGCTCAGAATGTAACTGACTTGAGTAGCAATAATCAGATATATAGAGATTAGAAATGCATTTGCATCTTAGTGTCAATTGTATTAAAAATGAATTTTTCTGTATGAAACAGTATTTTAATAATGAAATGGAGATCTTTTTTAAAGTTTAAAATCATTTAATTTTATGTCTTATAGGGTTTATATTGAGTACAATATTGTATAATTGTATTAATTCAACTATAAACCTAAAAATTTACAATTTTGAAAGAGATGCATCTTAGCTCTGGATATTGTTATTGAATATGCCAATGCTGTTGTAATGAAATGCTTCTTCTAATTATATGGTTATTAAATAAATAATTTAAAAATAAATAAATCTTAAAAAATATATATATATACACACACACAGTGACGTTTATCAGGGGGAAATTGGGATAAGAAATCAAAGACCAAATTATTTGCCAACATGGGCTCAACTTTGGTGGAATAATAAAGGTTTCCATTAGTTCTGTTCTTTTTTAAATTCTAACTAGTTTATTTGGCTTGCTAACAGAGAGTAGGGTGGGGGTTTATTTACAGAAGAGTGGAAGACCCCTGATTCACAGCTGAGCTGGAACATCCACACTGAAATATAGATTCTGTGACTTCCTGATGCCCACACAAAATGGTGAGAGAGTTGCTCATGCCATTCTCAGCTTATATATCCTCCCCCACATGCAGCTAAGGTTGACTGATTGGGTGAGAGGGGTAATTAATTCCCTCATCGACTCCTTGATGAGTGTGGGAAGGAGGTCTCTACTATAGCTTTCCCACATAGTGTTTGGTGGACCCTTTCAGGTAACACTCCACCCCTTCCTCCAACTCTTACATTCTTTTCGCCAACCTCTTCCACAAACGTTCCTGAGCCTTGGAGTGGGTGATAGGTGTAGGATAATCTTACTTTCATTGTGGCAAGACACTGAACTTTCTGGTCTCTGCATCATCTGTTTTCCTTGGGCTGTTAGGCCATTTCAGTGGGATTCCTTCTACTACAAAAACACAAATAGAAAGAAGCAAGAACATCTATACAGTGGCTGCTATAATAAGTTAACTTAGGGGTGTAAACACATATGCTTGGATGGTACTTTAGCAGTTGTATCACATCCATCTAACAAAACAATTGCAGAGGCTTCCCCATTGGGGCCTATTTCCTCCCTTGCCAGAGGGGGTTGGCCTGGTCTACAGTAACAGACGTTTGTTCCATCTCTAGGAGAAGGCATTATATCCAATAGAAAACTTGCTGGTTGTACATACACTAGACATGCCACTGTTGCACTGCCTGGTAGGAATCAGCTAACCTACTTAACTGGTATAAGTGGAAAATATGCCACAGCACTGGCTAAGGTGGGGAATTAAAGGATATTGTCAATAATAGAAGACTTAATTAAAGAAGGAGTACCAGTTCCTACCATCTGACTATTCAATTTGAGGTATGGCCTGTGCTTAAATCAACTACTGATTGGAGGCTAACTATAGACTAGGAAGAGTTAACAAGGCTGTTCCCTTCATTAGTTCTATCAAATAGAGTTACCTTAATTAATGCCATATAAAAAGAAAGAGCAAATACTTCGGATATAGCTGACATGTTCTTTTTTTACTGAAATTTTCATAGAAAAGCCCTTTTTGCACTTGAAAGTCAACAACACAGGTTTCCTTGTTATTTACTGCATACTTCAATAGTGCTGGAAGTGCCCATGGACTTTGCCAACAGATCACCCATACCTGCCCCACAGTCTCACTAGAAGCTCAGTTTGGATATTATATCAGTGGCACCATTGTCTATGTCTCACAGGATACAACTACTATGGCTATACCCAGACTTAATGAGCAATTGTCCTACATAAGGTACAAGACCCTTTCTGGTCTGTTAACATTTTGAGGTACATTTGGATCTAGACTGAATAGGAAAATAAAAATAATTTGTATTCATATATCTTTGGTATAAGTGGTTTCAGAAGGAAGGTCTAACAGGTGATATGCTGGCTCAGGTTTGCAGTCTCAGCATTTGGGAGGCTAAAGCAGTAACCATGAGTTTGAGGCCAGACTAGCCTACATACTGTGACCCTGTCAGAACCAACCAAAAAACCATCCAAACAAACAAACAAATCACATGAAACCCAAGAGGTAAATATTGGTGCCATATCAGACCATTATCAAAACAGAAGTGTTTAGTGTGTTGGAACCATCTATTCTAGGAACTGATATTTTTATTATACTTTGAATAATGTACAACCAATCATAAAAAAGATTAGCAACAGAGCCTTTCTTACTTGTGAAGATGGGATAGAACTTCAGGTTTTCTTTTTCCAAAATATAATACTTTAAAAAATATTTTACTTATTATTTTTTTATTTTATGTGTGTGCATGCATTGCCTGCATGTAGGTAAGTTCACCCGTGCCGTGCAATGCCCACGGAGGACAAAAGAGGCTGTCAGATCCCCTGGAACTGGAGTTACGGACAATTGTTAGCTGCCATGTGGGTGCTGGGATTTGAACCCGGGTCTTCTGCAAGAAGAGTCAGTGTTCTTAACCGCTGAGCCATCTCTCCAGCCATATAATATTATTTTAATTGGAAAATAATTGTATATATTTATGGAATACTCCATAACGTTTTGATATATATATATGGGAATGATTAAATCAAGTTAATTAATGTCTGCCATTTCATGGTTAATTTTATTTTTGTCTTTTTGAGACAGAGTCTCCCTGTAGCCCCAGCTGGCCTGAAACTCACTGTATAGATCAGGGTGGTCTCGAACTTACAGAGAGCCGCCTGCCTCTGCCTCCCTAGTGCTGGGATTACAGGTGTGTGCCACCATGCTCAGCTCTTGTAGTGAGATATTTGAAACTTTTTCCCAGTTGACTCTATTGTGTAAATTTGGAAACAAAACTAACCAGCACAACTTTCTCCCTTAATTTTTGAGGTAGGGTCTCTCATTGAACCTGAAGCTTGCCAATTCAGTTAGACTAGTTGATAAGCAAGTCCCCTTCTTCCATCCCATCCTCCCAGAACTGGGTTTACAGGCGTGCACTGCCATGCCTAGTTTTTTACATGGGTGATGGGGATCTGAACTCATGTTCTCATACCTGCACAGCAACAACGTTACCCACTGAGTCACTATATTAGTCAGGGTTCTCCAAAGAAACAGAACCAGTAGAATGAATATGTATAAAGATTTATCAGTCTAGCTCACAGGATAGAGTCCGAGTAGTCCAACAATGGCTGCACCACACTGGAGAGGCTGAGAATCTGTAGTCGCTCAGTCCACAAGGCTGGATGTCTCAGTAGTCCCAATCCGGTGCTGGAGGTCTGACAAATTCCAAAATATCAGCTAGTCTTCAGTCTACAGCAGCAAGACGAACCCACCAATGAGAGAGAAGGCAAGCCACAAAAAGCCCTGTGTTCTCCTCTGTCTTGGTCTTTTATACCGGCTGCCATCAGAAGGTAACACCCACATTTAGGGTGTGTCTTCCGGCTTTAGATGATCCAATCAAGAAGATCTCTTTCAT
>NW_008341888.1:2703895-2707916 GCF_000622305.1 Nannospalax galili | reverse complement strand
TAGAATGAATATGTATAAAGATTTATCAGCTTAGCTCACAGGATAGAGTCCGAGTAGTCCAACAATGGCTGCACCACACTGGAGAGGCTGAGAATCCATAGTCGCTCAGTCCACAAGGCTGGATGTCTCAGTAGTCCCAATCCGGTGCTGAAGGTCTGACAAATTCCAAAATGTCAGATAGTCTTCAGTCTAGAGCAGCAAGACAAACTCACCAGCGAGAGAGAAGGCAAGCCGCAAAAAGCCCCGTGTTCTCCTCTGCCTTGGTCTTTTATACCGGCTGCCATCAGAAGGTAATGCCCACATTTAGGGTGTGTCTTCCAGCTTTAGATGATCCAATCAAGAAGTTCTCTTTCATTTCAGTTAATCTCAGATCAAATCAAGTTGACACCCAGGATTAGCCATCACAGTCACCTTCCTCACTTCTCCATATTGTTATTTATAATGTTGGTACCTATCTACATTCCCAATGTAAAGGTACAAGAGTTCTCTTTTTTCCTCCACCTCCTTACCAATGCTTATTATATTTCATTTTTGTAATACAAGCCATTCTAACATGTATGAGGTGATATCTCATTGTGTATTTTTCTATATGTGCATTAATAGTTTTATTGATATATTGTTCATACCTAGTACTGAATTTCATAAGGACACACAAGAATATAATGTACTTTATGTTCAGCTGATACCTTTCTCCCCTTACCTTTCTCTATCCTCCCCACTCATGTAATCTCTTTTATTCCTCTAGACAATTTTGCTCCTACTTTCATGCTATTATACATCCATGATTTTATATCTCTGTATAAAATCTAGGATCTGGGGATAAAAAGATGCTCAGTGGTTGAGAGCACTGACTGCTCTTGCAGAGGATCTGGGTTCAATTCCCAGCACCCACATGATGACTAACAACTGTCCATAACTCCAGTTCCAGGCGAATCTGATGTCCTCTTCTGACCTCCTACAGGCATTGCACAACACAGGTGCATGTCCACATATTCAGGCAATACACTCATATACATAAAATAAAAATAATAAATTAAATTAAAAAATAAAATCTAGGACCCATAAGTGGAACAAAACAAGCAATATTTGTCTGCATCTGATTTAATTTGCTTAATATGATAATCTCAAGTTGTATCCATTTTCCTGTAAGTAACATAATTTTGTTATTTATGACTGAATAACATTCTATTTGGATGGATATCTATCTATCTATCTATCTATCTATCTATCTATCTATCTATCATCTATCTATCTTCTATCTATCTGCCTATCTCTATGTGTATATTTATATCTATATCATCTATATCTATATATATAGATATCACATTTTATGTATCCATTCCACTTTGATGGACACCTAGATTGTCGCGAGCCGGGACTCTGTCCAGCAGAGTCCAGGAAAGACGACACAGACACCAAGGTGAGGTTCAAGCTTCTGTTTCTCTTCCTTTCTTTATTCTCTCTTATTCTCTCTCATATTCTCTTCATTATCTCACCCACTATGATGCTGTCTCGTAGTACCCTATTACACACTTCAGCTCTTTATATAGCGTTTCCAACAGCCCTCCCCCCAGTCAGGACCAATCAGGGCTCACACACGTGCAGCGGCCAGGCAGAGTGCAGCTCGTTAGCCACATAGCAAGATCATCAGGCTGGCAGCACCTGTTCGGGCTCATCATGCTCCAGAGTTGGAATAAACAAGCGGGAATCACGAGCCTTGGCAATCAGCCAAGAGTTGAAGTAAACAGCACGAGGTTTGGCAGCCAGCCAGGGCGCCATCTTTGGCTGGCTCAGCTGTGCTCGCTTCCCACACTAGATTAATTACATAATTGCTTAATTTATCTATTTTAAGTTGTATTGCAGTAAACATTGATGTGCCAGTATAAATTTGCATTTCCTTAGTGATTAATGGTGCTGAGCATTTTTTATATCTTTTTACCATTTCTGTGTCTTCTTTTGAGAAATGTCTGCTTACATTTACTGTACATACTTTACATTTTTAAAATTTATTTTTATTTTATGTTCTGTGTGTTTCGTTTGGATGCATTTAAGTGTACCGTGGGTACAAAATGTCTACAAAGGACAGAAGAGAGTGTTAGTTCTCTTCAAACTGGAATTGCAGGCCATTGTTAGCTGATATATATATATATATATATATATATATATATAGAGAGAGAGAGAGAGAGAGAGAGAGAGAGAATGAGGTTCAGGCTGTTCTTATATTCCTAAACTCCTTATACAGCTGGGATGACCTTGACCCTGCTTTTACTTCCCATGTTCTAAGATTAGAGGCATGCACCATCATTTTGGGTTTTATGCAGTTCTGGGTATTGAACCTAGTGATTTGTGAATGCTAGGCAAGCACTGTACCAATTGATCGACATCCTCAGCCTAATTGCCTCATAAATTTTGTGTGTTAGTTGTCATATGAATTGTTTGCCAATATTTTCTCCCACTCTATGGCTTTCTTTATCATATATGCGCTTTTAAACTTGATATAGTCAAGGGGTATATGAAAGGGCTAACTAATGAAAATTAAAGAAGTGTGAAAAAGTCATAAGGAAATTTGATACTTGATAAACTAATAAAAAATAGAAAAAGGAGATTTAATAGTGGTACCTTGTGTGGGTGGATAAAGCTCTTTCCAGGAGTGACAAGTCATAAAGCAAAAATCTATACTCCAGGAGTGATCTACCTTTCTACAAGTTGTTGGCCAGGAAGATCCCTCAAAGGTTACCAAAACCATAGGAGCAATTGCCACTGATGTTGGCTGGTCATGAAAATTAGTTGGTAAGAACCTATTGCTAATGGTGTCACATGCTTTGATGGCAGAACATAGAGCAAACAAGCTGTAACTTAAGAGTAATTTTATTCCTTGCTGGATAGCCCTCATAGTGTTGGAAGTTTCTATGCAGGCTAATGGAGAAGAATTTGTCATCAACAGTTTTGCACAGATGTGGATCCAGTGTGCAACAATATTGGCTGGCCAGGCAAGATGAGTTCACTGCTACTATAGTTGCCAATCTGTTGGGGGTGGGGATTCAAAAATCATTTCTCTGATTATATTTGATGCCTACTCCATAGGAGGAAATTCATATCTGGTACTGTAAACCTGGTAAACAGCCTGTGGTTGGGGAGCCATAATCCAAAGTGGAGGAATTACTGCTGTTGTTTTGGTAAATGGACATGATGTTCCTGTCAAACTACTTTCACAGTAATTAGACTTTGGCCCATAGAGTAGTGCTGCTGTCAGCTTTGGTCACAGAAGCTTCTTTTTGCCATGGTCAGTGGTAACATCAGAGACTAAAAATTCATTAAAATGCAGAGAATAAGTTATGCATGAGTGATAACTGTAGAGGATAGTTATGCTTAGGCATAAATAATAGGACATCTAAAATACCATCTCCACAGCTTAGGGAACATTGTAGAAGAAGGGGCAGCAGGAATGTAAGAGCCAGGGGGAAAGTGGGCAGGGAGTGGTGCCGAATTCTGACTTCCAGGCACGACTTGGCTCTTGTACTCTTGAACTCACAGTATCTGTGCTTGCCTGCATGACATCTCCACAAGACTGGACCTGTAAACACCCTGTCATGGAAGGAGCAGGGGCTCATGGGACTCCACTCCTCCCTCAGGATTTATCTGTACATACTGGCAGGGAGGGAGAGAGAGAGAGTTCCTTCAGTGGTGTAGCCACTGGTAAGTTGTCTATACGTCTATAAACAAACCGTCACCCATGCTCTGTAAATAACCCTAATGCAACTCATTGGGACACACACACACACACACACACACACACACACACACACACACACGAAAATAGAAGGCCTAGTTAGAAAGATGAAGGAATTAACATGAATGGGAGGGGGCAAGAGAGGATAACAGTGTGTAAATATAGTCAAAATACATTATGTGCATGCATGAAAATGTCATAATGAAAGCCATTATTATATAGAATTAATATAAACAAATAGAAATATTAAAATTTTGGAATAATTTCTCCTGTATGCTTTTGCTTTTTTGC
>NW_008341888.1:2695029-2702526 GCF_000622305.1 Nannospalax galili | reverse complement strand
GAGAGGATAACAGTGTGTAAATATAGTCAAAATACATTATGTGCATGCATGAAAATGTCATAATGAAAGCCATTATTATATAGAATTAATATAAACAAATAGAAATATTAAAATTTTGGAATAATTTCTCCTGTATGCTTTTGCTTTTTTGCCTATGCTTTTTATGTCATATCAAAAAAGCTACTGCACAGTCTAATGTCATGGAGATTTTCCCCTATATTTCTACTAGAAATTTTATTTCAGATTATATATTTGTATTAGTTACTTTTCTGTTGATGTGATAGTTCACCATGACCAAGGCAACTTATAGAAGGAAAACTTTGTGTGGCTTATGGTTCCAGGGGAGAGGCGATAGTGGCAAAGGAGGCCCGGTAGGAAAGGAGACTGGAACAGAAGTGAAGAGTTTTCTATATGTAAGATTGTATGGTCAACCAAGAGACTATTTTATTTTTTTCTTGGGTTGATTTTCATTTTTTTCCTCTTATCCAATTGTTTTGGCTAGGACTTCCAAAGTGGTTAGCAGAAGTGAAAAAGATTGTGTATCTTTGTTTTATTACTGACCTCAGAGAGAAAGCTTTCACTTTTTTTTTTACCACTGAATAGGATGCTAGCTATGCTATTATTAGACATGCCCTTATTGAATTGAGGTACATTCTCTTTTATTACTTAAAAAAGAGATTTATTTCTTTTAATTTTATGTGTATGAGTGTCTGCCCTGAATGCATGTATGTGTACCACGTGTGTGCCTGATGCTCATGGAGGCCAGAAGAGTGCAATGGATCCCTTGGAACTAGAGGTACAGACATCTGTGAGCCACCATGTGGGTGTTGGGAACTGAACTCAGATCCTCCTCAAGAGCAGCAAGTGCTCTTAATCATTCTCCCATCTTTCTAGCCTGAGGTACATTCTTGATATATCGAATTTGTTAAAAGTGTTTTGTTTGTTTTTATTTTCATTTTTGAGTCAGGGTCACACTCTGTAGTCTAAGTCAGCTTGGAATTCATTATATCATTGAGGCTAGTCTTAAACTCATGACAATTCTCCTCCGTATCCTTCTGAAT
Organism: Nannospalax galili; assembly: GCF_000622305.1. Lineage (NCBI taxonomy): Eukaryota > Metazoa > Chordata > Mammalia > Rodentia > Spalacidae > Nannospalax > Nannospalax galili. Next base: position 2,701,465 of record NW_008341888.1, on the reverse strand, counting down.
GTTGAGATTTAAAGTATAAGCTACTACATCTAGCTATTGAGACATTTTATCATGAAAATGCACTGAATCTTGTCAAGTGCATCTCTTCATCTGTTGACATAATTCTATGGTTTTTGTCCTTTATTTTGTTAATATGGTGTATCATTTTTATTGACTTGCATGTGTTGAACCATCCTTTATCTCATAGGTAAATCCCACTTAATCAAGGAAGATGATTCCTTTAATGTGGCTTGGATTTGTTTGGTGGAAATATTATTGTATTTTTGAATCTATGTGCACAAGAATATTGGCCTATAATTTCCTTTTTTTAGTGTCTTTATCTAGTTTTGGTATGAAGGTAATGCTGGCCTAGGAAAATAAGTGTGGAAATATTCCCTCCACTTTGATTGTTTTAGAATTGTTTGAGAAACATTTTACTAGTGTTTTTAGAAATGGTTGGTATATGTGCATACAGTCCACTGTAAGTGGATTCTGGATTTTTAAAAAGCGTCCATGAAGTTGGGAGGAAAAAGTGGTAGTGGGTAGGGAAGAATTGCAGGAGAGGGAATGGCAGGTGGATTTGACCAAAATATGTCATATACATGTATGAAATTTTCAAACAACAAAAATTATCATAAAATGCTTAAAAATAATGTGGAGAACGACGGAAGAAGACACCTGAGGTTGACCTTTGGCCTCCAAACACAAACATGGAATCACACATACACCACAATCACACATACACAAGTAAAAAATGTTTTGATGTTTGTTTATCAGCAATCATTTTGCATTTATTTTTGGTTTAGGAAAAACTGAACTATAATATTTATTTTGATTAGTGAGCATTTTGACATCTTTTCCTTTTAAATTTCTACCCAGTTAACCTCATCTTAATCCTAGCTTTATATAAGGTCCAAAAATCAGAGATTTATTCTTTAACTTTTTCCCCAACTTCTCTTTTGCTTTATATTGTGAGTGTTTGAATCCACATGCCGATAAATTGGATCTGTAAAACAAGAACTAAAGAACTGAAACTTAACCCTGATGGTATAGATCGGAGAGATGCACATGACCTGAATGTTGCAAGACCCAAAGGAAATAATTAGCTTGTTTTGGAGAGAAACACATCACTATTTTAAAAATAAAAAAAAAATTAACAAAGCACAGGGTAGGAGTTTATTTATAGAAGAGTGGGTGCCCCACTCTTGTGTCGTAAAGTCCACACTCAAACACAGATCCTGTGACCTCTCGACAGCCACACAAAATGGTGAGAGAGGTGCCTCTTGGTGTTCTTGGATTATATATTCTTTGCCCCTCCCCCAAATGCAGCTAAGGTAGACTCATCGAGTGGAGGGGTAACTGACTCCCTCCCTCAACTCCTTGATGAGCATGGGAAGGAGGCGTGACTATAGCTTGCCTGCATAGTGTTCAGAGGACACTTTCAGGTAACACTCTACCCCTTCCTCTTGTTCTTCCATCCTTTTTGCCAACCTCTTCTGAAAAAGTCCCTGAGCCTTGGAGGGGGTGGTAGGTGGAAACACATCCCTTTTAAAGCAATATTCATCACAATCTATGGAGAGAACCCAGCACAAGGTTGATCTCCATAAAGAATTCATATTTGTAGGATCAAAAAATAAAGGGTGGGGAAGATGGGTAGGTGATGGTGGGTGTAGAGAAGCAGGGCAGCAATGGCAGTAGGCATCATAGTGCACCTTTGGGGCAGGTAACACAGTGCCAGGAATGCTGATCATCCAGAAAAAGAGAATAGGGATGTCCCAGAATCTGTGAAATGGACTTATTACCCAGGGTCAAGCAATATCAACACTTCTACTTGGGCTGAAACCTCCTAATCATGAAATGTCAGACTTTCATTTTACCCAAACATTTTTTTCTCATTGTGCTATTTGCTTAGCTTATGGTAGTAGTCTCAAACTTGAATCTATACCAGGATAGCCTGGCTGGGGTGGGGGCCTATCTTTAAGTGGAGATTGCTGGGCCCCTCCTCTGGAATTTCTGACTCATGAAATTTGGTTTTTGGTGGAGTCCCAAAATGGTATTTCTAGTACATTCCCTGGGCATCCTAATGCTGCTGGATGTGGTTCACACTATTCTAACACAACTGGTTTCTGTACTCATTGGATGCTTTGCTCTAGCTAAGAGGTAAGTAGCCTTGTTGGTGTCACATGATCCCACCCACTGCCATAGCTGACTGGAACAGAAGTGACTCTCAGATTTATGGGCAGCCAATCTATAACTTGGCTAGCTGTATACTGTGGGGTGAAAACTTGAATTAGTGGATGCTTTTTTCCCCTCAGGAATTTGAATTGGTAAATAATGAAATAAAAGACTGTGAGGAATAGGAACAAAACTAGGTTATAATTAACTAACCACCAGGGCATAAGGCTCCATTGCAACCTAGGATTATGGGAAAAAAGACTGAGAAAGAGGACAAAAATATGAAAGGAAAATAGAACAAAGTGAAGGACCCTGGAGTCCTGTTCCTATGGCATCTACCCATCCATTTTCTCCTTCTACTTCTGAGGTTCTTCCTGAACACACTTTCTTAATCTCAATGGCAGACAGGTGACAATCAGCTGTTCCCAAACATGTCTCACTGAGCTTCTTTCTGGAAGTGATTTTTTGAAGTCAAGTCTCTTCACTGGGTATGGCTACAGATGACTTCAAAGATTTCCTTCATGTAGAATATACTTGTTGTTGAATGGAAAATAATCTACCCCATACAATCTTTATAAAATTTTTAGCAGAAATAGATTTGCAAGATGGAAGCCATGGGTTTTTTTAAGAAGGCTATATCAGGGATGGTGAGATGGCTCAGTAGTTAAAAGCACTTGCTGCTCCTACAGAGGACCCAGGTTTTGTTCCTAGCACCCACATGGTGGAGCACAACCACCTTGTAAGTCTAGTTCCAGGGGATTCAATGCCATGCCCTCTCTGGCCTCTCATGTCCTCTTCAAATACATGGTGCACTTACATACATGCAGGAAAAACATTCATATGTGTAAAATGAAAATAAATAAAATTTTTAAAAGATGATATTTTAGAGTGTGTGTTACTAGAAGGCTCTAGAGTTTATATTACTCTGAGCTTTTTCTCTGCCTTCTCTTTCCTTCCTCCCTCCATCTCTCTCTTTCTTTCTTTCTTTTTCTTTCTTTCTTTCTTTCTTTCTTTCTTTCCTTCTTTCTTCTTTTCTTTCTTCTTTTTTCCCTAAGACTTCAGAAGCTGAGATACAGGTTGCCAGTCCTCACAGTTAACTTCTAACTATCTGAGTTCCTGTGGGAGGAACAATGACATGCTTCAGCTTGGTGTTCTGCTTATGGATCTCAGTAAGTCTAGATCCTTAAAAATGAAGTAAAAATAAAAACATCAGCTGATCTGCCAAAGATTTTTCAGCATCCTGCTACCCAAGGACCAGCTGAGAATGACTCAAGGAGACTGGTTGTAGATTTTACTCAAAGAGATGAAATATTCATTTTCCTATGACTCCTGTGATGTACAACTCTGACAAGCCTCCAGAAGTCACCCTGGAGCTTATCCAGGTCTGGGAGCTTCTCAAGCAGTGTTATGCTCTTTTCTCCCAAGACAGGCAGAACAGGATAGTCGTTAAATGGATGGACTCTGAAGCCACACTACCTGGTATCAACTGGATCTATCCATCATGAATTGTGCAATCTGGTGATTGGCATGCTCCAAATGCCTGCTTCGTATTCCTGGACCTTAGTGTAAGAACAACATGAAGAAGAAAACCCACCAGAGAAGTGATGAATGTGTGCAAACAAGAAACAGACCTTGTTTTCAGCAATTTAGGCTACGGAGATATCTGTACAGCGTGGTGACTGGGGATTGAATCCAGGGCCTCACATATGTTAAATATATGCTCTGCCACTGAGCTACAACCCTATTCCCTCGATACTGAGATTTTGGGGTTACTGGTTTTTTATAGCATTATTTAGCTTATGCTGACTGATGAACAACACTATTCACCAATATGAAGAGGAAAATGTCATTTCAAAAATATTTTCCAAATCAAAGGATATGAAGAAAGAGACTATTTTGGAGACTCTATGTTGTTGGAGCATCTTTTGATTTGGGGCCTGGAGCAGTCGTTATTACACTGTATATTCTGAAGCCCACTGCTATAATTCAGGGATAAATGTTTCCTAATGATCTATGTGTTAAGGTCTTGGTTGGTAGAGTGGTACCACTCAGAGAGAGTAAAACCTTTGGTACAGGGGGACTATAGGAGCTCTTTAGGTCATTCAGTGCATGAAACTGAAAGGGACTATGAACCTCAGCCCCTTCCTTTCTCTTTCTTGCTTCCTGGCTGTGAAGTGGGCAGTTTGCTCTATCATTACCATCTCGCACCTCCACCAGAGGCTGACAGCAATGGGTCCCCTCAGTCCTGGACCCTCTACAATGGTAAACTAAAATAAACCTTTTCTTTCGTGGTGGCGCATGCTTTTAATCCCAACATTTGGGAGGCAGAGGCAGGCAGATCTTTGTGAGTTCGAGGCCAGCCTAGTCTACATAGTGAGTTCTGGGACAGCTGGGGTTACAGGAAGACACTGTCTCAAAAAGACAAAAAAAAGAAAGAAAGAGAGAGAGAGAAAGAAAAGAGAGAGAGAAAGAGAAAGAAAGAAAGAAAAGAAAGAAAGAAAGAAAGAAAGGAAAGAAAGAAAGAAAGAAAGAAAGAAAGAAAGAAAGAAAGAAAGAAAGAAAGAAAGAAAGAAAGAAAGAAAGAAAAACAGGAGTGGGTAGAATTCTACAGTCAAGGTCTTTATGGGGAAATTTTTTTAAATTATTGATTTAGTCTCCTTTCTCATTATAGGTCTGTTCACATTTGGTTTATTCAGGAATCATTATTGATAGATTATTGGTAGTTTTCATATGTCAAATTGACCCAGTTTGGGCTTATAATTGTTGGTAGCTTACGATCCTTTGTATTTGTGTGGAGTATGTTCTAATATCATCTATACTATTTATGATTTTATTTGAGTATGCTTTCTTTTTGCTCATTAGTCTAGTTTAGGTTTATTGTTTATCATTTCAAATATCCAAGTCCAGTTTCACTGATTTTTTTTCTCCTGTTTCAGTCTGGTTCATTTATTTCTGTTCATCTTCATTATTTCCTTCCTTCTGCTAAATTTGATCTTAACTTGCTGTTCCTTTTTAGTTCCTTGGGTTGTGGTGTGTATTATTTATATTTCATTTATTTTTATATACAAATTTATTGACATACATAAATTTTGTAGAACTGATTTTGCTGTATCCACCCTGTGTTTCTATTTGTCTCAAGATTATTTTATTTTTTACATCTTCTGGGACTGGTTTGTTTAGGCATACACTATTTAATTTCCATGCCTTTCTGTGTTTTTCAAGGTTTTTCCTGTTATTATTTCTTATTTCATGCCACTATAATTGGAAAAGATACCTGATATGATTTCACTCTCCTTAAAGATTAAAAGATCTTGTTTTATATCCTAATATAATGCTGCATTCTGGAGAATGTTCTTTGTGTGCTTCAGAAGAATGTATTTTTGTGTTGTTGGCTAGAACATTTTGTAGATGCTTGATAGATTCATTTAGTCCAAAGTGTAATTCAAGTCCACTGTTTCCTTTTTGATTTTCTGCTTGGATGATCTGTGCATGATTGAAAGTGCATCAAAGTACTCTACTGTTATTATGTCTTGGTTTATCTCTTTCATCAAAACATTCAGTAATTGCTCTCTGTAATAGTTGCTTCAAAGTTGAGTGCACATATATTTACAATTGTTACATGTACTTGGTGTACTGACCGCTTCATCAATATAATTAGCTTGTCTCTTGTACTGTTTTCCTTTTCCTTAAAGTGTATTTTGTCTGATATTAGCTACCCCTGCTCTGTTTTTTCTTTCTGTCTGCATGGAACAACCCTTTCTATCTCTTCATTTTCATGTTTGTTTTTACTAGTAAAGTGAAATTTTAAGGCAACATATGATTAGATCTTATACTTTTATATATTCAGCCACTCCATGTTTTTTGACTGCTAAACTTAATTAAATTACATTTATTGTAATTATTAACAGGAAAGGATTTAATTCGGTCATTTAAAAATTTGTTTTCTAATGGATTTGTAGGCTCTATCTTCTTCCTCTCACTGTCTCCTTTGCAGTTTGATAATTTTTTGTTTGTTGTTGTTATGACTTGCATTTTTGTTATAACAGCCTGTTTTAAGCTGGTGATAATTTAATTTTATTATATATACATAGTATATACTATCACTATCTGCTACCTTTTATGATTTTGATGTCAAAAATCACGTTTTTAATAATTTTGATCCCTTACCAATTCGTTGTATTTTTAAATTTTTTTTTTGTCTTTTTGAAGCAGGGTCTCCCTGTAGCCCCAGCTGTCCTGGAACTCAAAAAGATCCACCTGCCTCTGCCTCCCAAGTGCTGGG
>NW_008341888.1:2686806-2694207 GCF_000622305.1 Nannospalax galili | reverse complement strand
TCTCCTTTGCAGTTTGATAATTTTTTGTTTGTTGTTGTTATGACTTGCATTTTTGTTATAACAGCCTGTTTTAAGCTGGTGATAATTTAATTTTATTATATATACATAGTATATACTATCACTATCTGCTACCTTTTATGATTTTGATGTCAAAAATCACGTTTTTAATAATTTTGATCCCTTACCAATTCGTTGTAGTTTTAAATTTTTTTTTTGTCTTTTTGAAGCAGGGTCTCCCTGTAGCCCCAGCTGTCCTGGAACTCAAAAAGATCCACCTGCCTCTGCCTCCCAAGTGCTGGGGTTAAAGGCTTGCTCTATCACGCCCGGCTAATGGTTTTGTTTTTTAATCCCTATAATCAGGATGAAATGTTACTTTATACACCACACCATTCTTAGAGTACTAGACACAATTTTGCATATAGCTATGTATCACTAATACAATTGAGCACTTTACTCTCACTTGTTTTTTGTTATTAATTAGCGACTTTTTCATTTCAGTTTAAGAAACTCCCTTTAGTTAGTCCTGTATAGCCAGTCTAGCAGTGATGAATGCGTTCTCTTAGCGTTTGTTTGTCTTGGAAAATTTGCATTTTCCTTCATTTTTGAAGAAGAGATTTGTTTGGCAAAGTATTATTGTTTCACAGTTTTATTCCTTCAGTACTTTAAAGATATCATTCCAATCTTTCCAGATCTGTAGACTTTCTCATGAGAAATCTACTGAAAGTCATGTAATGACTTCTTTGAATGTTATTTTTCTTATCCCTTGCTATTACTATTCTTTATTTGTCTTGGATATTTGATAATTTGATGATAAGGTATTTTTGGAAAATCTTTGGATTTAATTTGCTTGAGACCTGTAAACTTCTGGTATTTGGATGTTTTTATCATTCCTCAGACTTGGTAAAAATTATCCATTACTTTCTTAACTATGCTTCCTTCTTGGCCTTTCACCTGTTGCACAAAGATTAGTTCTCTTGATGGTATCCTATCCTTCCTTTTCCTTTCATTTTTTTTCTTTAGTTCCTCTGACTTAAAATATCTGGTTTTTTTTTTTTTAGCATATTGTGTTTCCTGCTTAATCAAGTGTGCTGGTGAAGCTTTCTTTTCTGTTTTTTTTTTCATACAGTGCTGGAGATGGAACCCAGGGCTTCATGCATACTACATTATTACTCTACCAATGAGTCACATCCTTAACCTTCTAATGAAGCTTTCTATTTAACGTGGAGTTCAATTACTGTATTGTTTACCTGTAGGATATCTTTTTTATTTAAAAATTTTATTAGCATTGTTTTCTTTTAAAAATAACATGATTTAATTGAAAAACATTTTGGATTAGAGAATTTGAAAAGGAGTGCATGTCAAACTCATATTACAGAAACAGTGACAAATTTTACATTATTTTTGAAGCTTGGTAAAATAATCTTGTCAGTAAATAATACTCAAAAATTATAGTAGACATATAGAATTGCAAATCCATATTCTAAAATACAATTACATATTTTTAGTTTGTGAATTATATGAGTTTAGTTATTATAGTATTTTTTAGTGTTCCAGAGTGTGATTTTTATCTCTAGAAGTTCAATTTACATTTTCCACAGGGCACAGGTATAGGCACACTGGGGCTGTAGAAGAGAATGGAAAACTTCTTGGTGCCTGTGAATGGGATAAGTCCAAAACTGAGGTCTGGATGCCCAGGACCGCCTCTGGAGTCAACCACATCTGGCCCTAAAGAAGGTAGGAAGCCCATTCTAGAGAACCTGTCATCCCAAGGCCAGAATCTGCAATGACAGAGACCTCCCTTGTCCTCAGCATAAGAGACAACACAGAGACAAAGTCACTGCCATGTGCAACCCAGGACCTCAGAGTGGATTCGCTCAGAGAAAGCTGAAATTGCTGCCCAACACTGGGAAGTCCTCCATCCTCCAGTATGCTCTACAATCAGCCCACCACCAGAGAAATGTGGAACTGTGGTTTGCTGTAGGGGACCAAAGCGCCAGGCTCATATGAGGGGACCATGGTTCCAGTTCAGAGGAGGAGGCCAGAGCTCTAGCTCATGGGAGAAGACCATAGCGCAAGATCACAGGAGGGAACCACAATTCCAGTTCAGGAGAGGAAACCACAACTCTGGCTCATGGGAGGGGAACACCAGTCCAGCTCCCAGGATGGGACCACAGTTCTAGCTTATGAGAGGGGACCACAGATTCAGCTCACAAGAGGGTACCACAGTTCTAGGCTCACAGGAGAGGGCCACAGCTCCAGTTTCACAAGAGGGGACTACACTTTCAGCTTCTGGGAGATGACCACTGCTCCAACTCACAGGATGGGAAGACAGCTCCTCATTCACTGGAGGTAACCACAGTTCCAGGCTCATAGAAGGGATCATAACTTCAATTATTCTGGGCCCTACTATTTTCTTATCTCCATTGCTCTGTTCACATGATTATACTTGTGTTTAGGATACAGCATTTTGGCTTCTTTGCAGCAAACAGAGGCAACAGCTACTTGCCAGCTTGAATTTCTCACTATAGGGACTTTATTAGAGAAAAATCACCTTTTGCTTTTGTTCAAAGAGTCAGATGGATTGCATATGTTTTCCTGTTTTGTTTGTTTCATTGTCAAGGTTCTGGTCCCTTTTTTGTGTGTCTGTGATCTTCATATCTTCCTCTCTGGACATGGAGCCAATAAGACTTCTTACTGGAGTCTCATTTTGCCAAGGGCCACCACCAACACCATCTTGACTCTACAGCCATTTTCTTTCTTACTTACAAAGTCCTTTCTCACCTGTGCCCAAAGATCAATCCTTGTCCTCCTTGGGGTTGGTCACCTGGGTGATGATGACCGGCCATGGGTGTGCAGCTTGGTGGCCACCGATGCACAGGAGAGCACAGCATAGTTGGGTGCTCTCAGTTGCCTCCTTGATGGGGCATCCAGCCCTGAGAGACATGATCTGTGTCCATGGCCCAGTTCTGTCCACTACTGGTGCAGGTCAGTCCCATACCACAATTTCTTTTTATTGTTTCTCTTTGTCAAAAATTTTTCATTTTGCTTGTGAGTTCCCAAATTTTATTTAATTTTCAAGGAGCTATATGAAAGTACAAAAATATTATTGTGCCTTTTTTGCAGGCATTTCATAGCTCTCCATTTATTCAGGGTTTATTATTGGAGGTTTATAAGTTTCTTTTAGTGTTGCAGTATGTCCATGAGTTTTCCATAGTTCTTGCATTGGTGCTGGCGCATTTGATGACATAGCCATCTCTTGGACTGCACACATATTTTTGGTAGTGCTAGGCCTTCACAGCTTAGTCTAGCTTAGGATTCTGGATAAGTCAGATGGTTGACCCCAAACAGATAGACCTTGCTATATTGGGTTCTTCAGTTGAATTGGGATGACACTTGTGCTTTGAGATTGAATGGAATGGTAACGCAAATACCTATTTACCACCAAGATTGGAGATACTTAATTCCAGGTGATCTATTCTTGTTGATATCCTCAACTTTTCTTGTTGTGTGAAACAGGATGGGCTTCCTGTGAAGGGCTGCATAATGGTAGGGCAACTGACTGTCCACCTCCAACTCTGTTTCCCCATTGTAGAACCCAGAAGCCTTCATGTGTGACACTCTGCCACATGGGGGGGTTATTTCACCTTATGTTTCTCATTCACAGAAAACCAGAACCTAACCATTTCTTCCTTACTGTGAAGAACTAACTCTGAAACCACTAACCATTCTCAGCCTATGTGCACTTATGACCCAGAATAATCTGAGCAAACCATCGCTCACTATTTGGAAAGATGCACTGTTTAATGCCTCACTAAAGGCACTATAGGAGAAACCTGAACCTATTCCCAGCACACAGGAGGTGTAACTAGTGCTTCTGGACAAGATAAAACTATTTTAACACTACTTAAGAAACATCCAGATCTCCTAGTACTATGCATGACTTCTGATTTGAACTCCTATTCTGTTGCCGTGGCCATTCCTTACTTGGTAAGTTTGTACTATCACTAGTGTTCACTCCACATCCACTGGCAGATCACCATAGATCTGGCAATCTACACTCTACTATTGACAAGTCTCACCACAGAGAGGAAAACAATAGTGGGTCATTTTGAGGAGAAAGGGAATCACACTGGTGGGTATTTGGGTTGGCCAATCCTCTTAACACAACCACAAACATTAACACTACGGCTTTAATTCTTTCTTTCTCTACTACTAACAGCACCCATTCTGGCTAAGCCAGACTCTAAGATATGACCCATGATTCATAAATACTTTCTAAGATCTATGGTCTAACTTATACTTCAAATTAGACTAAAGTCTGTTATTAATTATGATCATCAAATAAATAAAGCAAAGCACCAATATTTTCAAGTCCCGTTTAAGAAACTCAAAGAGACAAAATATACTCAGTGTTATAATCAGGATGCTTATAATTGCCGCAATCATATTAAAACTGTTGTAATCAAAACCGGTCATGGTAGCACACACCTGTAATCCCAGCACTCTGTAGGCTGAGTAAACTTCAACTGAGAAGGACCATGAGTTGAAAGCAAGTCTGGCCTACATAGCAAAACCCTGCCTCAGAAAAGCTATAATCCAAAGGCAATAATAACAAACCCTAAAGGCTTATCAAATAAAAACATAACATTAATGAGATGATTATATAAATGTAAACAATATAAGTCTCTACAACTATTGGCCTTATTTGTTACTGGTTACAATGTCTCTCTCTCTCTCTCTCTCTCTCTCTCTCTCTCTCGCTCTCTCTCCTCTCTAGTATAAGCTCCACTTATAAAAACCAAAATTTATTTAAGTGACTAGAGGCACCCTATCATGGACTTTGTCCATGGCCACAAATCAGTATAAAAAAAATCAAACAATACACAGTATCTTCATCAAGGCATGTCTGAAATATCAGAGGGTATATGCAGCTTGAGAATTCTTCTGTAGCCTAACCATCTCACAGTAGCAACTGCAAGTTTTATGTGATACTTAGTGGAAACTGGGTGTATAAGAATTGAAAGGTGGGCTGCCATATTAAATAATTAAAACTCGGTTGTTACAGCAGAGATGGATTTTACTAAAAATGTGTTAGACCTAATGTAGAATTCTAAATGCTCTCTGCATTGGTATTTCTGTATCCAAATGACAAGTAATTGCTCTCAGATATTAGAAAATTTACTGGGCCTACCAAACTACCAGAAATAAAGCCTTCATAAATATTTGAAGGACATTTCTGACCAATGTTACTTTTCTGTAGTGCTGGGGATCAAACTCAGGGCTTCACACATACTAGGCAAGTGTTCCATCACTGAGCCACTCCCAGCCCTAGTAACAATTTTTATGGAAATCCCAAAATAACATACAGTAGAAATAATAAAGATCAAAAAGTCAAATTCTGCTTATTCAGTGCTTACTACAGTAAGGGTTCAACCACTGTCACTTTTATTTTAGCAGAGACTCAATGGCAGCAGAGGAGAGATGAAACTTTATAGTGGGGAAATGGAAAGCTTCTAGCATGTGCTGATGGGCAGTCATTGACATGGGGAAAATGTGAACCAGCTAACTAGAAACAGGGCATCTAATGTGACTTTTTTAGGGTTGCATATCTGGTTTCTCTTGTTGGACCTAAATTGGAAGCAAAGGAAAAGTTATGGAAGTTGTCAGTTATTAATCAAGTAGCCATTTGGTGCTAATTGTTACAGAAGCTATTCTTCAGCTTCCTGGATCATTGCTAATGATATCAATATGATATCATACAAAGTCTGACTAGCCCCAGGTAAGTTTACAGGGATGGTTATTATAGATGTCACTTTCCTGAGAAGGTTGCTGAAAGTTACTGGTTACAGTTTTTTTACTTTCATATATGGTCCAACCCTTGGCCATTTTTGTATTGTGTCTTTCACTACACATCCTCCCACACAGCGATGAGAACAATATTCAAGCTGACCTGGGTAGAAATTTATTGGTGTTCTGGCAATGCTACACCCCTAGGGATAATCATTAAGGTGATTAAAAGCACACAACTAGGTTCTCTAGAAAAGTTTCCTTGGGAATGGAAATGGTGGAGCAGGTTGTCCTTCACTAAAATTGAGTCACATCATGATAAACAGGGATAAAAATGGACCAAATGTATAATTAATGTTTTTTTAAAAACAGCATGGCCTATCTCTGAGGATCCTATATTTGAGTGTTCCATAGTTTAGGATGAAATTTGGTTTGTTCTTAAATTAACAACTTTGTTTAAACTGCTTAGAGCCCCTGTAAAGTTTATTACAAGTCCATGGAAATGCTTTTATGTGTGATTGGCAATATTCAGGAAACATAAGCACCAATACACACCCTTATGAACAAGAAGAAACACTCAGCTTCACAAACCTTCATGGGGCTTCAGCCACAGCAATGGATAAGACAGCAAATTTCACTGCATGCTGGGCTTGCTACTGCAAGCCTGATTTTAGTAAGGATAGCAAAGTATCTCTCTTCTGGACAATCTCCCCCACAAATCTCTTATCAATATGAGCCAGTTCCCCTAACTATTGATAGTCAACAAGAGTCAGAGGCCAATCTCATATGAATAAGTAGGTAATGGCGTGATAAGCCTATAACTAATTTAGTTGACCTATGGTTAACATACAAGTTTGTTGCAATATGACAGAATATTATGCTATTAACCCCAGCTGGTATTGCATTATGCCACACAAAATTATCTTTATAGAAATGTACAGAATACTGACAATGAAGGTCACCACACAGGCCTATAATGAAGTCAAATGATGCCCTCTATCATAAATTTCCTCCTCTCTTCCTCCTCTCTGGACAATATTTATTGCACTCTATTTCGACTCAAAATTCGAGTAAACATTACTCACTAATAGAACCTTCCAAGGACTTGCCTCCACAAACCATGCAAGCTACAATTTTCCAAATCTGTAAATGAGTTTTCCTAATATTCCCCATGGTGCTTACTGCTCTATGATCACTAATTTTGGGTGAAGGACCCCACAAAAGAAATATAAAAGTCAAATAGCCTAAGGTGTTTTTCATACCAATTAAACAAATCAAGTGAATAGACCTCTTGGCAGAGTCTCATCATATCTATGGTCTATGGTGGAAGATAAATGTATTATATATTTACTTCTCAAGAAGTCTGGGCACCTTAGCACACTGTAGATAACACATGCCAAGTCGTACATACAGATAGCAACAAATACATGTCACAAGGATCAGCATGTCATTTTGTTAACTAAACAACAATATCTCCTACTGTGATCTATTCTCCTTTCTTCTATCTGGTCAGATGGGCTGTGAAAGGATTTTAATCTATCTGTGCCCTTATAGACATTTCTCTGCTTTACTACTGGCTCCCAAACCAAGCACTACACAATAATGTATAGTTTA
>NW_008341888.1:2673503-2686614 GCF_000622305.1 Nannospalax galili | reverse complement strand
TTACATCTAAAAATAGATAGGAAATTGTAAGTTACAATAATGCAAAGATTTCTCTAAAATGGTTTTTCAATATGTATTCTGTTCAAATACAACAGAGCTGAAAACTACATGAATGTTAGACTATTGAAACAAATTATGGCTCTAAATATGGAATACCAATAAATCATGATGATACTGAAGAATTCTTCTTCTGGTAATGTGTAGATGATAGTAACATGTCTGCCAAAATACAAGTGCAAATTTTGGGGAAAGAAGCAGAAGACATCAAAAACTACTAAGATAGCAAAAATCTCCGAGCAAAGAAGTCTTGAAAATTCATGAAGGAGGGAAAAAAGGAAATGCAGAGAGGTAACTATTACAGTGCACAGAATTAAATCTCAGACTAATGGGGTTTAATGATTTTTTACATTGGCAATACAGAAATTAAACCTAATGATATTGCTAATTAAAAAATAATATTACAATAAAGATATCTAGCTGGGCATGGCAGTGCACACTGTAATCACAGCTACTTGGGAACTTAAGGTGGGAGAGTCATTTGATCCCCTAATCATACAAATTTGAGATGAACCTGAGCAGCATAGCAAGATCCCATCTCAAGAAAAAATATGAAGACAGTTGCAGAAGACAAAGCTGAGTAAATTGATCATTGGTGAGCCCACACTGAAGTGAATGTTGAAAGGAAAAATTCCATATGCAACAGAATTGGTACAAGAATTGAACAGTAATAGAAAGGGTAAATATACACATTGAGACTAAAAGTAACAATTAAAATGATATGGGTTTACCATGTCTTTTAAATTAAATATAGAATTAAAATATGTGAAATTGTAGTGAGTTCAAGGGAATTGGGAGACTGTTCAGTGGAAAATGATCAGTCTCCCAATTCCCTTGAAACCGTTTTGGTTCCGTCAGCAGCAGCGGCGAATAATGTCGGATTTTATTTGGTGAATCTATGACAGGTTTGCAAGGAAGTGGAGGAGGGGCTGTCCAAACTGGAGGCCTTCCAGAGACTAGCTTCTGACCACCACCTAGAAGCTAAGAAAAGAACTCCAGGGGAGATGTGAATCAGAGAAGGGAGGTCTGAATATATGCAGCTTCTCTCAGAAGCTCAGAAATACAGCAGGGGTTAGGTTGAGAACTCTGGAGAGCAGTAGATGACTGCTTTTTTTCAATTTATATGAAATTTATCTTAGCAAATGTTTACAGTTTCATATAAGTATTCAAACTAGACTGCCTCTAAATGGCCAAAAATATCTGCTTATTTGGAATATACTTGACTGTGTTAAATTTGCGTTTGGTAATGACATATTCTTGAGATAACAGACATCACTTATTTGAAGAAGTAAACAACATAAAGACTGCAGAGGACCTGGGTTTGATTCCCAGCACCTACATGGTGGCTACCAACCATCAATAACTCCAGTTCCAGGGGAATCCAGTGCCCTCTTCTGACCTCCACAGGCATTGCACTAAGTGGGCACACTTAAATATATGCAGGGAATACTCTCATACACATAAAATAGAATAATAAGTAAAATATTTTTTAAAGGTTTGAACAGTTTCAGGGTCCTTGAAAATATCTAGACCGTAGATTATTTGCTCCTGAGGCTTGGAAATAACCCAGTTTGGGGAGGAGCTCCCCCTTTTAGAATGTGTTTCAGGGCATAAATATCAACATTGGATTTCCACATTTTTTTTTTAGAACTGGATATATGGCATCTGTGGGATTACTTGTCTAGCTGGGGATATATCTAACACTTATATATACTTATATATCTAATACTATATATAAAACTGTAGTCAGTTATCATTCCTTCCCAAACAAGTATAAAAATGTCTACTCCTACTTTCGTGGAGGCATTCAGAAAGAACACATTTAGTCCAATGATAGCACTAAGGTACAAACATATCAATAGAGAGTCAACTGTGGTAATCTCTCTTCTCCCTCTCCCTCTCTCTCTTCTTCCTCTGCTTCCTCTTCTATTTTAAAATTGTATCTCTTCATGCCACCACTTTCTTTGTAACTTGCTGATCCTTGCTATTTCTAGGTGGAATGCCCTTTCATCCTAATTAACTATTCATTTGTCTTTTAAATATCAAATCTCCCAGGAAATGGAGTCTTTTCTAAATCTACAAGTAGAACTGTCCTGACCCTTTACAGAACACCGTAGACA
This sequence comes from Nannospalax galili, assembly GCF_000622305.1. Lineage (NCBI taxonomy): Eukaryota > Metazoa > Chordata > Mammalia > Rodentia > Spalacidae > Nannospalax > Nannospalax galili. Next base: position 2,684,437 of record NW_008341888.1, on the reverse strand, counting down.
TTTCTGGAAAACTTTGGTGCATTTTATCTTTGTTTCCCATGTTTACATTGCCAGCTCCCTGAGGACAAAGAGATTAAATTTGTACTTCTGCACAGATGATCATTGTTTGTTGAAATAATGGACTAAAAGTCCAGTACTGATCATTTCAAATGTGTGAGTATGGAAACCAGCCTGGGCTGCATAGTTACATTATACATAGATACATTATTATTATCATTATTTATTATTATTATTACTTTTAAAACCCAGTGCTAGTAAATAACAGTAAAGCAGTGTATACAGCGACCATTAATACTCTGTATCTTGATTAACTCATAGTTCTATTAAATGGTAAGTGATTGGGGAATGAGATTAACCAAATCTTTTAGTTTTAGTGGTTTTTCCAAGGCAGAGTTTATTTTTCTGTATTGGTAAGAGCTGGGGGTGTGAATAGTGAGATTTTCAAGCTTGTTGCAGGTTTCCTAATTAGAACTAAATCACAGGCTTCGGTTTGGAGAAGAGTTCTTCCTAGCTGACAGCAGTAGAAGTAGAGACTTCCCTGGAGAAAATCACAGAGACAAGGGAAGGGATGAAGGCTGTACCCTTCCACACACCATGCACTCTTTTTTCTCAAACAGCTTTGAGGAAGGGGAAAATCCTAAGGCTACTAAGTACCAATTCTAAGCATCTATTGAGTACCTGACACTATTGAGTAGAACCCCTCTAATAGGTACCTTTAATTCTGAGAAAACCTCCGTTTTCGTTCCCTGCCCATCTGCGCCAAGCTCCTTGTCTCGCCCTACCAAAGCCTCCCCCTGCCATTGCGCAGTTTTTGGTGCAGAATCACCACATCTACTTTCGCAGACCCACGGGAGGGGCTGGGCGGGGCGGGGTCGCCTTGTCGCAGAGTCCAACTGCGCCTGCGCGGACTGCGGCAGAAGGCGGGGTGTGAGGAGCAAGTATTCTGAGGCTAGCGTTCTGTTGGCTAGTACCTTGCTTCCTTTTCACCACCTCTGATCTGGGCTCCGGTGACTTGCTTGGAACTTTGGTTCTGGCATCATCAGCGGCATTACTGCTAGCCGTTCTGTGCCTAGGCGCCTACACACCTCGCGTCCTCTTCTGCTAGACCGCCGGCCTGTCGGTGTCTGCTTCTACACGCCGGTCGGTAGGACCATGTCGCTGGTAAGCCAGAATCCGCGCCGCCGCCGCAATGCCAAGGCCGCTGCGCGCAACGGCAGCGGGGATGAAATGCAGGCCCCTAGCGCCCGGAGTCTCCCTGCTGCTATGCCAGGCCCAGACGTCCCTCAGGATCGCAGCGATCCTCAGCTCCTGCAGGGCCTTGGCGCCGAGGAGGGCGCAGGCACCTCCGCGCTGCCCACCCCGGGGGAGGGCCCGAGCACCTCTGTGCAGTCCACTGCCGCTGAGGGCTCGAGCGCCTGCGGGCAACTCAGCATCTCTGAGGGGCCGAACACCTCCGAGCTGCCCGGCCCTAGCCAGGGCCCAAGCACCTTCGGGCCCCCCGCAGTCTCCGAGGGGCCGAACACTGCAGTGTCAATTACAGCTTCTGAGGGCCCGAGCACCTCGGGGCCGCCCACTGCCGCGGAGGGCTCAAAGGCCTCCGAGCATCTCACTGTCTCTGAAGGGCTGACCATCTCCGAGGTGCCCCGCTCTGACGAGGGCCTCAGCGCCCTGGCGCAGTCCACCCTGGGTGCTGGCCCGAGCACCTCGGTGCCGCCCACCTTCGCTGAGGAATCGGGCATTTCCCTGCTGCTTGCCTCTGGCGAGGGCCCGAGCACCTCCCTGCCGCCCACCGTCTCTGAGGGACTGGGCATCTACGTGCCCTCCCCCACCAGTGAGGTCTCGAGCAGTTCTGTGCTGCCCACTGCCTCTGATGGACAGGGCATCTCCATGCTGCCCACCTCCGGTGAGGGCCCGAGCGCCCCGGTGCCGCTCCCAGTTTCGGAGGAACCGGGCGTCTCCATGCGCCCCTCCTCCGGTGAGGGTCTGAGCACCTCCGGGCTGCCCCCTTCCGGTGATGGCCACAGCACCTGGGTGCCGCCCACCATCTTGAAGGGATCGGGTGTCTACGTGCCGCCCACCTCCGTGGAGGGACTGAGCACCGCGGTGCCGCCCACTGCCTGTGAGAGCGCGAGCGCCTCTGCTGAGGGCCAGAGCACGTTCATGCAATCCAGTGCTGCTGAGGGCTGCAGCACCTCGGTACAGCCCCGTGCTGTGGAGGGCCCTGGCACCTGCATGCTGCTTCCCTGCGGGGAGGGCCCGAGCACCTCCCAGATGCCCTTGGCTGCTGAGGGCCCAAGCACTTCCGGAATGCCCACTGCAGCTGAGAGCCCTGACGCAGTACTGGACTGTGGCGCTGTGGGTACCGACTTCTGCAAGTGTGCCTCCCTTGCTCTGCCAAAGCCCCCGGCTCCCTCTGTACGTCCGAAGCGTTCTGACGGCCCGGTGGAATTCCAGGTCCTGAGAGACAGTGAGAATTCCAACGCCATCACCATCATGGGCCTCGGCACTGCGCACGTTGCACTTACCCTGAAGCCTCAGGATCCTATGGAGCAAAATGTAGCAGAATTGTTGCAGTTTCTGCTGGTGAAGGATCAGAGCAAGTACCCGATCAGGGAATCTGAAATGCGCCAGTTCATTGTTAAAGAATATCGCAACCAGTTCCCTGAGATCCTTAGGCGAGCCGCAGCCCACCTGGAGTGCATTTTCAGGTTTGAACTGAGGGAGCTAGACCCGGAGGAGCACACTTACATCCTCCTCAACAAACTGGGACCTGTGCCCTTTGAAGGGTTAGAAGACAGCCCAAATGGGCCGAAGATGGGCCTCCTGATGATGATTCTGGGACAAATATTCCTAAATGGCAACCAAGCCAAGGAAGCTGATATCTGGGAAATGCTCTGGAGGTTCGGAGTGCAGCGTGAAAGAAGGCTTTCCATTTTTGGGAACCCAAAGAGACTCCTGTCTGTAGAGTTTGTGTGGCAGCGTTACCTGGACTACAGGCCCATAACTGACTGTACACCAGTCGAGTATGAGTTTTACTGGGGCCCACGATCCCACCTGGAAACCACAAAGATGAAAATTCTGAAATTCATGGCTAAAATCTACAACAGAGATCCTATGGACTGGCCAGCACAATATAATGAAGCGCTGGAAGAAGATGCCATCAGAGCTGCTGCTGATGATTGGCAGCCGGTCCCTCACTTTAGGAGGCCCTTTTTTGAGGAAGTTTCTCCGGAGCTGCTCGCTCCTGATTCAGATCTTCCTGGCTATCCCTCAAAATATCCTCCACATTCGTGGCCTGAGTCGAGATTAGAGAGCAAGTCAAGAAAATTGGTGCAGTTATTTCTGCTGATGGACTCAACTAAGCTGCCTATACCAAAGAAAGGAATTCTGTATTACATTGGCCGAGAATGTAGCAAAGTGTTCCCCGACCTCCTGAATCGTGCTGCTCGCACCCTGAACCACGTCTATGGAACGGAGCTAGTGGTCCTTGATCCCAGGAACCACTCCTACACCCTGTACAACCGAAGAGAAATGGAAGATACTGAAGAGATTGTAGACAGTCCAAACAGGCCAGGCAACAATTTCTTAATGCAGGTTCTAAGCTTCATCTTCATAATGGGAAACCATGCTAGGGAGTCTTCAGTCTGGGCCTTTCTGAGGGGCTTAGGGGTTCAAAATGGGAGAAAGCATGTCATTACCTGCAGGTATTTGAGCCAGCGCTACATAGACAGTTTACGGGTTCCTGATAGTGATCCAGTGCAATATGATTTTGTATGGGGCCCTAGAGCCCGCTTGGAGACATCCAAGATGAAAGCCCTACGATATGTGGCCAGAATTCACAGGAAGGATCCACAGGACTGGCCAGAGCAGTACAGGGAGGCAATGGAAGATGAGGCCAATAGAGCTGAAGCTGGGCACCGGCAATTGCTTGTTCACAACTTGAGATAGATGAATGTGTGGCAGTCAGTCAGAGAGGCCTTGTAAGGCTGGGCCTAGAGCCTTGGTTCTCAGTATTGGGGTGGGGGGGTTACATATTGTATTTGATATTTGTGTTCCAGTTCCATTTATGTCTTTTCATATTTAGTTCCTCTTTGGTATCTTGAAAAGTTTCAATTGTTTTAATATATTGTACTGTAATGTAAATGTGACTGACTACTTGATGTCTCTGTTGTATTTTTGGTATAAGAGTTTTGATAGTGTTATAAAATGTTTTGGGAATCTTTCCATCTTGTTGCATTATCTGAAACAGAACATATAGCATATAGCTATAGATATAGGCTTTTCCTTGAAAGCTTGAAAAAAATTCATTAGTAAAGTGATCTAGCTTCAGATGTTTAACAAACAAATATAATAACAACTGAAAAAAGCACCCTAAGTTGTGGCTGGCCTCCCTTTTGTCTGCTATTGTGTAAAGAATACTGATGTTTCCCTGTATTTGCTTTGCTGTACTAAAATGTATTGAAAAATAAAAGCGTGATAAATCAAAACAATGCTAATGCACTCATTTATTCAATAAACATTTATAAACTTTCTCTCATATAGTGAATTACACGATATAGCACCTGCTCTAGTACTCAAGGACTGAGTCGAGTATAGGGGGAGGGGGAGGTTATTTAAACCAACAATTTTATTATGGTATAATAAGTGTTATACTTGACTAAGTAAAGAACTCTATGGGAGTTAAGAGGATATACACCTAATCTAATTCCTGGGGTGTTCAAAGTAATCCTTGGTGAACATGGTGGTTGTTGAGGGGACAAGATTGGGTTCTTAATAAAACATGAGGTAAAGGGCCAAATCTGGATTTTAGTATTCATTAGTATTTGCATGGAATCAAGCTGGTGATTTGGAGGTGAGAGGTTTTGCACGTCATATACTATCCCATTAAGATATATGAGTCATGGGGCTGGAGAGATGGCTCAGCAGTTAAGAGGGCTTATCACTTCTTCCAGAGAACCTGAGTTTCATTCCCAGGACCGATGCTGGGCAGCTCACAATCTATTGTTAACTCCAGCTCCAGGAGATCCAGCTCCCTCTACTGTCCCCTGCAGGCACCCACACACGGCAGACCCCCCCACATACACATTAATTTTTAAAAAATATATATATATATGAATCAGGGGCCTTGGGATTTAGCTCAGTTGGTAAAGTGTTTGCCTAGCAAGCAAAAAGTCCTGGGTTCTGTCCCAAACACCACATAAACCAGATGTGGTGTCTCATATCTGTATTTCTGGCACTTAGGAGGTAGAGGCAAGAAAATCAGAAGTTCAAGATTATCCTGGGCTATATAGATAGTTCAAGGCCAAACTGGGATACAAGAGACCTTCTCTTAAATAAATACTTAAAAAATAAGATATGAGTCAGCTTTCTCTAAGTTATATTGCAGCTTAAAAATGTCCCCTAACCATGCTCAGCACCAAAATAGGTCATCTTTCTCAAAGCCTCTTCCATACCACCACCACGAAGTTTCAGGAAACATCAAAGAAATGGAAGTGGAAAGAATGTAAGAGACAGATGATGGCACATACCCATATTAGTGGGTCATCAGGGAGGGGAGAAAGGGACATGAATTGGGAGGGGGCCATGTTGGAGGGGATTGGAGGGAAATGGAGGGGGGAAAGGGAGGTGAATATGCTCATATTTCATTGTATGCATGTGAAAAATTCTCCAGGATAAAGAAAAATATTACTTTAAAAAGGGAATGGAGAGGATTAAGAGCAGGTAAGAGTGCTTGCTGCTCTTCCAGAGGACCTGAGTTCAGTTCCTAGCACACCTTTAATCTCAGCACCCAGGAGGCAGAAAGATCTCTGTGAGATGGGTCTATAAAGTGAGTTCCAGGCCAGCTGGGACTACAGAAAGACACTGTCTCAAAAAAAAGAAAAAAAAAGAAACCAAAAAGAAAAAACAAAACACCCTAAAATAAAAACAAATCCCCAAATCTCAGTGGTAAACACCAACAAATTTTACATGATCTTCATGGGCTCCCTGTAATTCTGTGTATACTGTGTTTATTCAGATAATCAAACTAAGTAAGTAGCCCACAGACAGGAAATCTATTCTTATAGCAAAGATAAAAGAGTCATAGTAGAATGATGTGATGGTTTTTAAAGTTTCTGAGTGGTTTTTTTTTGGTCTTTTTTAGACAGGTCTCCCTGTAGCCTCAGCTGGCCTGGCACTCACTATGCAGACCAAGCTGGCCTTGATTTCACGGGGATTCTGCCTGCCTCTGCCTCCGGAGTGCTGGGACTAAAGACATGTGCCACCACACCTGACTCTGCTCAAATTTTTATAGTCCCAGCAAAAGCCAAATCAAATAGTCAAGCTTGCTATCAATGAGAGGGAGTATGCACTCCTTCCTCAGGAAGGTTGAGGGACTAACAGAACATAACACATTGTGAATTTAAAATTTTCAGTTGACCATATAAGGATTTTGCAATTGTTCTGAGAAGAGAAACCATTGAAAGATTTTTATCTGAGGAGTGGAATAAAAGGGGTTGTTAGTTTTGACACACTTTGGCTCTTGTTGTGAAAAACTACACAGCCAAGGAAGGCAGAAAGTTCAAATTTTAGTATAGCATTTCCTTCCTAATATTCTTATCAAACAATATATTTTTCAAACAAAATTGAATTTAAGATAACTTAGAGTCAGGCAGCCTGTTATATTTTCTAAAACATCCCAGAAACCAAACTGCATTTTATGAAGGTTTACCAGAATTAAAGCATAGTGCTTAAGAATATGTGGTCTAGAACTGCAGGTACTTGGTGCTAATCGTGATATGAGACACCAGATATGAGACAGTGAACAAGTTACTAAATTCCTTTTCACTTCAGTAGCCTCATCTGTAAAATGGGCATAATTTTTTCCTACCCATAAGGTTGGAAAGATTAAATATGTTGACATGTAAAATACATCAGAGCTAGAAATATAGTTAGGAATACATAGATGACACTGTGGGCTGATTTTTCCAGGAATAGAGCTATGAAGGGGAGATTTCCCTGAAAATTTTTATTCAGGAGTGCTTTGGTTTCAATATCAATGAGAAAGCAAAGGAAGCAGAAATCTGCAGAAGTGGGAAGTGAGACTCACAGTAAATAGATTAGTTGATTTCATAGGGAAGTCTCAAGTTAGGGAGATGCTACACAGTTGTCCCAAATTACGGAAAAGATGAGTGAATTTTTATACTCTCATACTGACCAGTTATTGAATGTAGCCAGCCTCCTGGTAAAGAGCCATGTCTGTGAGAAACTCATGTCTTTTCAGCGAAGAGTAAACTGTGTAAGTATAAACACAATAATTTTCAACACCTCATGCAAGAGCTGGAGGAATGAGTACTTCAGGCCCGGGGAATTAGAACATCTGGGTGGTACATAATAATGTTCACCAAAGTTGTTGCTTCATTTCCTTTAACTTCATCCTCTGTAGTTTTCTTTCTCTTATTTTTATTATTTCTACTGTTATTGTCATGAAAAGTGTCAAATAATTTCTCATTGTTCTACATGGAACAAAGCATCCACATCACTGAACCATTTTGCTTTTGGCATGACCTTCCTGAAAGAAAGGCTTTGATAATAGAGCTTTTACCAGTTAAGTTCTGTGTCATTTTTCCATATTTCTTAGTAGAAGTATGTGTCTTTTTAAATGGCATATATTCATTGCACCAAGTAGTTTCATTATGACATTCTCATGCACGTCTATCATGTACTTTGATCTTTATCACCTCCATACCCTCTCTGGTCCCTCCTACCGCCTGCTACTGGTTCTGTTCCTCTTCTGAAATATTTTTCTGTCTGCTTTCAAGTCTCATTTTATTTTCCTTATGTCTAGACTATGCATATGGGAGAAAACATGAGATGTTTGTTTTTCTTGGACTGGCTTATTTTACTTAATACAATGATCTCTAACCCATCCATTTTCCTGCATTGTTTTAATTTTGTTCCTTTTGATGGTTAAATTGTATATCTATATCACATTTTCTTATTAAAAGATATATTTTTATAGTCATCTATTTATGGACACCTAGACTGGATGCACAACATGGTGATTGTGAATTGTGCCACAATAAACCTGACTTGGATTCCTGCAGATAAGTGCATAAGAATGGTATAACTGGATCATAAGGTAATGTGGCTTTACTTTCTTGGGGAATGTTCATGCTTATTTGCATATTACCTGCAGTAATTTACATTCCCATCAGCAGTACGTAAGAGTTGTCTTTTCTCTGCATCCTCACCAGCACTTGCTGTTTATTTTCTTCATAATAGTAGTTCTGACTGGGATGTGATGCAACAGCATGTACATTTCAAGTACGTTTTTTGATGACCAAGGATGTTGGACATTTTGTCCATATATTTATTGGTGTGTAACTCCAACTCCAGGGGCTCCTGTGCTGTCTTCTGGCTCATGCCAGTACTTGCATAGCAATAAGCAGACAGATGCAGACACGTACACATAAATAAAAATAAAACAAATCTTCAAAAAGCTGGTATATAGAGGAGAAAGTATGATTATGGGAATCCATAGCTGTCATTTTTGTTTGATTTGTTTGATTAAGTAGATAGTGGCAGAGCAGCCATTTTAAGATGAATGAGATTTTTATTATTGAGTGAAATAACATTGTTCTATCTCTTTCTAGATTAGAATATTTCGATGAACAGTGACAGAAATCTGGTAAGCAAACGGCAGTCATCAGATTTGGATGAAAACAATGTGAACCAATGAGGTATTTGGGTCTTAGATAACTACATAAAAATGTAAAAACTGAAAAATAATATCAAGAAAAAAACTGAATAATAAAATCATAAAAGGGGGCAAGCAGTATTGAGAAACAAGCAGTATTTTTATTTCTTCATTTTGAAAATAGTATTAACATTTAATATTTAAGTGAAATTATTCCTAATGAGCTCAGATGAAATGTTTGCTCTTCCTAGCAGAAGCCAGAGTATCCTTTCTAGCAAAAACCAAACCTCAAATTAATATATATAAATAAATTTTTATCTCATCTTTACCTCTTAAAAATTATTTTAAGGTTTCAAAATCACATGTTCTTTACTCATGACCCTTGGTCCTTTTTTAAAAATTATTTACTTAATAACCATATAATTAGAAGAAGCATTTCATTACAACAGCAACGACATATTCAATAATAATATCCAGAGCTAAGATGCATCTCTTTCAAAATTGGCTGTAAATTTTTAGGTTTATAGTTGAATTAATACAGTTAAACAATATTGTACTCTATATAAACCCTATAAGACATAAAATTAAATGAGGTTTTAAACTTTAAAAAGATCTCCATTTCATTATTAAAATACTGTTTTATACAGAAAAATTCATTTTTAAAATAATTGACACTAAGATGCACATGCATTTCTAATCTCTATATATCTGATTATTACTAGTCACAGTTGGATACTTTCTGAGCTCCTTGGCATCTGAGCATGGATATAAAGTCATCAGATAGATTTCAATGGTAATGTTATTCACATCTACTAATTATTAAGGAGAAATTTTTTATGCTTTGAAGTATTATTTTTTTCTTTTTTAAAAAATTTGTTTATACACCCACTTCACAGGTAGTACCCTCCCATAGCGTCCCTCCCCCACTAGAGCCCTTATACTCTGATAACCCTGCTACTGTCTGCTGTGTTGTCAGCACCCCCAGCCATTCCCCACTACTTGCCCTTCTGGTGAATCTACTCAGCCTATCTAGAGGTCTTTGTTTTAGGAGGGTCAGTTGTTCCTCATCTAGCGGTAATCAGTTGTCTATATTCCTTTGGATAAGATAGGGATCTTCTGTTCATTTTCCCAGTTCTATGCTGGGTTACTATCTGGGAATCCCTTTGGCCACTCTGGCCATCAACTCAAAAGAAGATATCACTTGTCTGGCATTGTTGCTTGTTATGTAGCCTTTCGCTATACATATAGACTCTTATGAAATTATGTTGGCCCATTTAATCTTTGGTTATACTTTCCTTTTGGGTGTTTAAGTCCATACAGTTGGTCCAGATAAAACTGGTTTATTTTTACTTTTAAGGTCATTTGAGGATCTGTTCCTCAGGAGTCACATGGGCTTGGGAGGAGCCCCTGGCTTCTTTCTTTTACCAGTTCCGCCTATGTAAAGATAAGTCAAAGGTCCTGCTCAACCATGGTTGGCTTCGCTTGGAAGCATGGAGGAAATGATTCCTCTGTGTTGACCCTCCCCTTTATAGACAGGAGACTGGTTCAAGTCCATCCTGTGGGGTCTCCTCAGCCTCCTTGATCAAGAGGACAGGTGACCCACCACCATTATAGAATTTTGAGAGATGCTCATAGTCCCCTGGAACTAGTCGACCTAGGAAGGCAAGGAGCAAAAAGTGTCCTTTATGTCCCTCCAACCAAATTATTGTTCTCAAAATATGTCTGTTAAACATCCAAGAAGGTTAGTTCCACCAGTCTGGTATTTTTAATTACTGTGTGTCATGTAGATAAATCTTGGCCAAAGACCAGTTGTTCTCAGATAAACCTTACCTGCACACGTATTTCTTGAGCTGCTATGTATAATTTGTCAATAGGTTGTAGGAGTAATATGGGTCTCTCTGGTTTTCAAAACTAGCTAGGCATTGTTTATCTCTCACATTGTCTCACACCTCCATCATGGTTTCCCCCTTAAGGTGCCCCCATTTCCCCCCTTTTTCCCTTAATAATACCCTTCTCCTACGGTCCTACCTCTCTTGAGCTCCTTCTTTCCCTTTATGCCCTAGGTTCCTTGTATACCATTCCCTACCCCCTCCCTTAAACTAACCCAATTTTTATCCATATTTCCCTTATTAAGGCCCGTTTCCCACTGTTTTTCTCTTTCAGGTTCTTTCTTTTCCTTTACCTTCCTGTTTCCTTTCCATTATCCTGGTTCCTGTAGTTATGTCTGCATATATAATTACTTATCAGAGTTTGATTC
>NW_008341888.1:2671741-2673265 GCF_000622305.1 Nannospalax galili | reverse complement strand
TGCAACAGGATGAGTTCTTTGGGTATATGCCAACAAGTGGTATAACTGGGTCAAATGGTAGGTTCATTTCTAGGTTTTTAAGAGTTCTCCACACTGCTTTCCATAGGGGTTGAACCAGTTTGCAGCCCCACCAGTAGTGGACGAGTGTTCCCCTTTCCCCACATCCTCTCCAACATTTGGTATCATTTGTTCTCTTGATCTTTGCCAGTCTGACTGGGATAAGGTGAAATCTTAAAGTGGTTTTATTTTGCATTTCCATAATAATTAGTAATGTTGAACTACTTTTAAGATGTTTTATAGCCATCTTTACTTCTTCTTTTGAGAACTCTCTGTCCAGCTCCTTAGTCCATGTTTTGATTGGGTTGCTTCTTGCCTCTTTAATTGGGTTGCTTCTTGTCTTGGTTTTTTGAGTTTGTTATAAATTCTGGTTATTAAACCTCTGTTGGATGTGTCGCTGGTGAAGATTTTCTCCCATTCTGTGGGTTTCCTGTTTGTTTCCTTGGTTGTCTCCTTTGATGTACGGAAGCTTTTTAGTTTAATGAGGTCCCATTTGTTAATTCTTGCCCTTGTTTCCTGAGCAATTGATGTCCAGTTTAGAAAATCCTTTCCTATGCCTGTATCTTCTAGGTTTTTCCCCACATTTTCTTCTAATAGTTTCAGAGTTTCAGGCTTTCCATTGAGGTCTTTGGGCCATTTGGAATTGATTTTTGTGCAGGGTGAAAGATAGGTGTTTAGTTCCATTCTTCTACAAGTTGGAGATCCAGTTTTGCCAGCGCCATTTGCTAAACGTGATGTCTTTCCTCCAATTAATGTTCTTGGCCCCTTTGTCAAATATCAGGTGGTGAATTTGCATTTGCTCATATTTGGATCTTCAATTTTGTTCCATTGGTCTATGGGTCTATTTTTGTGCCAGTACCATGTTGTTTTTATGACTGTAGCTCTGTAATACAGCTTGAAATCTTGTACAGTAATCCCCCCGGCATTGCTCTTAGTGCTCAGGGTTGTTTAGGCTATCCACGGTCTTTTATGCTTCCATATGAATCTTAGGATAGTTTTTTCCAATTCTTTGAAAAAAGTCGTGGGGATTTTTATTGGCATTGTGTTGAATCTATATATGGCTTTTGGTAGAATGATCAATTTCACAATACTAATTCTTCCAATCCATGAGCATGGGAGGTCCTTCCATCTTCTGATGTCTTCCTCAGTTTCTTTCTTTAAAGATTTAAAATTTTCATTGTAGTACCCTTTAATGTCTGTGTTCAGGTTTATTCCAAGATATTTTTTTGCAGCTATTATGAACAGGAGTGTTTCCATATGCTCTTTCTCTGATTGCTTGTTATTGCTATATAGAAAGGCTGTAGACTTTTGTAGGTTAATTTTGTAACCTCGCACTTTACTGAACTTGTTAATAGTTTCTAGGAGTTTTTGGGTGGAATTTTTAGCATCCTTTAGATATAATATCATATCATCTGCAAAAAGGGATAATTTGATTTCTTCTTTTCCAAGTTTTACTCCTTTAATTTC
>NW_008341888.1:2649909-2671441 GCF_000622305.1 Nannospalax galili | reverse complement strand
GTTCCCTCCAGCCCAATTTACTCTAGGACTTTGAACATAAATGCATGTTGAATTTTGTGAAAGGCTGTCTCTGCATCTATTGAGATGACCATGTGGTTCTTGACTTTGAACCCATTTATATGATTTATGACATTTATTGACTTACATATATTGAACCATCCCTGCATCTCTGGAATAAATCCAACTTGATCATGGTGGATGATCCTTTTGATGTGGATCTGTATGCTGTTTGCAAGTATTTTGTTGAGAATTTTTGCATCTATGTTCATTAAGGATATGGGAACTATAGTTTTCTTTTTTGGTTGTATCTTTACCTGGCTTTGGTATTAGAGTGATGTTGGCTTTATAGAAGGAATTTGGAAGTTCTCTCTCCAATTCTATTTTTGAATAGATTAAGTAGAATTGGATGCAGATCTTCTTTACTGTGTGTCTATTGTGATGTTTCCCCTTCCATCTCTGATTTTGTTGATTTGGAGGTGCTCTTTCTTCGTTTTGGTTAACTGGGCTAGTGGTCTGTCAATCTTGTTTATGTTTTCAAAGAACCAGCTCTTGGAATTGTTGATTCTTTGTATTGTTTGCTTTGTTTCAATTTCATAAATTTCTGCCATGATTTTTGTTATTTCTTCTTGTCTGCTCGGATGTTTCCCCTTCCATCTCTGATTTTGTTGATTTGGAGGTGCTCTTTCTTCGTTTTGGTTAACTGGGCTAGTGGTCTGTCAATCTTGTTTATGTTTTCAAAGAACCAGCTCTTGGAATTGTTGATTCTTTGTATTGTTTGCTTTGTTTCAATTTCATAAATTTCTGCCATGATTTTTGTTATTTCTTCTTGTCTGCTCGTTTTGGGGTTCGTTTGCTGTTGTTTTTCAAGTGTGTTGAGTTCCTATGTTAAGTCATTTATTTGCGTTCTTTCCGATTTTTAGATGTAGGCACTTAGAGCTATAAACTTCCCTCTAAGGACAGCTTTCAGTGTGTCCCAGAGGTTTTGCCATGTTGTATTGTCCTTTTCACTTAATTCCAGGAATACTTTTATTTCTTTCTTATTTTCTCTTTTGACGCATTCATCATTCAGGAATGTGTTGTTTAATCTCCATGTGTTCATGTTGTGATTAGGGCTTACCAGTGTTGATTATAAGCTTTATTGCATTGTGGTCTGATAGAATGCATGGAATTATTTCAATCTTTTTGTATTTGTTGAGGTTTGTTTTGTGCCCCAGTACATGGTCGATTTTGGAGAAAGTTCCATGGGGTGCTGAGTAGAAAGTATGTCCTTTGGTGTTTGGGTGGAATACTCGGTAGATATCTGTTAAGTCCATTTGATACATGGTTTTGTTTAATTCAGATGTCTCTCTGTTAAGTCTCTGGCCTGTTGACCTGGGTATTGAAGTTACCTACTATTAATGAGTTGGGATTAATCTGGGTCTTAAGTGCTGTAGTATTGTTTTGATGAAGTTGGGTGCACCAGAGTTTGGTGAATATATGTTCATGATTGTAATATCTTCTTGATTCATTGTTCCTTTGATCAAAATGAAGTGGCCCTCTTTGTCTCTTCTGATTGGTTTTAAAGTGTGTTTTTCAGATATTAGAATTGCTACGCCTCCTTTTTTCTTAGTGCCATTTGCTTGGTATATTTTTTTCCATCCTTTCACTTTAAGATAGTGTCTGTCCTTGAAAGTGAGATGAGTTTCTTGCAGACAACAAAAAGATGGATTTTGTTTCTTAATTCATTCAACTAGCCTGCGTCTTTTGACTGGGAAGTTAAGTGGAGATAGTGGTGTATTGAAGTCCCCTACTATTAATGAGTTGGGGTTAATTTGGGTCTTGAAGTCCTGTAGTATTTTTTTACATTCTTGCTATAGCTGTATTTTACCCTGTTATACCCTCGTTGGAATTGTTTATGCAATTCCTTGGGTATAGTCATTCCTTTATTCAGCTCTTTGTATTGCTTCCAGAACTCTCTGAAGGGCTGGTTTTGTGGACATGAATTCCTTCAGCCTATTTATGTTGTGGAAGATTTTCCCTACTTCTGATGTTGCTCTATGTAATTTACTCTCAACACAATAGCCAGAAAGATTCTGAAAGAATATATTTGCTTTTTAGATATGATTTGAATCCCTTTTTAATGTGTTATTTTGTTCACAATAGATACCCTAGTCATATGATCCAGCCTACAATTATTTTTCAGATTGCATCTTTTACTGTACTCCCCTTCCTCACTTTTATTTGGTCTGCTTCTTGAACTAGTTAGACATGTTACCCTTTTGGGCTTTTGTACTTTTTATTCTCATAGTCCAGGACAACTCAAATACATGCATAGCTTATCAATTTCTTTTCATCCTTGCTGAAAATACAGTTTTTAGGAAGAGTACTCTATCTAAAATTATAACTTCTTTCTTTGCTTTGTTTTTAATTCCTCATACATATTATCAAAAAATCTATTTTAAAGTGTCAATATTTTGCTTTATTGATATTCTCCATTTTGCTGTCTTATTCATCTCTGTTATTTAGTACTTTTATTGTTTTATTTTATTTGGTTTTAATTTACCTTATTTTACAGATTCTTGGGATTAAATCTCAGGTCATTTTTTTCATCCCATTTTTTAATGTATAGAGATACATTGAAACTTACAATGTATAGAGATACAATGTGTACATTACTTAGTGATAAATTTCTTTCAATCACTTCTTTTTTCAGTATCCCATAAGACTATATTTTGCTTCCTTATTTGTACATCTTAAAATGTATTGTCATAAGTATATATTGAAAATGTAAACTTAGATGCAATTATGAATGTACAAATTTATGTATCTAGATGTATTTTCTATATGAGGTATATTTCAGTATTTTTATTTATTTATTTATTTATTTATTTATTTTATTTTTATGAGTGTTATGCCTCCATGTATGTAAGTGTGCCCTTGTTGTGCAGTTCCCACTGAGGTCAAAAGAGGATGTCATAGCCCCTGGAACTGGAGTTAGTGACAGTTGTCCATCATGGGAAACAAACTCATGTCTTCTGCAGTGTTCTTAACCACTGAGACATCTCTCCAGCCCATATTTCAGTATTTTAATAAGAAAATGTATCTCATACTAAATTGCAAAGACACCGCTTCTTTAAAATTTATGCATTAATGGTTTTAGTTAGCATACAAATAATGGATTTCATTAGAACATTTTCATACAAGCATCACATTGTACTTTGCTCATATTTATCTCTTATGACTCTCCTCCTCCTCCTCCTCCTTCTCCTCCTCTTTCTCCTTTTTCCCCCAAGTACTCTTCCTTCTACAGTCATCTCTCTCTCTCTCTCTCATATGCATGCAATAAAAAGCATATGATAGTTTTCTTACTGAGTCTGGCTTATTTCAGTCAACATAATTATCTACACTTCCATCCGCTTCCCAGAAAATGACATAATTTCAGTCTTTATGACTAAATAAAACTGCATTGTGTCTATGTACCACACTTTCATTATGCTTTCATCTGTTGATGAACAACTAAGCTGACTCTCTATCTTGACTATTGTGAATATGACTTCTTTAAGTGAAATTTAAAAACATTAAATTAACAAATAAAAAATAAATATTTATGGTGTCATGACATTATATATATGTAAATATATTGGAATGGTTTAAATCATACTACTTAATATGTTTAAAATATTATATTGCTATGTATTTAATATGTCTCTCCAAAGTTCCTGCATTAGAAACAATCCACAAATTCATATGTTGATGGTATTTAGTGTTGGGGTCTTTGGGAGATAATCAGGATTGGATGAAGTCATGAGGTGGGGCCCACATTATGGGTTTAATGGCCCAGTAAAAAAAGGAAGAAATACTTGGTCTTACATGTTCCCTTGTTCTCATAGTATGATGCCCTCGGCTGTATAATGATTCTGTAAGAAGACCCTCAACAGCTACAGATGCCTTCATATTGAACTTCTCATCCTCAATAACTGTGAGAAATCCACTGATATTTCTTCCTAAATTATGCAGTCTGTGGTGTTCCTTCACAAGAGGAAAAATGAGCTAAAAAATTGGTTCTAGGAATTATGGTTGTTATCTGAAAATGTGGAAACAGCTTTGGAACTGGGAAATGGATGGAGTCTGGAAGAATTTGGAGGAGAAGGCTAGAAAAGCCTAGATTTCCATGAATAGAACATTAAGGGTGACTCTGAGAAGAAAAGTCTAGGAAAAGTTTGCAATTTTTTAATTATTCATGATCAGAATTCAATTAGAATTATGGGTAGTAAAGGTCATTTTAATAAGGTGGCTGGTGAAAATAAGGGGTAAAGTACTGGGAAGTGGAGTAAAGGATGTCTTTGTTACATAGTAGCAAAGACTTTGTATGAGTTGTGTAGACACACAATTGAGTTATGATAAGCTAAGATATTTGGTGGAAGAAATTTATAAGCAAAATGTTGAAAGAGTCACATGGCTTCTTTTAACTGCTTATAGCCATATGAGAGGGGAAAAAGATTATTTAAAGACAGAATTTATGTTTTTTAATTAATTCATTAATTAATTCATTAATTCATTAATTTTGGTCTTTTTGAGACAGGGTCTCCCTGTAGCCCTAGATGGCCTGGACTCGCTATGGAGAGAATGTTGGTCTTGATCTCACAGAGATCTTCCTGCCTTTGCAGTGATTAAAGGTCACTGCTCCCACCTTTTTTTTTTTAACTCTTTCTTCTTCTTTTATTCATTTATTATTTTTTGTGGGGCTTTTGGCTGCTCTAACATTGCCCCCTCTGAAGCAGTAACCCTAAAATCTTTTAAGGATTAGATAAAAACTCCCAAACACTTTCGACATTTTTGGACTTTGGAATGGAGTATGTTACTAAGAAGCCCAAGGACATTATGAGTTTTAGCCAAGAAACTGGCTACCTTTCTTTAGGGTCATTTTACCCTAACTGCCTAGCCAATTCCTGCCTCCTATTCTTATCACATCATCCTCTGAAGAGGTTACTCAATTTGCAGATAGGGAATCGGGAAACAGACCACTCTGGTTTCTTCCATGCTGAACAGGGATGCAGGGTGAGGCAAATGGGGTACCCCTTCAGTGGGTCTGTCTAAAAGGCTCCCAAATTGCATACCTCTTATCTCTATGGGGAAAAGAAAGTCCGTAACGTGAATAGGAGATCTGAAGGAGAAATAAAGGCAAGAGTAATTAGCATTACAAGTTCTAGACAGGGAACAAGAAAAAAGTCAGAACAGGGCAATTTTCAAATGTTCATATGAGAGTCCACTGGAATTTCTTGACAAGGGCTTCCAAAAGCATCTCTCTATTGGGTTCCTCCTCACTTTTCTTTTGTCTGCCAAGGCTGGACTTGAGAGTGATGGATTCAGGATTTTCTTTCAGGCACTTTCATAGCTGTTGTAGTGGTTAGAATCAGTATCAGTTCCCTCCCAAAGGCTTCTAGATAGGGGGGAGAAAATAAATTTATACATCATTTTACAAGAGTGGGTTGTCTCCCTTAGCTACAGGTGGGCACTACAGTATCGGAGACCAAGATTTGAAGTCTTACATCTGAGCAGCACTTTCTGGTTAAGAACAAAATCATCAATGAGAAATAATTGTCTAAATAAGTTTTTATATGGACTTATGCCTAATGTCTTAGATGTGTAATCCCTTGAACTCTTAAAGAAATACACTGATGACTTTACTCTTTGGTTATACTTTCCTTTTGGGTGTTTAAGACCATACAGTTGGCCCAAATAAATCAATTTAGTTTTACACTTAAGGTCGTTTGAGGATCTGTTCCTCAGGGGTCACATGGGCTTGGGAGGAGCTCCTGGCTCCTTTCTTTTACCAGTTTCATCTATGTGAAGATAAGTCAAAGGTCCTGCTCAACCAATGTCTGGCTTCACTTGGAAGCATGGATGAGATGTTTGCTCTGAGTTGACCCTCCTCTTTGTAGACTGGACACTGGTTCAAGTCCATCTCATGGGATCTCTATGGCTTTGCTGAACAAGAGGACAGGAGACTCACCACAGTTACAGGACATTTTGAGAGATGTTCCACAGTCCCCTGGTACTCAGTTGACTTTGGGGGGCAAGGGGAAAACCTGTCCTTTAAGTCCCTCTGACAAGATTAGTATAGACCTCAAAGTATGGCTATTAAACAACCAATAAGGTTAGTTGCACCAGTCTGGTACATTTAATTACCATGTGCTATGTAGATAAAGCTTGGGTAAAAAAAAAACAAATATTCTCAGATAAACCTTGGCTAGATATATATTTTGTTCCTTAAACTAGTTGACTAAACTATGACCTTAGAAATTTTAAGATTATGTATATATTATTTTTGTCTCATCCTTTATATATCATAACAAACCTACACTGACCCTCATCACTTGCTTAGGTTTTCTCAATTTTTGTCTGTTTTGGAAATTATCTCCATTCCTATACCCTTTTAACTTCTTTTACATTTTCATTTTCTTTTTTTAAAAAAAATAATTATGAGACATAATAGTATTAACAAACAAAATTTCCATCTGTTGTGAGAATATTTTTCCTGAGGATACTAAACAAAGCTTATTTCATTTTAAGGTTCTAGTGTCAAGCCAATATTTGATTAAAATTTTACTGGGGAACCAACAAATTTATTGAGCTTACCTAGATAACTGAAGAGTTGCTGAAGTGTGTGACCTGAGTGTATGCACACTGGAAAGCCTTTACACAGCATGGGTTATGCCTCGTCTTTCTAGCCTTCCCCAGATTGTATACTTTAGCCCTCCCCAAATCCAAGAGACGATGTCTGATTAAGGCCACATTACATACAGTTGGCTGGGAAGAGTGGCTGGATACTCTGGTCAGGGTCCAATGATCCTGCTTGCCCCACGGTTAATGAGGGAGCACAACTGTCAACAAGCCCGATTGTGATGATGTTTAGCAATCAGGCACAGCTGAAGTTGTGATGATGATAGTTATTACATGCAGAGGAGACTGCTGTACAGCATCATCATATTAAGAGGACATGGAATTTAAAAGGATTTGGTGCTGGGAGGGAGAACATACATCATTTTTTTTTTCCTGAGTCTCTGTTAATTCACTTAATATAACAATTTCTACATCCATCCATTTACCTGCAAATTTCATTATTTCATTATTCTTTACTGCTAAATAGACCTCCATTGTGTAAATATACCACATTTTTGTTAACCACTTGTCAGTTGAGGGGCACTTAGGTTACTTCCATCTCTTAGCTAGTGTGAAAAGAGCAGCAACAAACATGGTTGTACAACTGTCTCCACAATAGGATGAGTCCTTTGGGTATATGCCAAGGAGTGGTATAACCAGGTCATATGGTAGGTTCAGTTTTAGTTTTTTAAGAGTTCTCCACACTGCTTTCCATAGGTGTTGCATGAGTTTGCAATCCCACCAGCAGTGAATGGGCATTCCCCTTTCTCCGTATCCTCGTCAGCATTTAGTATCATTTGTTCTTTTGATCCTAGCCAGGCTGATTGTGGTAAGGTGATACCTTAGGGTGGTTTTACTTTGGATTTGCCTAATTACTAATGATGTTGAACAATTTTTGAGACTTTCTTAGCCATCTTTATCTCTTCCTTTGAGAACTCTCTGTTTAGATCTCTAGCCCATCTTTTCACTGGGTCATTTTGTTTTTTGATTTTATTTTTCGAGTTCTTTATATATTCTGGATGTTAAAACTCTGTCAGATGTGTCAATGGTGAAGATTTTTTCTCATTCTGTGCATTTTCTCTTCATTTTTTTGATTGTTTCTTTTGCTGTACAGAAGCTTTTTAGTTTAATGACGTCCCACTTGTTAATTCCTGAGCAACTTCTGTCTGATTTAGAAAATGCTTTCCTATACCTATATCTTGTAAATTACTGCTGATATTTTCTTCTAAGAGTTTAAGGGTTTTCAATTTCACATTGAGGACTTTGATCCATTTGGAGTTGACTTTTGTGCAAAGTGAAAGAAAAGGATCTAGTTTCATTCGTCCACAGGAGGAAATCCAGTTTTACCAGCACAGTGTGTTGAAGATTCTGTCTTTCCTCCATTGTGTGTTCTTGGCGCCTTTGTCAAATATCAGGTGGTTGAAATTGTGTGTACTAGGGTTTGGGTCATCAATGATGTTCCATTGATCTATGTGTCTATTTTTGTGCCAATACCATGCTGTCTTTATGACTATACCTCTGGATTATACTTTGAGATCTGGTATAGTAATCCCCCCTGCGGTGCTCTTTTTGCTCGGAGTTGCTTTGACTATCTAGGGTCTTTTGTGCTTCCATACAAATTTAAGGATCTTTTTCTCTAATTCTGTGAAATATGTCATGGGGATTTTGATTGGGATTGCACTGAATCTATATATTGCTTTAGATAGGATGGTCATTTTCACAGTATTAATTCTGAAAATCCATGAGCATGGGGAGTCCTTCCATCTCCTGGTGTCTTTCTCAATCTCTTTTTTAACAATTTAAAATTCTCATTGTAGAGTACTTTGGTGTCCTTGGTCAGATTTTTTTTCCAAGATATTTTTTTTGCATCAATTATGCATGGGAGCATTTGCCTGTATTCTTTCTTCAATTGTTTGTTATTGGTATATAGAAAGCCTACTGATTTTTGTAGATTGATTTTATAATCTGCCACTATACCGAAAACGTTAATCAGTTCTAGGCATTTTCTGCTGGAACTTTTGGGATTTCTTAGGTATAGTATCACATCATCTACAAAAAAAATGATAGTTTTCCAATTAGTACTCCTTTTATTTCCTTCTCCTGTCTTACTGCTCTAGCAGGCATTTGAAGCACTATGTTGAAAAGGAGTGGAGATAGTGGACATCCTTTTCTGGTTCCTGATTTTAATGGGAATGCTTCCAGTTTTTCTCCATTTAGAATTATGTTGGCTGTGGATTTGTTGTATATAGCTTTAATTATGTTTAGGCATGTTCCCTCCAGTCCAATTCCCTCTAGGACTTTGAACATAAATGCATGCTGAATTTTGTCAGAAGCCTTTTCTGCATCTATTGAGACGATGATGTGGTTTTTGTCTTTGAGCCCATTTATATGATTAATGACAATTATTGACTTGCATATAGATTGAACCATGCCTGCATCTCTGGAATTAAGCCTACTTGATCATGGTGAATGATCTTTTTGATGTACATATATATTCGGTTTGCAAGTATTTTGTTGAGAATTTTTACATCTATGTTCATTAAGCATATAGGTCTATAGTTTTCTTTTTCAGTTGTGTCTTTACCCGGTTTGGGTATTAGAGTGATGCTGGCTTCATAGAAGGATTTTGGGAGTTTTCCCTCTGTTTCTATCATTTTGAATAATTTAAGTAGTGTCAGTTGGAGGTCTTCTTTAAATGTCTCATAGAATTCTGCTGCAAATCCATCTGGGCCTGGGCTTTTTTTTAGTTTGGAAGCTTTGTATTACTGTTTTGATTTCCTTATATGTTATGGGTCTGTTTAAGCTGTTGATCTCTTCTTGGTTTAACTTTGCTCATTCCCATGATTTTAGATACCCATCCATTTCTTCTAGATTTTCAGATTTAGTAGCATATAGGTTTTTAAAGTATTCCCTTATAATGGTCTGGATCTTTTGGGTGTCTGTTGTGATGTTTCCCCTTTCATCTCTGATTTTGTTGATTTGGAGGTGCTCTTTCTTTCTTTTGGTTAACTGGACTATCAGTCTGTTGATCTTGTTTATCTTTTCAAAGAACTAGCTCTTGAATTTGTTGATTCTTTGTATTGTTTCCTTGTTTCAATTTCATTAATTTCTGCCCTGATTTTTGTTATTTCTTCTTGTCTGCTGGGGTTGGGTTTTATTTGTACTTTCCAGCATCTTGAGTTGCAGTGTTAAGTCATTTATTTGGGCTCTTTCTAATTTTTTAAAGATAGGTACTAGAGCTATAAACTTCCCTCTTAGGACTGCTTTTAAAGTGTCCCAGAGGTTGTGTTGTGTTGTATTGCCCATTTCATAGAATTCCAGGAATTCTTTTATTTCTTTTTTAATTTCTCCTTTGATCCACTCATTGTTTAGGAGTGTGTTGATTAATCGCCATGAGTTCATGTAGTGATGAGGGCTTTGTCCAGTATTGATTTTGAGTTTTATTGCATTGTGGTCTAATAGAATGCATGGAATTATTTCTTTTTTTTTGTATTTGTTGGGGTTTGTTTTGTGGCCAAGTATGTGGTCAGTTCTTGAAAAAGTTCCATGGGATGCCGAGTAGAACATGTGTTCTTTGGCCCATTTGATGTGTGGTATCATTTAATTCGGACGTCTCTCTGTTTATTCTTTGTCCAGTTGACCTGTCTAATGGAGACAGTGGGGTATTGAAGTCCCCTACAATTACTGAGTTGGGGTTAATCTGTGTCTTAAAGTCCTGTAGTGTTGTTTTTATGAATATGGGTGCATCAAAGTTTGGTGTATATATGTTAAGGATTGTAATATCTTCTTGGTTAACTGTTCCTTTGATCAGAATGAAGTAACCCTCCTTATCTCTTCTGATCAGTTTTACTTTGAAATCTGTTTTGTCAGATATTAGAGTTGCAAACCCTGCTTGTTTCTTAGTGCCATTTGCTTGGAATATTCTTTTCCATCCTTTTACCTTAAGGTAGTGCCTGTCCTTGAAGGTGAGATGGGTTTCTTGCAGAAAGCAAAGAGATGGATTTTGTTTCTTCATCCATTCACTTAGCCTGTGTCTTTTGACTAGGGTGTTTAGTCCATTGATATTTAAGGTTATTATTGAAAGATGTATATTGGTTGCCATCATTTTGATTGCTGTTTGTATTTTCTGTCTAATTTTTTTGTTTCCTCAATTATACTTTTATTTATTTTCTTTTGTTGCCCCTGTGGTATAGTTTTTTTCTCTCTTGCTCTCTGTATTGCTTCAAGTATTCTTTGAAGGGCTGGTTTTGTGGCTATGTATTCTTTCATTCTTTTTATGTCATGGAAGATTTTTCTTTCCCCCCTCAACTATAATAGACATTCTTGCTGGGTGTAGTATTCTGGGCTGGCATCTATTGCCATGTAGACCTGGAAATACCTTGGTCCAGGCTCTTCTGGCTTTCATAGTTTGCATTGATAAATCAGCTGTAATTCTGATGGGCTTTCCTTTGTATGGGACTTATTTTTTCTGATTTCAATATTCTCTCTTTTTTCAGCACATTTAGTGTTTTTACTATGATATGTCATGGGGAGTTTCTTTTCTCATCCTGTCTGTTTGTTGTTCTATGTGCTTCCTGTATTTGTATGGGGATGTCTTTCCTTAATTTTTGGGATATTCTCTTCTACTATCCTGTTTAAGATCTGGTCAATAGCATTAACCTGGAATTCTTCTCCTTCCTCTATTCCTATAATCCATAGATTTGTTCTTTTCATGGTGTCCCACATCTCTTGCATATTCCATTCCTGTGCTTTTTAAATTTTCCATAATCTTTGCTTGAGTGGTCCAATCCTTCAACTTTATCCTCCAGTGTTGATATTCTGTTTTTCATTTCATTCATTCTAGAGGTGAGGTTTCCCCCTATTGTTTCAAGTTGGCTTATTGAGTTTTCTACTTCCTTCTTCATTTCTGCTTGAGTACTTCAATGTTTCTATCTCTTTTGTGAATTCATTCAGAAGATTATCCCTATCTTCCTAAAAGATCAAACTAAAGTTGTTTGATTTGTTCCTTCGTGTGTTCTTTAAATTCATTGAATTCCTTGATCTTGTTTATGATTTTTCTTTTAAATTCTCTGTCCTGCGTTATCTGTAGGGCGTTCTCCTTGTAGAACTCTTCTACAGGACTGGTGGAGTTTGGTGCAGATATAGTGTTTTAGCTTTCCATTTCATTATTCTTTCATTGTAATTTTGGCATGTAAATTTCTTTTGTTGTTTATGATTCTGATATGAGAATTAAGTTGAAGTATGCTTCCATTTGTATTATCAGGGTGCCTAGGTCTTTTCCATATTGATTATGTAAAGCTGGTTGTTATAGGTTTCAGGTTCTCTCAGGTTTTATTTTGGAGGGGACTGATAGCTTCAGATCAGCTATTCAGGAGCACCCACAGAAGCCCAAGTCAGGTTCCAGTCAGGTACACTCGGGCTTCCTTCTAAGGTTTGGAACCCTATTGACAGGAGCATCACGTGGAGGCAGGATCTGGACTCTCTCAGGCAGTCCCCTGCATTTTCAGCCCCTATGCCAGAGGGAGGCCAGAGCCCAGCACTCTCTAGCAGTCTTCTGAGATCATAGCCACTGCACTGATGGATGACTGCTCCCAGCTTTAAAGATAGAATTTATAAGTAAATGAGAAGTAAAAGAAAAATTGTGGCCCATAATTTAAAGAACGAAACGATGTATTTGTGAGGGACGACAAATGGTGTGCCTAAGTAACTGTTAAAAAGCTTTATGTGGCTAGAATGCTAGGCACCACTGATTAAGAAAATAGGGAAAAGTATCTGAAGGCATTTCAAATAATCCTCCAGACTGTCCCTCTCATATGACCAGAGGGCTAAGAGAGCAGAGTGTGTTAGGGCCATCTCCAGCATCTGCTCACTGAGCCCAATGCAGTGTTCTTTTGATGTATCAGCCATGTTTCAGGAGTTTTGGATAAAGTTTTCTGACTTCCACTCTGTAAAATGCAAGCTGCATTCACATGGTGTTGACACTGGAGGGCACACAGAGTGTAAGAGCTTGCTGGACCCAATTTTCAAGGGATGTTGTGAATTTCTTGAGAGATCAAAGAGAAATCAACCACAGGAGCAGAACCACTAGACTCCTCAATAGTGCAATTCCTAGTGGAGTCATTGAAGTAAGCTACCTTAGAAAGTCCCCACTAGGGCAATGTCTAGATGAGCCATAGAGGTTGTACCATGACCCTAGAGAACCTGGAATTGTTGAGATACCACCTTACAGTGCTAACCTGGAAGCACTTCAATATAAGACACCAACCCATGGAAGCTGCTGAGTGGACTGAACTCAGCCAAACCACAATGGGTAACGCTACCTGTGGCTTTCAGGGTTCAACCCATACTATAATGTGACACAAAGGCAGGGCATGGAAACACAGAATGAAATTCTGGAGGTTTAAGACTTAAATTCTGATTAAATTCATGGTGGCAAATGCTTGTAATTCCAGGATTTGGGAAGTAGAGGTAGGAGGATCAGGAGGTTAAGGCTAGCCTCTATTACAGAGAGAATTCGTGGCCAGCGTGGGATGTATGAATTCCTATCTTAAACCAACCCAAACCAAACCAAACCACACCACAATGTTTTACCAATTGTGTTTTGGACTTACTTGGGATTACTGTTTTTTCTTGTGTACTTCTCCCTTTTGGAATGGGAATGTCTCCTATTCCTGTCTCAACATTGTAGTCTTATTTCACATACTCATAGTTAGAGGGAATTAATCTTGGGATGAATCACAGCATGAACCTTAACCCATCTCTCATTTAGAAAAGACTGAACTTTGGACTTGGAAAGACTTAGGAATTTTGAGGTATTGTGGTAGAATGAATATATTTTGCATGTGAGGATATGAAATTGAGATGTTACTGGGGGAATGTTATGGTTGGAATATGTCCCTCTAATTAACCGAATATTTTATCTGAAAATTCAAATGTGAATGATATTTGGACATAAGGATTTTGGGAGGTAATTAGGATTAAATGAAGTCATTATGGTGTGGTCTACCCTGACTTATTGTACAATATACCTCTTGAATTTATATATCTCATCTAACTGAAATTCCTATCCTTTTCCAACAATTCCCAAATTTCTCTGAACCCCTATTATGGTTTGAATATGAATTGCTCACTACAGGCTCACCCGTTGAGGACTTGGTTCCCAGCTAGTGGCACTATTTTGGGAGGTGTTGGAAACTTTAGAAAATGAGCCCTAGATGGAGGAAGTAGATCACTGGGGGCCTGCCTTCAAAGCTATTCCTTATCTCTGGTTCCTCTCTCTGTCTCTGTCTTGCTCTGTGTCTCTCTGCCCCTCTGATTCTCTCTTTCTCAGCCACCATGAAGTGAGTAATTTTGCTTTACCTCTCACTTTTGCCACAATGATGGTCTATTTCATCAAAGGTCTATGGCAGTGAAGCAAGCTATCACTAAATTGTTTCTCTCAGGTATTTACCACAGCAATATAAAGCTAGCTAACACCCTTCTTCCTCCCAGGTCTTTGGTAACCACAACTATATTCTCTGTTCCTGTGAGTTTGAATTACTTACAAATTATATGTAAATTATATTATGTGGTATTTGTCTACTTGTGCTTGGCTTGTTCCACTTAAAAAAATATTGTCATGGCAGAATTCCTTTTAAAACAGGCTAATTTGTGTGTGTGTGTGTGTGTGTGTGTGTGTGTGTGGTGTGAAGTGTTTTAAATCTACTCATATGTTGTGGAAACTGAGGGTTATTTAATATTTTGGTAATTGTGAACAATGCCACAGTAACTGGCAGTGCAGATATTCTTTGATTTATTGATTTCATGTGCTTTGGATATATTGTTAGATCATGTGGTATTTTACATTAAATTTTTAACAATTCTTTTTAAATTTTTATTCAAATTTATTTCTTTATGTGATATATTAATGACAATAATCATAAAACATTTTAGCATGCTACGTGATGTTTACATATACGTATATATTCTACATTGTTTAGATCTGACTAAACATATCTATCTCAAATATGTATCATTTCTTTTGGTGAAAATATGCAAAATCCTTTAATCATATTTTTTGAAATGTACCAGTATATTATCATTGTCTGGCATCATCTAACTGTGCAATAGCAGACACAAAACTGATTAGTATTTCATTATAGCTTAGTATGCATTGATCAACCTTTCCCCGTCTTTCCCTCCTTGCTGCTTACCCAGCCTCCAGCAACCGCTGTTCTACTTTCAGCTTCTGTGAGGTATACCATGAGGACATGCAACACTTGTCCTTCTACTCCTGGCTTATTTCACTTAAAATACTGTTCTCCAGTTCTAGCCACATTGTCACAATTGACAAGATTTCATCCTTCTTTATGGCTGATTAGTATTCCATTATGTACAATATTATATATAGACATATAAAAACATTTTCTTTATCCATTTATCATTTGACGGGTCTTAAGGTTTTAGTTCCACTTTACGAGCTATTGTTACCATTGCCACAATGAACATGAGCCCACAAATGCCAGGACCAGAATTCTTTGCTGCCTTGAATTCCCTTCCATCAAAGAAACTATTTTCTCACATTTAAACTTAGCCTCCAACAAGATCCTAGAATATGCCCAAAATATATACTAATTCTTTTTCATGGCATAAGGGTAACCCATCTTCAGTTTCTCATTTCCATTTGAAATCTCATTAGCTTGGCCTCTATTGCCCACATTTCAATGAATATTCTAGTCCTCTGATCCTTCACCTCTTTCACTTACAGGATTTGGGGCTTTTTGTTCTATTCCTCCAAACTACTCCAAACACCTTCATAAACAAATTCCAATGGCTCCTCTACATCTTCAGATACAGTTTAGCAATAAATCTCACCTTTTGTTATTTATTTATTTTAAAATATTTTATTGAGTTTCTGTGCATTTATATAATAGTTATCAATCAAATTTAGACCCCCCTATTCATGCCACCCCATAGCCCCGCCCCCTCACATGTATGCATTCTGTCATATATGTGAAGTCCTTTCCTGTCAAGCCTTTGTACCCAGATGTCCTTCAGTGCAAGTTCATCAACTGGAGAATGACCTCACTTTTCACTAACAAATTTCTGCCTTAGTCATCTTAGCAATATTTCAATGAATTATCTGATGCAATTAATTTACAAAGAGAAAAGATTATTTAGCTGATGGTTCTAAAGTTCCCAGATGAAGAGCAGGTGGCTCCATTGCTTTGGACACCTAGTGAGGTGATGACAATGGAGGTGAATACATGCCATATCCAACTTTAAAATCATGAACCAGGAAACAGAAACAAATGAGGATCCCACAGTCCTTCTAAACGTATGCCTCAATAACCCAAGCTTCCCACCAGGTCTCAACACTTATAAGTTCTCCCACATTATGGTAATGCTATCCTGGGGACAAAACGTTTTAACACATGGCCTATGGGGAATATTCATCAAATCATGGCAAATACCATGGACCGCTTATGTTTTCTTTTAGTGGATTTATGATTTAAATTTCTACATTTAGATTTTAATTAAATTTGAGTGGATTTTCATATGGGATATTAGATGAGAATAATTTCATTCTGTATGTGGGTATTTTTCCAGAACTAGTTTATTTTAAATGTCATGTATATGTGTGTTTGCATGAATTTATGTGTACCACATGCATGCAGGAGGTTGTAGAGGCCAGACAAGCATGTCGGATCCCTTGGAACTGGAGTTACAGGCTGTTGTGAGCTGCCATGCGAGTACTGGGAACAGAACCCAGGTCTCCTGGAAGAGCAGTAAACTCTCTTAACTACTGATCCATCTCTCCAACTTGCAGAACAGTTTTTGAACAATTTTTCTATTCTGTCCCTAAGTAGGTATATTGTATATATGTGGGTTTGTTTGGGGGTTTTCTGTCCTGTTTCAGTGGTCAATGAGTCTATTTTGATATCAATCTACTTTTTTCGTATCAGAAAATATTTACTTTTAAACAATAAATAGTCATTATAAAGCCATAAGTATTTATCTCACATGGAAATCACATAAAACAGAGGTATAACACACCGCTAATTTTGTCTTTGAAAAATTAAAAAATTCAAGAATTTGTATATATTTTGGCCATACTCTAGGACCTTGTTGGAGGCTGAGTTTAAAGGCAATGAACTAGTTTATTTGGTGGAAGTGAATTCAAGGCAACAAAGCATTCCAGTTGTGGCATTTGCACAGAAACTGTATGAAATAATTTTACATATAGTAAAATTGTCACAGTATGCATAGAAATAAAATTTTAAAAGAAGTGTACAGAATGCTAAATTGAGCTTCCAATGTTAAGCTGATATTTATTTTATATGAATATGGTGGAAATTTTCAGAAAGCATGACTATGAAGGAGTAAAATAGCTGTTATGCATTTTATATTCCAGGTACTTGAATCTTAAAAATTAACATTTACAAAATAGTAAATTTGGCTTTAAAATTATCTGACGAGATTAATAAAACCAATCCAGCTTTTTCCACTCCAGTTGTTAGTCCTTGTCATCTATGGATTCTGTTTCCTGTGCCGCTTTGGCTTTAATTCTCCATGTTCAGAGGGCTTCACGATTTTCCTTCCAGCTTCACGATTTTTCTCCTTTCCTTTTCACCTGTTAATCTCTGTTCCATACCCCTTCTTTTTAGAGACAGGGTCTCCTTGTGGCCCCAGCTGGCCTCTAACTTACTGTGGAGACCAGGCTAGCTTTGATCTCACAAATATCTGCCTGCCTCTGATTTCCAAGTGTTGGAATTAAAGGCATGCGCCACCATGCGTGGCTCAGGCTCCTTCTTATCAGATATTTTCTTTGGCTTAGATTCCATTTTTGGTGCAACACAGTTCACTGACTATCTGGAAGGCTGTCTTGTGGGCTCCTGTGTAGTCAGTTAGGATATTTTATCCACAGGGGACAGTGTAACTTGGACTCCATTTTCTGGCTTGGATTACCATTCCTTTATGCTATATTTTCACATGAGGGAGTGTGACAATTCTAGTTTTGTCCTTTATGTCAGAAATGATTTTACCTGATTGGCGTTTTTTGCAGTTTCATGTGAATTTTAGGATTCTTTTCCAAATTTATATGGAAAGTGACATTGAAATTTTGAGAGATTGTTTACAATATGTAAATCCCTTTTGATTATATGATGCTTTCAGAATATTATTTCTCCCACTCCATAAACATGAGAAACAGTACCATTTATTTCTATCTTCTCTATTTTCACCAGTGGTTTGTAGCTTTCAGTGTTGTTCTCCCCTCCTTGAATAAATCTATTCATAAGTATTTAAATTTTGTAAATATTATCTTTTTCTAATCACATATTTTAAACTAGTAGCCATTAATGTATAGAAACACAATAAATTTTTGCATATTGATTTTGCAAGCAACAATTTTCCTGATTTTTTAATAGCCCCAGTTTTTCATGGATTCTTTACAGCTTTCTGTACATAAGATATCTGCCAAAAGCACATCTCCCTTTCCCTTTTGGGCTACTTTACTTCTTCTACTTGTCTGATTTCTTCCAATAGGACTGTCAGTACTATGTTGAATAGAAGTGGTGAGTAAATGCATCCTTGTCATGCTGTGGACCTTAGGAGAGGCCTACTTTTTAGCATTAAGTATAAGGCTACCTGTGGTCTTCTGAGTTTTGCCTTTGTTGTTTTAAGGTACATTTATTCTATACTGAGTTTTCCAAGTGTTTATCCTGAAAGGTTTTGGAATATTGTCAAGTGCCTTTTCTACATCTGTTAAGATAAACATATTGTTTTCGCCCTTCATTATATTGACACAGTATACAGCGATTGTTACTTAGATACATAAAACCATTCTTATACACCAGGGATACATCCCTGTTCATTATGGTGACATGATTTTAATGAACCATCGAATATTATTTTCTTGAAGAATTTGCATTTATGTTCACAAAGAATGTTAGTTTATAGTTTTTTTTTCTTCCAGGGTTATTGTCTGGCTTCAGTACAAGGTAATAATGTCATAATGTTTTGGGAACTGTTCCTTCCTCTTGAATTCTTTTGGTAAAGTTTGAAGAGGACTGGTATTAGTTTTCCTTAAACATTAGGTAGGATTTCATCCATGAAGTCCTTAGGTTCCTGGATTTTCCTTGATCAATGAGTGATATTATTGCTCATCCAATATCCTTGCTCACTGTTCAGATTTTGTAGTTTGATTTTTTTTTTCTTTTTGTAGTGCTGCAGCTTGAACCTAATCACGTGTGCATGTTATGTAAGCATTCTGTCTCTCAGCTATATCTCCATCCTTCTTTTTACTTTTAATTTTGAGACCAGGTCTTTCTAAGTTGCTCATATTAGCCTTGAATTCTTTTGGTAGCCCATGAAGGACTTGAACTTGTGTCCTACCTTAGGCTACTGTGTAGCTAGGATTCCAGATTTGTGTCACTCGCGACACAAATTTTCTTAGTGATTTAGTTTGGGGAGGATTTTGTGGTTAAGAATTTATTCATTTTTTGGAGCTGGAGAGATGGCTCAGCGGTTAAGAGCACTGGCTGCTCTTTCAGAGAACCTGGGTTCAGTTCCTAGCACCCACATAGCAGCTAAGAACCATCTGTAACTCCAGTTCCAAGGAATCCAACGCCCTCTCTGACCTTCTCGGGTATCGCACAACACAGGGGCACTTACCTACATGCAAGCAATACACCCATACACATAAAACAAAAATATTAAATAAGATATTTATAAAATAATTTATCTTTTTTTCTGGTTATCTAGTTCATTAGTGTGCAATTTCTTATAGTGGTCCCTTATGATCCTTTGCATTTTTATGATGTCACATGCAATTATTTCTCTTTCATTTCTGATTTTGTGTATTCTTTTTTCTTAGTTTAGTTAAAGTTTATTAATTTCATTTATCCTTTTAAGAAATCAACTCTTGGGACTGGAGAGATAGCTCAGCAGTTAAGAGCACTGGCTGCTCTTTCAGAGGACCCGGGGTTAGTTCCCAGCTCCCACATGGCAGCTAACAACTGTCTGTAACTCCAATTCCAGGGGATCTGATGCCGTGTTCTGATCTCCATGAGCATTGCATGACATGATTGCACTTGCATACATGTGGGCAAAATCACTCAAACACATAAAATAAAAAATAATAAAATAAAACTACTCTTGGTCCCGCTCATGTTTTGCATGTCTTCTAGCCTGTATTAATTTCAGCACTGAATTTTATTTCCATCCTTTTACTGACATCAAGATTAGTTTGTCCCTTTTCTAGATTCCTGTGGAATAATACTGGGATTTACGTTTGGGATCTTTTTTTCATTTTGATGTAGGCAATTATTGTGCCAAACTGTTCGTCTCATTTTCTTCATCTCATTAGTTTTATAATGTCATGTTTCCATATTCCTCAATATTTTTCAAGTTTCTTTATATTTTCTACTTTGACCCATTGGTTCTTCAGGATCATCTTATTTTTTTATTGATTGAGAACTTCATATATGCATATGATGTGTTTTAATTAAATCCACCCACTTGCCCCTCTCCTCCAATTCCTCCCTTATCCCCATAACTAGTATTTCATTCTTTATTTCATGTGCTCTTTCTTTTTTTAAAACCCAAGGAGGACACTAGAATACCAGTATGTTCGTGGGTATAGAGCCACTTACTGGAGTGGAGCAAGGATGCCACATTGCACAACACGAGTGCACCTACCTACCTGAGGAAAATTAACTCTCCCTCTCCCAGCAGCCGTCATTTACTAATAGCACCTCAGCTAGGGGTGGATTTACTGGTTTAATTTGTGAAGTTTTGGAAATTCTTCCTATGATTGGTTCCTAGTATTTCCCTCTGGCGGTTAGAAGAGAGTCTTCATTTCAATCTTATTAAATTTTGTAATACTTGCTTTGTGGTCTGAAATATCTATTTTGGAGACTATTCCATATGTACTTGAGAAATTTATATTATTCCATCGTTGAAAGGAATGGACTGTATGTGTCTGTTAGGTTGATTTGATATAAAGTTTTGTTTGTTTGATTTTTTTATTCATTTATTATCTTGATATTTCTATTGTTGAAATTATACTTTAAAACATTCTAATATTGTTGTATGGCAGTAAATAGTGGGTCCCAATCTATTATTTGTTTTATATATTTAGGTAGCTCAGGGATGAGTACATTCATTTTGTTATATCCTCTTAAGGTATTGACCCCTTTATCACTATGTAAATGATCTATATCTCTTGAGATATGTTGTGACTTAAAGTATGTTTCATCTAATATCCCTGTAGTTATCCCTGCTGCCATTTGGTTTGCATTTGCAGTATCATTAACTATCCTTGACTTTCATCTTGTACATGTCCTTAAAGGTAAAGTGAATATTTTAAAGGTAATACATAGTTAAAATTTCCTCAGCCACTCTATGTCTTTAGATTCAAACACATAATCAAATTACATTTATGATAATTATTGGTGGGTACCACTGTGAGTTTCTTAATTGTTTTCTGTTTTGTTAAAGATCATTTGTTATTTCTCTCTTGTTGTTTCTCTTTGTCAATAAATAATTTTCTCTAGTGATATGTTGAGTCCTTAATTTTTATCCTTCATGGATTTATGGTTTATTTTTTATTTGTGGTTAGTATGAGACTTACATATAGTATAGCTAAGATAGACTGTTTAAGCTAATAATATCTTACCTTTGATCACATAAAACTCTACATGTGTATTCAAACTGTCATATTTTTTATTTTGATGGCAATTACATATTTTATGTTGACTTAACAAATGATTATAGTCATTATTATTTTTTAATAATTTTGCCTTTAGACTTTAGTACTCAGGGTGTAAGTAATCTATATACCACTATTACAATATTCTGAATTTAACTTGTATTTATTTTACTTGTGCATTCCATTTTGATATATTTT
>NW_008341888.1:2622611-2649777 GCF_000622305.1 Nannospalax galili | reverse complement strand
CATTGTATTATTTAGCTTGACAGAACTCTTTTTAGAATTTATTATATATATATGTGTGTGTGTATGTGTGTGTGTGTGTGTGTGTGTGTGGTGATGAACCACCATCTGGAAAAATATCTTTATTCATTTCTGAAGTACAACATTTTCAGGAAAAGTGTATTTGATAGGTACATGTACTGTTTTTATATTCCTTCATTAATCTGAATATATTATCCAACTTTCTTCTGGCCTATAAGTTTTCTGTTGAAAAACTTCTGTGACTCTTATCAAAATTTCCTTATATGTGGGTTGTTTTTATCTCTCTTCTTTTAGGATCTTCACTTTGTTTTTTATTTTTTGATAATTTGATAGTAAAATATATTGAGATAATATTTTTAGATTAAATCTGGAGACTTTAAAGTTCCCTGCATGTGGAGGTTCACATCTCTCCCAAGAACTGGAAAAGTTTCTGCTATTATATCTTAAAATAAGCTTTCTATTCCTCCTTTTTCTATCTTGAACTTCTACAGCTCAAACATTTCTTATTTTGACACCACTTTATATTGTTTCCTAGTCATTTTCTAACATCTCAAGTATGCCCATATCAACAACAATCATTTCTATATGAATATTTTCTGGTATTTTCATGAACTATGTTGATCTAGATTCTTTAATGGCTCCTCGAGTGCTCGCTGGTCTAATTTAGTTTGTTAATAGCTATTTATATTTTGGGGAGGCAGATATGAAGGTTAATGACTTTTACTTTACCATCTTCATGGTATCACCTGCATAGATTTTTTTTTGTATTTAATACCATATCCAACTTCTGATTATTCTGGTCAAAGTTGTGCAAGGTTCTATTCACATTATAGAAATTTTACATCAGGAAACATAAAATACCATCAACTATTATCCACTATCTTGGTACTGACTTTTACAACTCTGGACAAGTCTTTGAGTCTTTTACTCAACCTTGCACCCCAAAAGTTAATCTTCACTTGTTTATAATATAGACAAGCTCACTGAGCTGTGTTCTGCTCTTATGACTTGGGAATATAACCTTAATCTCTCATGAATCTTCCTTGCCCTTGACCCAGAATAAAGCATGAAGGTGTATATGTATGTTTTACACAACAAATCAATGCAAACATCACATATCATTGAAAACAACAAAAGAAATTAATAACATCAGTTTGTAGTTGGGTGTATGTCTGCTATTCTAAGTCAGTAGGAGTCAGTAGAGACATAGTCCTCTGATAAGGGCCCACTTTTACTTCTTCACTTCATTCTAGATACTTTTCAATAAAAGAAAGAGAGTGAGAGCAAGCCCTTGTTCAGGAGCACAATTGTGAGAGGTTTCTGAAGGAACGGGTTCTCAGCAGTTGTGGTCTGCTCTAGCTGTTTTTATTCAGTCATAAATGTAATGTGACATCACAAAGTAAATGACAAAGTAAGGAAGACAAGCTCTATACCAAACTTTCAGATTAGTGTCCACAGAAGTCTCGAAGGGAAGGGAATTATGGGACAACCCATTCATAGATAAGGGTAAGTTGTATAACAGTGAGTACAAGGTTTTCCTGATAGCTCACACTAGTGCACATTAATAATAGTTTTGTTTGCTTTCTGTCTTTATCTCCTTCTTTACCAGGCTAGAACATCAAGGAATAATCCATGAACTTTGACTTTCATGCTCAATTTTCTACTTTTGATATGGGTATCTCTCTGTCTCCTAAATCTTGTACACATGCATTGCAATTAATGAAGTTACTTAAATAAATTAGAGCTGATGTGTCATCAAAGCAAATGTATGAACTTTTAAATGTTATTCAAAAATATTTTCCATGGTATTCATGGGCCCCTTGATTCCAAATCTTGGGGAAAAATTAATGACTGATTAAGCTGCTTAGAAATGACTCAATTGCAGCATTGAACTCTTTGGAACCAAATTAAACAAATACAACATTATCAAGAGAAAAAAAGGGAACTTCCAAAGAAACTACATCTTATTCAAGCTAACGTGCCACCTCCATCTATCCTGTATTTCACCCAGATCCCTTCCCCAATGTGAGAGGCAGTGGAAAAAACTAGTGGAGATAAAAAGTGTACTTAGCTCCTGGTATCTGTAGAGGCTGGGAGTGTGGATTCTTAATACATGATTTTTTTCTGCCCTGCATCTCCATTCCTGTTTTCAAAGAATATCCTTTCCTTCCTAAAGACTTTTTTGCTCCATGCTTGTTGTCTGCTTTTGAGTACAATTTCCAGTTACAATTGCATGGATAAGTTAAAGAGAGAATTCTCATCTCATCTTTTTTCAAGTTCTTTCAGTGTTATTTTCTGGTTTCCAAACTCTCTAGATTATCGGTACTTCATCCAAGATTACATGTGATAAATTATAATGTGGCTTTTCTAATCTAGACAGCCAGAACGTTAGCTGTCTTTACAAGAGGAATTCACCCTGAAATCTATCATGCTTGTCTACAAATTCAAATTTTAAAAGTCTCAAAGGGAACACTTAAGTATATATCAAAAGCTTAACACACACAATCAATTAATCAAATAATCAATAAAATTTTTTTAAATTGATTAAGATCATAGGGTATTTTTAAAGAGCCACATTGGTATGAGCGAGTAATCCAAATAAGCTCTACATTCTATGTAGTCACTAACAAAGGATGAGATACAGGAAAATATGGGTCTCATCAGTAAGAAAATCTAAATCTCACAAGGCCTGTTTCCTTGTGGTGGATCATGAAGGGAGGAAAATATGGATGCTCTGGAGAGCAAAACAAAGGGGTAAAAAGGCACTCCTAGCCTGTATCCTTTTGATTCAGATCTCAAAGAAAAAAGGTCTGATGGTTTTCTGTATTGAAACCTGCCCTAAAGTTAAACTTGAGGTTAAAAAATGGCCTCTAATGAGAACTATCAGAGTATTGTATTATCCTACAACTTGTTCTTTTTATGTGAAAGAAGGTATGTATTAAATTTTTCAGATTGTTTGCCTCCATTTACAGATAGACACTAACTAATTGTGGGTTTAAGCTTTCAAGGATCTGATCACCCTCAATACAGCCAGGGAGGATCTCAGGTTAGACAGTGGTAAAGGAAAATACTTCTATTGGCTTGATTCTCCTTGATTATGAGTGTTGACTGCCACACACTCATGATCTTATAAAATTTAGTTATCAGAAAGAGACTCTTCAAAATCATGTGGACTGACTTTTGTCAATTGGTTCCCAATGTAAGACCCAAAAAATTGTAAGACTCATCTGGAAACAATTCTATAGGCTATAAGCAGGACAGGTGCTTTGTGTCTAGCCAGTTGTCAATAGATCCAGCCACAAGTCTTCCATTCAATGCATAAGATGAGGTTCCGTTTTACAGAGGAACAAATGCCTTCTGTGTGTGCATTATATTGATGAATTATCATTTGCTGCTTGGGTTCACTGAGAAGCTGGCTCTGGACATGAGATTTGGCCCTCCCACCTCAGACTCAAGAATATTTATCTCAAAATGTCCTGCAAACTTCTGAACCTGGCCAGTGTCCTGACTGTGACAAGGTGGAGAAAAATGAAATAGCCCTATAGTACCCTATAGTAAAGGTATTGTGCCCTTGAGAACAGCTAAGGGATAAAATTTCTTCCAAAAGTTACTATTATTTCTCTTTTGCCAGTAATAATGCACTTCTGGGGGGTGGGGGAGACTTCCCACTGAAGTTTAATTCTCCCAGGTTATAGAAGTGGTTTGCTGAAAGACATAGGCCAGCTCTCTTCTTAGCCCCAGAATAGTAGAGAAATTACTTATCACTACTGAGAATGATACAAAATTAAATTTATTTGTAATTAAAGCTACAAAATTAGATGTAACCGGAAAATATAAAAAGATCTTCATAAACTTGTGGTAACTCCTTTTAACAAACTATTTCTGTTTAGTTGTAGGTAATTTAACTTGGACTATAAATGAAATTTTTGTTTGCCCAGATGTTATTGATTCAGATTTATTGGTCAAATTCATATTATGGTTTATTCTCAGCTACTATAAGAAATTCTGGCTTTAACTTAGTTGGCACAATTGACTTATTATTCATTTTGGTGGAATCAAACAATAGCTTATCACCAGAAACTTATGAGGAGCTATCTCCTAAGTTAGTACTCCAGGAAGAAAGTTCTCACAACAGATGATAAATTTATTTATTAATGTTATTATGTCTTATGGTATTAGGATAACTGGTTAGGAGAATGTAAGAGTGGATGTATTTTTTACTTATGAAATTAATTTTCTTATATAAATTACGCATTTTTCTGGGCAGACAGCCTTCACCTTATTGCACTAATAGCACATCTGTAATACCAAACTACAGGACAAGTCTTTAACAAGAGGTTGTATTCTTCAACATAGCACTTGTCTACCAGGTACTGTAGAAGAGGATGAGGAAAAGCCAGGACCTGCTCGGGAGGCCAGGGGTGAGCTGGTGCATGAGGCAACAGATACCCTTCTGACTATTGGTTTTCTCCCAGGAAATTGAACATGCAAAGCTTACATCTGGATTCTGGGAGCTGGGAGGATCTGGAAGGCTAAGAAGTCCAATGTGACACTGCAGCTTAACTCCCTTCATTTTGAGGGGAAAGTGGGGTTCACCTTTCACTCATTTTGCAACAAGGCCTAGCTGATGCTTTGGGGCAATGATGGGGTAAGAGTCATCATCAGATTTAGAATTAGCAGCAATTAAGAATGGGCCACTGTCACTGCCACAGTGAGGTGGCTATCATCCTGGCACCAGGGACCTGAAAGCTGTATACTCTAGAGAGAGGTGCCATTCAAGACTAGAGCTGGGACTTCAAACAGCTCCTTAACTCAGATGGTTCTTGATCACACTAATTAGCAATACTTGGGTGTTGCGTTTTCCAACCATTGGTCAAAGCTATAAGGAGACTGAGTCTGTAGGCAGAGTGAAGGGGATGCCTGAGTAAAAAGAGGGAGGTTCCTGTTGATAAGGGAGGGTCATTGGGCAGTATTTGCAACATGATTAGGCCCTCCTTGCAGAAGATGAGGCTGAACACGGAGTAGAGTTAGGAGGAGCTGCAAGTCCCCTCACTCTGCCTTTGTACTACACTGAAGACAAGTTGCTCACATAATCTAAAACACATTCTTGACAGGGAATGGGGACTTAGGGCAAGCGACGATTTGGTTCTAGGCAAGAGCTACGTTAAGCCTTCATGGAGGCAGCCACCACAGCCTTGGCATTGAGACTGCGAAGGTCACAGTAAGTCTGGCCAGTGCCCACAAAGATGATGGGTTTGCTTGTGATGTATGTCATAGAAATAGCAGCTCCCACCTTGTCATCAATGGTGTCAAACTTGGTAAAAACAATGCCATCAGTGAGCCAAGGTGTTTGAGCCATAGAATGGTCATCCAAGGCTGTGTCCACAGCTTCCTTTCCAACTTTCACAAGTTATGAATGCTTGAGGAAGTTATTTCAGATACAGAAAAGATGAGACATAAGGAAGATATATAGCATCTTAAATTTTGTAATGTCAAAGTTCAATCAAACCTTTACTTAAATCAATGGAGTTAATAATCTAATCTTGCTATTACAAGGACTGGCTTATAGAACAAAATATATGTCTGATTGAGGTTGATTTAAGAGCACTTACCCTTTGCTAACTGACCTTTCAGTAACCATATCTACAATTCACTGTCTTGCCATAGTTCCTCAAAACCATTATATTATTGTTATTGATTTAAAAGCTTGCCTTATTAACGATTTGTCATTTCTGTGCCTACTTTCAATAACTGGACATCCGTGTCTCATTTTTAAGTGGACGGTTCTCCCTGAAAATGTGACCAATAGCTCCACCTTCTGTCAATAGTGGGTAAATAAGACAATATATCCTAATAGAAAAAATTCCCAATGCTTATATGATAGCTTATTCGCTTCCTCTAGTGCAATATGCCAGTTATATGATCCATATGATATCTTGGGTATGTTGTCATTCATTTCTTTTTTCATTAAGTATCATAAATTAAAATTATCTATTCCAAAACCAATAGCATTAATTTTTTTCAATAGCTTTTAGGCAATATCAGTTGGCTTCAAACTTCTCTCAGAATTCCCAATGCAATGTTCTCTCACATTTTTGCTTTTCTCAAAGGAGACGCTGACTTAAACCTTGAACTTTAGAAACAAAGATGACTTTATCAAAACCACTTTGCTTATTTGTTCTTAATGCACTCCATTCACTTACAGCAGCCATTGGACAATTATCCCTCTTTACTAATTTTAGAATGTTTATTTCTTCCAATACATCTAAGCAATTTTTTACCCCAAATAAACATGTCATTAATTACTCTTATTCAACACAGCTGAATCACAACCGCCCAACTTACCAGAAAAAAGTTCTGATATTATTTATCCTTCTGTATTTTGAGAGAATTTCAATTTTCTTTTACAAACCTCAGAAGAATGGCAGATAACTTTTGCTGGTTTTGAGGGGACAAGCTTCCTTTCACTTCTCTCCATATAGAATTACATTGATTTCTGTACAGATATTTTCTCCCATAAGTTCATGTCCCATTCCTAATGCGCTAACATTTTTCAGCTAGAACCAACAAATCTAGCAAAGAAACTGGGACCATTATGATGATGCTGGAATATAGCACTCTCTTATAAACCCAGATCAACCACCACCCAGTGGGGCAGAACATTTATCTGCCCCTTCTGCTTTCAAACAATTCCCTAACTAGCCATTCAGTTTACTAACCTACTCTCAACTCTGTGACTCATGCTATTCCACTATTATTTCAAGCCATCCTGGCTCATTCCTCAGACTCCTTTTTGTTATAAATATTTTTCTCCACTCAAAACCTACCTTATAGGAAAAACTCATCCTCTTTTTATTCAATGCATTCAATTCAATATAGAATTAACTGCCCCTCCTCACAGAAGGAAATAATCATGTTGATTGCTTAGTTTTATCTTTTTGTTTTAAAAGGCAAATTCTTCCAATTCTTTCTTTCAACGAGGAGCTAAAGTTTTACAAAAACAAATTTAGTTGTGACAGATACAAGCTAACAAGATTATCTTTTCCTGTCCTGGCTACCAATCGTTGGACCCCATTATCCTGACAGGAGTCAACACCCAAGATCTTCATTCTAATGAACTTTGGCAAATAGAAGTAACACAAAAATTCCTTTGGTCCTTTTAAATTTGTTCATGTATTTGTTGATTTTTTTCCAAGACTTTATCTTTGCTCCTGCTTGAACACTTGAATTTACTTAAGCTGTTTAAAGGCATTAGCTACTTTTGCTATAATGGGGATCCCAAAACTAATAAGTACAAACAATTGTCCTGCTTATGTATCTAACCCTTTAATTTCTTTTTACTAACATTGGGAAGCTCATATCTCTCATGGCGTTCTCTATATAACCCCCAAAGCAAATCATAATTTAGTTAGCTAATTTGTTATTCAAAATCAAATACATAAACATAAAGGGGGGATAAAGGATTAACTGCTCAGGAACAACTAGCTAAAGAAACATAAATTTTTGGTCTTTTTGAGACTGAGTCTCCCTGAATTTCCAGCTGGCCTAGAACTCACTATGTAGACCAGGGTGGCCTCAATCTCTCAGAGGTCCACCTGTGCCACCATGCCCAGCTTAAAGAAACTTATACTTTAAAGAAGAACTTGCTAAAGCAAATTACATTTTAAATAATTTAAAAGCAACTTATATTTTAAGATTTTTAAATTGGGACTGGAGAAGTGGCTCAGCAGTTAACAGCACTGGCTGCTCTTGCAGAGGACTGGGTTTGATTCCCAGCACCCACATAGCAGCTGACAACTGTCATAACTCCAGTTCCAGAGGAAACTGGCACCCTCTTATGACCTCCTTGGGCCTTGTAGGACATAGGTACATGCAATACAGTCATACACATAAAATAAAAATAATAAATAAAATATTTTAAAAAGACATTTAAATTGTTTCTCTCAAGTTCCCACCTCCCTCATATCTGAGGAGAAAGCATCTTAAGTAATAAGAAGTTTTATCCAAATCCATGGATTTATATGACTTCCCTTTAGGGCCATCTAATGACTGGATCACATTCCTCTAATTAATTGGAACCGAGGCTCTGTATTTGTGCTTTCTTCCATAGGACCTTTCGGAATTCTAGTGCATCTGGTAAAGCCATACCGTGAGCTAGCACCAGAATGCAACTTAGCACCAGAAGAAGGACCCTGTCCTGAGTTTCAATTGCAAGAATAGCCATCCTGTTCATTTGCACTTTTTTTCCAAGGTGCCCTCCTGCCCTGCCTGTGCTGCCTTTTCTGGAGCATGACCTAATACAATATCATTCTGACTTATGCCACTTCTGTAGCACAGTGCATCCTAATCACCCTATCACCAGTGACCACCCCAATGGGCATGCTTCTTCTTTGATAAGACAGACAAGAGGGATCTTTGAGAATGACTTTTATGTGCTTCCTCATTTATAAAACAAAGGAGTTACTGTGGTAACGAGTAC
Organism: Nannospalax galili; assembly: GCF_000622305.1. NCBI lineage: Eukaryota > Metazoa > Chordata > Mammalia > Rodentia > Spalacidae > Nannospalax > Nannospalax galili. The sequence goes on along the minus strand of NW_008341888.1, from coordinate 2,641,280 downwards.
TACAATATTGACATACTCAGGAAAAATAATTATTACTTAACCTTGCAACCAAACATTAATTTTAGCTTGTTTATAATATAGAGATGCTCACTGAGCCATTTGCTCCTCTTGTGAACTAGAAATACAGCCTTAATCCCTCATCACCATTCCTTGCCCTTCACCCAGAATAATGTATGAATGTGCATATGTGTGCTCTACATATCAAAGCACTGCAAACAGCATTTATCTCATTGAAAGCAATGAAGGAAATAGATAACATCTGTTTGTGGTGGTATGCATGTGTGCGTGCATGCGTGTATGTGTGTGTGTGTGTGTGTGTGTGTGTGTGTACGTGCTATTCTAAGTCAGTAGGAGTCAGTAGGGACATAATCCTCTGATAAGAGTCCATTTTTATTTCCCCACTTCCTCTTTCAATAAAAGAAAGAGTGAGCCCTTCATTGGGAGCACAGTTCTGAGGAAATTCTAAAGGAACAGGTTCTCAGCAATTCTGGCCTGCTCTTGGCTTAAAATAAATTCTATGATTCACACTGTTTTTATTCAGCATAATCTTAATATGTCATTGCATAGGAAATACCACACACCATATTAAAATGAGTTCTGCAAGGTAGGCATGGTGGCCAGCCAGGGAAACATAGGAAGACCACATCTTGAACAAGCAACAAATAAGTAACATTTTTCAGAAAAAAACATTCCATTTAAGGCTAAATTCATAGAATACTAGGAAAATATTTGCTTCAATTTCTATTTATTAATACTCTCCTACTATACAAAATGCTTTATTTGTTTATACATTATGGTAATGAATACTTAGCATGATTCCAGGTTTTGCTTATTATAACTGCAACTACTATAAATATTTTTGTTCATGTTTTATCATGGGTATGCTTTTTTTGAGTAATATTCTAGGAGTGGAATTGCTAGAATCTAGCATAGGTATATGTTGAGGATTCATATGAAGTTGCATTTTTAAAAAATTGATACACAGTTTTATCTCCCATCAGCAATGTATGACACTTCAAGTTGTCTTACACAAATACTAGTGATTTATATCATCAGTTTTTTAAAGCAGTCATTTTAGTGGATGTAATACAATATTTGACTGTGATTTAATTTTCATTATCTAACAGTTAATTATGCTGAGAAATTTTTTTTCTGTGCTTTTGGACTATTCAGTTCTTCATGGTATATATACATGAAGTACAATGTGAAGTTTTGATATATGTGTAAATTGACAATAGAAAAAGCTAATTAATATATATATCACCTCAAATACCACTTTTTTATGGTGAGAGTACTTAAAAGCTCTAGGCAGAATATTAGGAAGGTTTAAGTATGTAATATATTATTAATTATAGTCACCATGCAGTACAAGGATCTCCAGAATTTTTTCTATCATCTGACTCAAACTTAATTTATCAGCATCCCCCATTATCCATTATCTTCCATTATCTGCTAACCACCATGATATTTTCTAACACTCTGAGTTTAATTTTTTCAGTTATGAGAGTGTGATCATGTAGTATTTTTTTCTTTCTGCACCTGGCTTATTTTATTTGCCATAATGTCCACCCAATTCATCACTATTATTGCTGTCTGAATTAACATTTCATTGTGTAGGTATATAATATTTATGTTATTCATTGGTAAAGACTTACATGGATTCTCCTTGAATATTATGAACAATTTTGTAATGAACATGGGTTAACAGATGTGTGAATCTATCTCTTTTACTGGCATTGTGATTTTAATTACATTTTCCAAATAATTACTAATATTCAGCAGCTTATAATGTACCTGCTGTCTATTGATATGTCTCCTTTTAAAGAATATACTTTCAGGGCCCTAGATTATTTAAAATTTTTTTGATTGATTTTTATTTTTATGTATGAGTGTTTTGCCTACATGCATACAAGTGCACATCTGTGTGTGATGCTCACAGAAGCCAGAAAAGTGCATTGAATCCCCTAGAACTGGAGTTTCGGATGGTTGTTAGCTGCCATGTTTGTCCTGGGAACCAAATCCATGTCCTCTGCAAGAAGGGTCAGTGTTCTTTATTACAGAGCCATCTCTCCTGTCCCAAGTTTTGTTCCATTTTGTTTTTTGAGAGAGGATCTCCCTGTAGCCCCAGCTGGCTTAGAATTCGCTATGTAGATCAGGCTGGCCTCCAACTCACAGGGATCTGCCTGCCTCTGCCTCCTAAGTGCTGGGATTATAGACATGAGCCACCATGTCTGGTCTATTTTATGGGTTTGTTTGCTTTGTTACTATTACTTTGAGTTTCTTATATTTTAAAAATATTTTTTATTTATTTTAATTTTACGTGTTTAAATGTATTGCCTCCATATATGTAAGTGCACCCATGCAATACCTATGGAGGCCAGAAGAGGGCGTTGGATCCCTTGGATCTGGAGTTATGGACGGTCGTTAGCTACCCTGTGGGTGAGGGGAATCAAACCCGGGTCCTCTGCAAGAGCAGCCAGTGCCCTTAACCGCTGAGCCATGTCTTCAACCTGAGTTTCTTATATGTTTTAGAAATGAATCCACTACCAGATATATGGTTCCATAACATTTTCTACCATTTGTCACCTTTCTGTCTTTGCTCTGTTGATGGTCATATTTGTGAAGAAGCTTTTTATGTTGACATAATCTCATTTGTCTATTTTTCTTTATAGTTTCCTAGATTTTTTAAGAGTAATTCAAGAAAACTGCTTGAACTAATTTCAACAAACTTTTCTCCTATGTTTTCTTCCAGCAGTTACTAAGTTTAGGGTCTTATGCTTAATTCTTTAGCCAATTTCTATTGATTTTGTAAAAAACAATAATATAAGGCTCCATACTTATGCTTCTACCTATGGATATCCACTTTTTCCCAACAGAACTTATTACTTTGTCTATTTTGTGGAAAATCACGTTGTGATTCTTATAGGAATTTCATTGTATCTGTAAATTACATAAGATAATGTAGAAACTTAAAATATGATGTATTTTTAATTTATATGTATAGCATTTTGCCTGACTGTATCGTGTGCATGCCTAGTAACAGAGGAGGTCAGAAGAGAGTATCAGATCCTCTGAAACTAGAGTTACAGACCATTGTGAGCTGGCATGTAGGTGCTAGGAACTAAATCTGAGTCCTCTGCAAGAGCAGCAAGTGCTCTTAACTTCTGAGCCATCTCTCCAGCCCCCTGGATACTTTAATAAGATCACTTCTTCTAAACCATAAACATGGTTTATGGTTATTTGAATGTTTTCCTATTTCTTTTCTTTGTTGTTGGTAAAAGAGATTTATTTTCTCACAATTTTAGAGATTAGAAATCTAATACCAAGGTGTCAGTAAATCTTGTTTCTTCGGAGGCCTCTTCCCTAGCTTCCAGATGACCACTAGATGTTCTCCAGTGTGTGTGTGTGTGTGTGTGTGTGTGTGTGTGTGTGTGTGTACATCTGTGTCTGAACCTCTTTTTTATTTTAAGGGATGGTTTTAATGCAGTAACAAAGTAAATTTGAAACATAATATAGAATTCAGGATACAAACAGGTAAATCATAGGATAAAGCAATTTATAAGGAAGTGAATAAATTGCTTTGGGAAGACTGAATTTACAAATCATTTCATACAGAACATCTCAAACAATCTAGATCATCTTTATACCCCTGTCCCCACTGGCACCCTCCCATAGCTCACCACCACTGGAGTCCACATACTCTGTCATCCCTGTTAAGGCTCACTGTGTTGTCAGTGTCCCCAGCCATTCCCCAGTGCAAGTCCATCCACTGAGTCTAGTCAGCCTATCTAGAGTCACTTGTTTTAGGAAGATCAGCTCTTTTTCATCTAGTAGCAATCAATTGCAAACATTCCTTCAGATAAGATTGGGGTCTGCTGTTCATTTTCCAAGTTCAGTGCTGGGTTACTGACTGCCTGAGTTTGCATGGGACTTGTATATGATGACACCATTGCCATAGAATCATATGAGCAGGTTCCCAGGGGCTTGTAGGACTCTGTTTCCATATGGTCTTACAATCTTTCTGCCCCCTCTTCTGTGATGGTCCCTGAGCCTTGGGTGGATGAAGTTTAATAAAGGGATCCTGTCCAAGGACCAGCATTCAAAACGATCTTGAGCTCTACACTTTGGCCATCTGTGGCCTTTTGTGTTTCTGGCCCTCTGCTGCATGAGGGAGCTTCATTATTGAAAACTGAGAGATTCATTAGTGTCCTCTTCTTTATCCCTATTCTGTGTTCCCTGAGCCTTAAGAGTAGAGGTTGCATTGTAGATGTGTCACTTAGGCCTGGGCAATTCATAGACAATGTCCGTATGTGACCAGTTGTGGTACTTGGTAATAGTCTCTGACCGGTGAAAAATGAGCTTCTTTGAGGGGTAGTGACTGGGATATTTGTCTGTAAATATAAGGATACATATTTTGCACATAGTAAGAAATCACATTAGTCACAGTTTGGGGGTTTTCTCTAAGATCTATGACCACTCCAGCCTTATGTTTTTGGTTATGTTTACAGCACCACACTTGAGCTTCCACCCTTTGAGTGGGCTTTTAGTCAAATTAGGTAAGCTGTTGATTACCTCCAAGATAAAAGAGCCACTACTGCACCGATGACATATGCTGTACTGGCCATTGATGTGGTTATTTGGTCTTGAAGCTGGTGTTGGATCATCCATTGATGTTTTCCCTTGGCACCTTCATAGCGTTCTCCAAAGCTCTGAGGGCTAGCCTTCAGGGGAAGTGGTTTCAGGTCAGTTTTAGCTTTATTGCTTCAAATCCTGTGTCTGAAGTATGTACTGTCTTTGGCAGTAGGGTCTTACCTTCAAGTTCTGGGAAGCCATCAAGGGCTGTGGAAATAGCCTGAGTAATTTTGGGAGTCTCTTGGACCACCAACTCAAAGGAAGGTATCTCCTGTCTGGCACTGTTTCTTGTTATGTAGCCTTTATCTATACACATGGATTCATGTAGATATAATGTATGTATATTTTGTCAGTATGTTGTTGGACTAATAGGGTTCTCTTTGGTTTTTTAAGACTAGTTAGGCATTATTTATCTCTCCTCTCTCTCTCACTGTCTAACCCGTCCACTATGGTTGCCCCATTTAAAGTGTCCCCATTTTCCCCATGTCTCCCTTGATAATTCATGCCTTCTATGATCCTATCTCTCTTGAGTCCTTCAATGTTTTTTTATGAATACCTTCTATTTTTCACTGTGCAGATCTTTCACTTTGTTGGTTATTATTACTTAACATTTTTAATTCTTATAAAGGTGGAACCTTTATGTTTTTCTATATATAAGATCATGCCATCAGAAAATAGGTAATTTTAGTTCTTACTTTTCAATTTATATGAATTTTCCTTGCATAATGAGTGATTGAGCTTTCCCATACTATGTTGAATATAAATGATAGGTATGAACATCTTTATATTAGTCTTTGTTGTAGAGGAAACACTTTCAACATTTCCCCACTGAATGTGAGCTACTGCTATCTGGCCTCCTTGTGTTAACATGTTTTGCTTTATACATAATTTGTTGCGAGTTTTTTTTTTAATCATGAAACAATGTTCAATTTGGTCAAATGCTATATATGCACCAATTGGAGTGCTCATGTGATTTTTGGTCTTCATTCTGTTAATATGTTGTATCATATTTTTTGATTCATGCATGTTGTATTATCAAACTCAGGAATGTATTCCAATGGGTAAACTTCATCTTGGTGGATGAAGGGAATGGGTGGAGAATTTATGGGGTAGGATATACTCTCCTTTTTTGTCCTTTTATGGGACTTTCAGATATGTCATGAAATCAGATGTATGATGAGGCTAGCCAATTTTGCATGGTATGGGCGTGTCAATATAATGAAGCAAAAACCAATTAGCAGTCATCTCATTTGGCCGTTTTGATTCCAGTTGGTTTGGGGAGGCCCCTTGTGTTTACTGTTTACATGACCACATGATGTTCTGTTGTAACAACTATATGGTCGTATCAAACTTTAGCTATTATGCAGTTTGCCTTTTTTCCTCTATGCCTATGTAGCCACCTTAATTTATTCCTTAATCTTAAGGGGTGAAGAGGGTTGCAGATCCATGTTCTACAATTACTCCACTTTAGACTGGATTATTGACTTACTCTATTGAGTGAAAGGAAATCTCTATTTCTAATCCAAGGCACTGTAGATGTCTTTGAAATGTGAATGGGCTATAAATCTTGAAGGACCAATATTTTAGCATATAATTATTGCAGTATGGAAGATTTGAATTTTACAACAAAGTTAAAAGTGTAGAGTAGCAAACAAATAGTTATCAGGGGTTTTAAGAACGATAGGAACTAGTTTAGAACTTAAAGATAAGACAGGTTTTATTACTGTCCAAATGATGTTTGTGTCTGGGCAATATTACCTTGAAAAGAATCTAGGCATTTTGTCCTAGAATAAGAATTATGGTAAACCATAAGGCATAGCATAGAAAGAAATGTAGCCTGAGATGAAGCCAAAGGAAGATATTTATGTTCTTATGTGACTATTAGGTCTTTAAATAGTACAGGCACCTTGGAACAACCTCTATTACAGGGCTCATGACTCAAGATTTGGTATCTACTTTGTAGCACAAAAGAAAGACCTTTTTAATTATTGGCTTCAGATAACCCAAACATACATACCAAGCCTGAAGTAGACAACAGAAAAGTTCATTTATGTACTTGGAAATACACTTGAATATGTATTAAAATAACATAATGTAAGCATTCCAAGAAGAGCTGAATAACACATTACTGGGGATCTTGACTTTTTATGGCTGCTGGTTAAGAGACCAGAAGTACGGCCAGAGACTGTTCAAAAGTTGGCTTTTCTCCCTGAACATGGAGTCCTTTTTTATTTGTGAGAATACCCTGTAACAGCTGTCACAGTACTTAGAGCTCCCTTTTAGACCCAGTCTACCTCTTTATGCTTTGAATTATTATTAACAATTACTTCACTTGTTGCTCATATTTTTCTTTTGGGTATTTAAGGCCATCCAAGTGGCTAAAAATTAATCTTTTCTTCATTCCTTTTTTACTGTTAATTTCAATTGAGGCTCCTCTGGGATTATTTTCAGGGACTTATGAGGAGCTCCTCAGCTCCTTTAGCCTTCTTTTACCAGTTGCGCCATCTGCTGAGATGGAGCAGGGTCTTGCTGATGATGCCCCATGGAAGCACTGAGGACACCCTCTCCAACAACTATCCCATTCATAGAAGCTACACTGATGAGAGCTCAAAATTCTGGTATTTCTGAAGCCTCTCTAAATAAGAGGATGTGTTATTTATTAGAATTGTGGGCTCTTTTATATACACCCTGAGTCTTGGCTTACCTTTGAGCGTGAGAGACAAAATATAGGCTGTTCCTTTAGCCCCCTTATCTTCTTTGGCTTTGACCTCCAAGTCTTGAGGAAGAAGTAGTGTGTTTTAATTCTAACTTTGTATAACATTTAGACGAAGCTTTGTTGCTAAAATTAGTTCTGGGAGGTGAGGTCAGTGTTCTGCCCCCTCCTCCCACCATCATTATGATAAAATAAGACATAATTTCTACAAACTACCATTTGGGAAGCCAAATAGTTTTTTGGGCTTCCATACAGATCAGTGGGTGAGGGGTTAGTTACAGAAGTGTGGACATGAGTGGTCTCCCCTCTACATCATGGCAGGGGTCCTGTGACCTCCTGACAGTGGCCCAAGATGGTGAAGGACAACTCACTCCCTCTCTCTGGCTTCCCCTGTCCCTAGCCTTAGTCCCTCCCCCATGTAACACTCAGGCCAGCTGGTTGGATGGAAGGCATGACTGACTCTCTCTGCCCCTCCCCTCCTACAGAAAGTTTGTTTGTGGTGATCTGAGCTAACGGGTGAATCCAAGCTTGAGAAGAAGGCATCTGTCCATAGCTTGCCAGTCTAGCTTGCCAGGTGGAGGACAAGTCCATATAAAGAGCTTAGACACATAGCACTATGTCTCAGACGTATGCATATTTTTAGTTACACACATATAGTGTTAAATAGACCACTTGACCTTAAGTAAAAGTTGCTTGATTAATTAGTTATGAAGTTGTCATTTAAAAGGCTTTGAAACAGATAAATAAACCACGACTTTAACACTTTTTCTCACCCCCCAAAATCTTTATGGACTGTTTTCAGTGGGGATACACCTTCCCCTATGAGTACTAGTAGTGGAGTGTGGTGTTTATGTCCCGTAAAAGGCAGTGGTATAGTCATCCTGAAGCTCTGCCTGCTGAGACCAGTGTTGAAAGACTGCAGCGGTCCTCAGCAGGCAAGGCTGTAAATTGTCCACAGCATTTGTGAACGCTGTTAGAATTTTCAATGGCAAGGGCTAATGCTGTTCTTTTGATGCATATCTCTCCCACCTGGGAAGTCATGGCCATCATCCTTGGAAATTTGGTTTGTGGGTATGCTTGGACCAGTGTTTCATCAATGGAACACTTGGTGTGGTCTTGGTGATGGAGTCTGAAGCACAACCAAACACAGAGTGACCAAAGCTCGAGGGTTCATGGCAGAATCAGCACCTGTGCATGGGACATAGGCATCACCACTGCCATAAGGTACAGATACTGAGGGAAGTTGGGTAGCTAGAATATATGGTAGGTTTAAAAACAAATTATTTATATATGTGCCTGGCTGCATTACTTTTTTTTCCCCTGCGTGCATTTCTATGTGTGCCATGTGTGTGAAGATATCTGAAGAGGCCAGAAAAGGGTGTTAGATCTCCTGAAACTGGAGTTACAGGTTGTTGTGAGCTACCTGATATGGGTGCTGGGAGCCAGACCTAGGTCCTCCGCAGCAATGCTCTTAACTGTTAAGCCATCTCTCCAGCTCCAGTTCTATTTTTTTCACTTTATTTATTCTTTAAAAATTCAAATTCACTGTTTTGGTGGAAATTGATAAATGGGAATCAAGAGTCAAGATTATCTTGAAAATGAAATGAATTTATCCTAAAGATAATTATAAGTAAAACAGGCCAGTGAGAGAGAGTAGAAAATCTAGCAAAGACCTGTGGTGGTTTGAATGAGAATGTCTCCCATAGGCTACAAGTATTTGAATACTTGACCCCAGTTGGTGGCACTAATTGCAGAGCTTTAGGAGGTGTGGCCTTGCTAGAGGAAGCCTGTTTTGGGGATGGGCTTTGAGAGTTCATAGCCCCTTCCCATTTCCATTTGGCATCTCTGATTTCTGCATGCTTGAAGATGTGAGCACTCAGCTTTCTTCTCTGGCCACCTCTGCCACTGTGGCCCCATACTATGATTGAATCTTATCCCTCTGGAAATGTAATCCAAATAAACTCTTCTGTAAGTTGATTTGACCATAATGTTTTAGCACAACAATATAACAGTAACTAACACAGACATATAGGTTGCCTGACAAATGTGGTATTGTGAAAAAATGGTGGACATATGATCATTTCAATAAATGGTACTTGAACATTGAATGTTCATATGGTAAAAGGAATTCTGATGTCTAATCTATACCACTCACAAAAAATCAACTTATTGATTTGAATGTAATGGGTAAGACATTTTCCTTCCTTTTAGATAGTTCTATTTCATATTTATCTTCGTTCTACTTAGCCTTTTAATTTGTTTATATGTACCACTTATCTATTTTATTAGTTTAAAAAATTTTTGTTCTTATTGGCCCTTCTCTCTATCCCCTCACCCATCACAATGCACTTCTTTTGTTTCTCATTTGCCTGGCCAATAGTCTCACTTTTCCTTTTATGCTACATGTATTCTTCCTCCAAGATCTCTTCTTTTGCTCTTATGATCCCCTTTCTAATCTCATGACCTATAGTCACATAACATACACATGAATATACATAATATACATATATGTGCATATATTTATATAAATATATAATCTAGGACTTGCATATGAGAGAAAAGAGGCAATTCTTGTCTTTCTGAGTCTAGTTTATTTCACCTTCACTTAACATAATTTACAGTTCCATTCATTTTTCTGCAAATGTCATTATTTCATTTTTCTTTTGAGCTGAATATTGTTGTTTATATGTACTTCATCTTATTTATTCATTCATGATGGACATTTAAGCTTGCTCCATTTCTCAACTCTGTGAATAGTTGGGAAACAATAAACACGGTTGTCCAAATATCTCTTTGGACTCCAAGTCCTTTGGGTATATACGAAGAGTGATATAGTTGGGTCATATAGTAGTTGTATTTTTGGTTTTACATAAAACCTCCATATTGATTTCCATAGTGGCCACACCAGTTTAAATTCCTACCCACAGGGTATATGGGGTCCACTTTCCCTACATTCTTACTTGCATTTTTGTCATTAGTTTTCTTGATGTTGCCCATTTTAGTTGGGGTGAGATGGAATCTCAAAGTAGTTTTAAATTTTCATTCCCTTGAAGGCAAAGGATGTTGAACACTGTTTCAAATATTTATTGGTCATTTTCGTTTCTTCTTTTAAGAAATATCTCTTTAGTTTATCATCCTATTTATTAATTTTTGGTGTTTTTTTATCTCTTCATATATTCTATGCATTAACTCTATGTCTGATGTATAGTTGGCAAATTTTCTCTCCCATTTTTCAGGCTTCTCTCTCATTTTGCAAAGCTTCCTTTGCTTGTAGAAGCTTTCTCATTTCATGTAATCTTGTTTGTTAATTCTTAAGATTATTTCCTATGCAACTGAAATAATTTTTGGAAATTTCTTGTCTGCATATATATTTTGAAGTGTTTTTGCTTCTTTTAGTAGTTTCTGTATATCAGATCTTATATTAAATATCTTTAGTTCATTTTGAGTTGACTTTTCTGCAGGATTAGAGTTAGGGATCTATATTCAATCATCTGTATGTACAAAAACTGTTGTCCCATCATCATTTGATGCAGTGGGATGTCTTTTTTCTAATATTTGTTTTTGACAACATTGTCAAAATTAAGCCACTTTAGCTGTGTTGCTTTATGTAAGGATCCTCTATTTATCCATTGGTTTTTGTGCCAATATCATGCTATCTTTGTAACTATGGTTTTGTAGTATAATTTGAGGTCAGGTATTATGGTACCTCCAGAATTGTTTTCTGTTTAGGATCATCCTGGCTATTCAGAGTCTTTTATGCTACCATATGAATTCTATACTTGTTATATCTACTTCTGTAAAGAATGTAAGTCAAATATTGATGAAGATGTGTTTAACTTATAGATTGATATTGGCAATATAGCCATTTTCACAATATTACTTCTGCCAACCTATGGGCATGGATTTCTTTCCATCTTCCAGTATCTTTTCCAATTATTTCTCTTCAGTGTTTTACATTTTAAAATATTTTTTACTGATTCTTTGAGAATTTCATGCAATGTTTTTTTTGTCATATTGATATGTCTCCCACAGAAGAGCCCCATCTCCTCTCAGACCCATTCCCACCTCCCTACCACCCTCAATTTATGTCCTCTATTCTTTTTAAAGGCTAATTTGTGTTCCCAAAATGCTCTTTGATATGAGTTCATACTCTGGAACCTGGTCTATGTACCTGGAATTATACCCTTAAAGAATACTGAGTCTCCCTTTCCCAGAAGCTATTAATTGCCAATAGTTCTCAGCTAGGGCTGGGTCTTCTTTCCCACCTTCCTTATAAATGCTGGGTTTTTGTCTTGGGTTTGCACAGGTCTTGTGCATGCTGTCCCAAGCAGTGAGGGTTCATATGTGCAACTACTCTGTCATGTTTGGAAAGCATGCTTTCCTTATATTCATCTACCACCTCTTACAATCTTTCTGTCCCCTCTTCCACAATGATATCCATGAGCCTTGGGGGAAGAGCGTATGATTTAGGTGTACCAAGAAATCCACAGTCTCTTATTTTGGGCACATTGACCAGTTGTGAGTCTTTATGTTAACTACTATCTGCTGTAAGAAGAAGCTTCTCTGGTGAGAGTTGAGAGATGTATTTATCTATGGGTATAACAGCAAATCACTAGGATTCAGTTTAGTACTGTGCCCACTTAGCAGACTAATAACATTAGGTTCTCCCCTATGGTCTGATACCTGTTTAGTAATAGGTTTTTGTCCCTGATATCAGTGCCACGTATGGGTTCCATCTTGTGAAGTAGATCCTAAATCCAGTTAGAAAGTTGTTGGTTACTCCCATAGCTTTTGTACCACTCTTGCACTAGTGGGTATAACTTGCCAGGTCAGTAGCTATTGTAGCTCACAGGATTCACAGCTGGGTAAAACTAATGATCATAGGAATGTCTCTTACAATATGGATAATCTGGACTAATGACTTTCACTTAACTTTGCAACCAAAAAGATTACTGTTTATAATGTGAACACACTCACTGAAACTTGTACTCCTCTTGTGACCTGAGCATCTGACCCTAATCCCTTACCCACCCTTGCCCTCCATCCAAGATGCTGAATAAATGTGGGTGTGCTTGATAAACATATTAAAACACTGGAAGCAGTGAATATTTCTTATTGAAAACAGTGAGAAGAATTGAAGTTTGTCTAAAATTATGTATGAGATATTCTATATTTTTATTGAATTTTTGCAATTTTCATACAATATAATTTGATGGTATTTAGATCCCTTCCCCCATCAGTATCTCCCTCTACTGTCTCCCACCCAATTCAATGTACTCCACTATATATACAATACAGCCTATGGAGTCTGATTTTTGCCCCTACATGTCCCTCAGTGTAGGTCCACCCATTGGAACCTGGTCAGCCTACCAAGAGTTCCATCCCCATAAGAGAGTGTCTCTCCTTCCTAGCAGGCATAAGTTTCCAAAAGTTCCTTAGGTTTGGATTTTTAACCACTTTTCCAGGTCTATGCTGGGATTTTTGTCTGGTTTGAGGTTGCATGGAGCTTGTGCATACTGTCAATCATTGCTGTGAGTTCATATGAGTGACTGACCAGCTCTCTGAAAAATTCTGTTTCCTTGTGGTCTTGCACCACCTCTGGCTCTTACAATTTTTCCACCCCCTCTTCCACAATGATCCATGAGCCTTGTGAGGCAAAAGTTTGAAATGGATATCCTATTCAGGGATGAGTATTCTATGGCCTCTTGTTCTCTGCATATTGTTACTCACCATCTGCTGCATAAGGAAACCTCTCTGGTAAGAGTGAACAGATGCATTCATTTTATGTGTAGAGGTTGCATTTAAAATCTGTGACTTAGGGCTAAGCATCTCACAGGCAGTTATTCTCTGCATTTGACAAGTTGTGGGACTCTGTGTTAGTCTCCATCTGTTGCAAAAAGAAATTCCTTTGATGAGTACAAGAGCAAAATAACAGTTTGGATCATTGCACCTTTCCAAGGTCAGAAACAGCACCACTCTAAGAGGGCTGAATTGGAACTATGGTTTCTCTAGTGGGGAAAAGAGATCCCAGATCCTGAGCAAGTTGTCTAGCTTCCTAAGAATTCCAAAATGCTTCATGAGGGGACAGTTTTGTTCTGTCTCATGGGAAATAGGAAAATTAGCAAGGTTAGATCACTAGAGGTCAGCTAGAAACAAAGAATGAGTTTGAGCTCACAGTGAATAGCATCCAGATTTTCATGACAAGATTATGTTCCTGCATCCAGTGACATCTGACTGAAGAGATGAACCACCATTTTTTACTCACTTGTAGAGGTGAATCTGTGGCTCCATCTGGCCAGTAACAAAGGTTGGCAGTTCTTTTTGGCTTGGGTACTTAGAATGGCAGTAGGTCAACACAAAAGCTGGACACAGAAGCTGAGAGTTCAACTTCAACCACAAACACAAAGCAGAGAGCAAACTGGAAGTGATGCAAGGTTACAAACTGTCAAAGCCCACCCCCAGTGACCCAGTGACATACTTCCTCCAGCAAGGTTACAGCCCTTAAAGATTTCATGACCTCTGAAACTGCCACCAACTGGGGACAAAATATTCAAATACTTGGAGCCTATGGGGAATATTCTCATTCAAACCACTGTATAAGTATACAAATAATTGAAAATAAAATCTTTAAAGCCAATGAACTATTGGCAGCTGATCACTGATGGGTGAGGAAGTGTTGGTCTTCTTTAAGGAAGTCACACTAGACAGGATGACCATCAGAAGACCTTAGTATCTATGTTGTGCTGATTTTGTAAGTGTGCACAATGTCAACGTTAATAGAGGCTTCCAAAATATTTTTAAATTTTTATTCATGTATATGTGTATGTGCAGGTGCTTATTGAAGCCAGATGAGAGAGTCAGATCCCTTGGAGCTAGAATTATATGTAGTTCTGATATGCCAAATGTATGTGGTAGGAGCTGAACTCTGGTCCTCTAGAAGAGCAGCAAGCACTATTAACTACTGAGCCATCTCTCAGTCCCATACAATAATATTTTAAAGGGAAATAGGGGCCTTGGCAGAAGATTAGGTCAAGGCTGGAGCTACCAAAAGGTGTCCACTGGGAAATATCTACCAGTCATGAGATTGGAGCAATAGCGTGGACACACAGAAAGTAGTATCGTTAGCAGCATACATTTATCACCTGGGAAATTTACAGACATCAGAATGCCACTTATCAAGTGGCAGCCATGTTAGTTCCAATTAGGAAAACCACAGAAGTGGGGCTTCCTAGGGCCTTGGGAGCCTAACTCCTACCACACTGTATATAGAATGACTAAACCTAGAACTTCAAAATCTGATTTAATTTCATCCAGCTGGTCTTTGGTCTTGCTTTGAGCCAGTTATTCCTTTATATTTCCTTATTTCTCTGTTTTAAAAAAAGGTACCTAACATCTATTTAAAACTAATAACTCATTACAAATTATAAGCAACATATATTTAATCCAAATAACCATTATTTCCAAAACAGAAACTAGTGGCATTTACATTTGTGTCTCTTATTGGCTGGTTCTCATATTCCATTCTGTATTCATTCTAGTACAATGAAATTTATTACTTTGGTTGAAGTTTCTGAGGTACATATCATCTCCTAAAGACAGGTAATTGAAAATGGGAGGGATATGCTAATAGTTTTTCAAATAAGTACAAATATTTTTTATCCTTTCTCCAAAGTGAATAAATTATACTGATTATTTTGAGACAGTCCATACTGTAGCCAAGCCTGGCCTCCAAAGAAATAGCTATCCTATCACAGTCCCATCATTGTGTCTTGGAAGCAGGTAACTTTTCTTTTAGATTTTACAGACCCACAACTGAAAGAAATTTGTCTTGAGTCTCAGTTGACACTTTCAGAGTTTTCAAACAAGACCAGGAATACTGAGGATAGAATGTTCATGTTTTGCATTGTGAGAGCATAGATCTTAGAGGTTAGTAGTGTAATGCTGTTATTTGCACTATGCCTTGAGCTTTCACATACTATGATTGTTATAAGGTGGGAGGGCCTTCAAGAGATGAGGCCAAATGAAATGTGATTAAGAACATTGCTCTTGAAAGATAGTAATGCTGGTCACACAGAATGAGTCAATTTCCTCAGTAATGGGCTACTGAAACACATTGACCCAGATCTCTGAATGTCTATGGCCTTCTGTCTTTTTGTGATATGTCATCCCTTCACATGTGCTCGTATAATCATTCTGTCTGCCCCTTTGTGAGGTAGTTAAGCATGCCCTTGCCAGAAGCTAAACAGATAAAGATAACTAATACTGGACATTCAGCTCCACAAACTATGAAGTAAACTTGCTCTATTTATAAAATACCTAGCTTCTCGTATTTATTTACAGCAAGAGAAAATTGATTAATTAGTAATAAGAAGAAAAAGACATAGGGAAAAACTATTAAAAGAAACAATGGATTAAAACTTCCCAAATTTGGGCCAGAAATTGACAATTACAATGCAGACCCAAATTATTGGAACTCAAAAACATTGTGACACCACATTAGAATTGAATTTTCAAAAGTCTACCTCAGAAAATTATAAAATAAAATAAAAAATAAGAGAAAAGCCATTTGTCACATTAAAGGGAACCCTTCCATAAAACAAGCAGATTTCTCAGCTAAACCCTTGTAGATTGGCAGAAGTGAAATGACATCTTCAAAACTGGCAAGGTGGTGCACACCTTTAACCCCAGCACTCTGGAGGCAGAGGCAGGTGGACCTCTGTGAAATTGAGGCCATCCTGATCTACATAGCAATTTCCAGGCCAGATATGGCTACAGGGAGATCTGCCTCAAAAAGATTAAAAAAAAATAGGGAGCTAGGAGCCAGCCATCTAAGGAGTGTTATACTCAGCAATCTATCCTCCAAAATAAGGAAGACATAAAGACTTTCATAGGTAAATGAAAAGTGAGGGAGTTCATCACCACAAGAACTGCCTTTCAAGAAATGCTCAAGGGGAATTTTGCAAACTGAAATGAAAGGATGTAGCTAATGACATCAAACTGTATGAATATATGAAATTTACCAATTTTAAATATTACAGTTGGAGTATTTTCTAAAGTTGCAATGCTGGTGAGTGAACTATGGTCTTAAAGTTAAAAAATCAAATATATTAAAACTGCACAATAATGTTTTACAATAAAATGTAAATTGTAACATCAGTAATTTAAATTATATGGGAAGGAAAAAGTAAACTTACAGCTGTTTTTTCTTCACAATTGGAATGCTATCAACCTAAAATAGTAGAACAAAGCAATTACAAGACAATAAGAAAATAGTGAGCAAAATAAGACCTTACTTATCAATAATTACTTTAAATTAAGTGACTGAATTCTCTGATCTAAAGACATTAAATGACTGAATGGATACAATGTGATCTGTTAATTTGATGCCTATAAGGCACTAACTTTAGCTTTAATGACATATGTATACTGAAGGTGAGCAGACAGAAAAATGTGTCTTATGAACATGACAATGAAAAAGGAAAAGGAGTGGGTGAACTTACTCCAATGAAATAGATTCAAAATGAAAATGGTCAAAAGAGTCAAAGAATCCCAATTTATCAAGGAGACAATTCAAGAAGATTATAAGAACTAAGAACTGTAAAAATATAATTGTACAACTATGAAATATTTTTATACATTTCTGTTATATACAATATATTAATGCAGTGTCAGGTGTGGTGGCACACACCTTTAATCCCAGCACTCGGGAGGGAGAGGCAGGAGGATCTCTGTGAGCACAAGGCCAGCCTGGTCTACATAGTGATTTCCAGGACAGATGGGGCTACAGGGAGACCCTGTCTCAAAATCACACATACACACACACACACACACACACACACACACACACACGTGTGTGTATTAATGTAGTGTATGATATAAAATAGTGTTTCTATATTACAAATACAGTATATATTTTTTAATTTTTATTTTTTATGTGTATGAGTGTATTGCCTTTGGTGTGTAAGTGCACTCATATTGTGCAATGCCTGCAGAGGTCAGAAGAGGGTGTCAAATCCCCTGGAGTTATTAGCTGCCATGTGGGTGCTGGTAATCAAACCCAGGTCCTCTGCAAGAGCAGCCAGTGCTCTCATCCACTGAGCCATCTCTCCAGCCCTGCAATATATATTTTAATATATACTTATATATGCATCAAATATATAACTGCCTAGGAATGTCAAATAAAATGCCTAAGAATGCATCTAACAATTTGCATTTAAGAACTTTCATGAAAACTAATATTGTTAAAGATTTAATTTTTCAAATTCATATGTATGTGTGTCTGTATGTATGCACATGTGCATGGGGGTGCCTGTAGAAGCTAGAAGAGGATAAGAGGCATTTGTGAGCCCCGTGACTTGAGTACTGGCAACTGAACTTGGGTCTTCTCAAAGAACAGTACACATTCTTAACTGCTGAGGCATTTTCCCAATCCTGAAATCTATGCTTTTGGGGGGGGGGTTGGTTTTTTAAATTTTTATTACTTTTATGTATATGAGTGTATTGTCTGCATGTATATGAGTGCAGCCATGTCATGCAATGCTGTGAAGGTCAGAAGAAGGTGCCGGATTCCCCTGGAACTGGAGTTAAGGGCTGTTGTTAGCCACCATGTGGGTACTGGGACTTGAACCCGGGTCCTCTGCAAGAGCAGTCAGTGCTCTTAGCCGCTGAGTCATCTCTCCAGCCCCCCAAAATCTATACTTTTTAAAAGAATATTAAATGTGACCTGATAAAAGTGGACTTATATATCATAAATAAAATTCAGCATGCAGATTTATCTTATTCCAAATCAGTATTTCAGCAGGTTATGTTGTGAAAAGTATGTTTTTGAAAAGTTCATATGGAGATTGAAAGAGCCTAGACTAGGTATACTGAAATAGAAAGAAATTTAATTATGTACAGATTGATAAATATCAATACCATATTACAAACTTTATTAATAGACATATAGACATATACATAGCATGATATATGCACAAATGTAACTCAAATCGCATGGAATTCAGAAGTGCATCCACATGTATGCAACCAGTTGTTCTTACGGCAACATTGACAGAGTAAGGAGGAAATACACATATGTTTAAGAACTGCCATTACTCCATTTAAGTATCCATAAAGAAAATACTCTCATATTAAACTTAGCTCTATTTCTTCTGTATATATTGATATATTAATTTTCACACACATATAAGTCATTTATTTGTGCTGTCTGATTTTTTTAATGTAGGCTCTTAGAGCTAATATATATCCTCTTATGATTGCTTTTACTGTGTCTCAGAAGTTTTGTTGTGCTGTTTTTATTTTCATTTAATTATAATAATATTTTT